>NC_086337.1:5660363-5996597 GCF_032445375.1 Bacillus rossius redtenbacheri | reverse complement strand
CTTGCTGTTTTAATTTAGTGTATCAAAAATACCTGAACATAAGCAAAACTGGTATAGCAATCAAATAATGATCGTAAGTTGAATACAAGATGTTTTCTGTTTTAAGGACCATAATATTCCAGAACTACAGTAACTTATTTAAGTCAAATATATTAACCTGCACTTCCGTACATACAGATTCAATTGGAGGAAAGTAAACAATAACAATTATTCCAGCAGGAAATAAAATAGTATTAGTTCAATTACTGCATTTCTTTTCCATGTAGTATTCGCCATTGCTGATATTTAACTATTACACTTCGGAAACGGAAACGGAAACAAAAGCGGCCGCTTTATTTTAGATAACTCTGATTGGCTGATCCCATCCAACATCCAACATATTTTAGAACCAGTCCTATACGTAAAATATTTGAAGGAAACTCAATCTCTCAAATAATCATGGCTGCGATAGTGACGTTTTACGTGACGTCACAACCCTCAAAGATATTGGAACCAACATATTGGAAGGTGTTGGAAGCTAAAATTTGACAGTGTGACAGGGCCTTAATTAAACTAAAATGAAGCAAAACTATTTTCTGTGATGCCAATACACTGACAAGAATTTTAATAAATTAGATAAACTTGACATATTTTTATTTTAAAAGAATAATAAACAAATGAGCAATCATTTGTGCAATTGTTTCTTCCTCATACACCATGTGCAAATTCTTTTAAACTTTAAGCAAGAAACTTCCTAACTGGGAGTTTCTTCAATTGCTTTCAAAAAAATCACATAAGTACACTTAATTATCAGATGCCTAAATGAAATAATTTATGAGCTGCTGCTGTCGCCTCTGTGCTGCTGCCACTGGAATTTCTGCTTCCAAGTCTGGTACTGCTTCATCTAAGTCGTCTCCTACAGGAACAGGATGAAGTTATTCCTGACTGCGCGATATGTTGCAGAGTGTTACACAACATTTAACAATGTTGGCTGCATACTGAGGATTTACCCTCAAGTAATTCAGGCATGGGAATTTTTCCTTCAGAATACCTATGGAATTCTCTACCACTCTCCTAGTGCTTTTGTGAGCCCTGTTGAATCGGGCAACTGCAGGATTATCCACGTTGTTTACTACAGGAGGCATTAACCATTCTTTCAATAGTAACCACTATCACCAAGCAAAACAGCCTCAGGGAATGGCCTATTGTTGAAACGTTCGCATAGTGTACTGTTGCGCAACACTCTAGCATCATGGACACTATCAGGCCAATTTGCACTTGCATAAAAAAATTGGTACTCTGGCCCACAAACAACCGTACAATTTATTGAATGATTGTCATGCCGATCGACAAAATGTGGCTCATGTACTTGTGGAGCATCAATTTTGATGAGCGTTCCATCAATGCAGCCAAAAACTTGAGGCATTCCTGCAAAAGCACGAAATCTATGAACAACAGAAGCAATATCATTTGGCCAATTTACAACTTGTGGAAACTTAATTCTGTTTATAACAGACACTACAATTTGGACACAGCGACACACAGACGATTTTGATACACCATGCATATCAGCAATTGCATGATACTGTCCCCCGTTCCCCAACCAATGTAATGCAATACACAGTTGCTGTTGTGGCGAGAGTGCTTGATTCCTGTTAGTTGGTCTTTCTAAGAGATGTCCTATTTCCAGTAATAATTCTTCAAGTTTCACGGAACTCATTCGGAAACGTTTGAGGGCGTTCCGTGTTAAGGTTTGAATTACTGGTGGAATTAGTGGGCACCACCATGTGAGTGGGCGCGTGGACCCGGCTCGATACTCTTGCTCAGGGCGTTATTTGGCCCGTGTGCGGCGAGATATTAGCCCTCCTGATATTTAATCCAACACCTGTTCTTAACTGAGCCTGCTCTCAGCGTCGGGTATGTCCTCGGTAAACCGTCTGTTCATGAAATGCTCGAGCTCGGCAAGGGTTGCTCCGCATAACTTGTCCGTAGCAGGCACCTGGGTTCTTGTCCTAGCCTGGTGTTTGATACTGTGGGGAGTGGGGCAAGTGCTAGGGGTTCTGCCCCCGAGCACAGTCCTGTCTGTGTCTGTCTGCCCCTGGTCGAAGGGGCCCTGCATGGATATGTTCCCTGCCATGTCCATCGGGAACGAATCCGTCGGGGCAGTGTCTGGCTGGTTGTCGGGTGAATCGGCTAGGCAGAGGTATCCCGGTCAATCTGTACCTTCCACCCATTGAGGTGGTGTACCAGGTATGTGGTGGGCCCGAGTCGGGCTACTGCCCTCCGCAGCTCAGACTATTTCGGCCCCAACCCAGCACAGAACTTCTGACCCCCAGATGACAGATGGTGGCACCGTACATATACAAGCTGATCCAAATCCAGCAGGATAGGAGGTCGGTTTGTCTCGGGTGTGTGCAGCGCGAGTAACTGTGACTGGTGCTGTCAGGCCCCTTCTCTTTTTCTCTCCTATGAGAGCTCAGTCTTTGACCCTCCCTTCCTGGACCTCCCCAAACAGGGCGAGGTTACATCCCTGCACCAGTACGGCAGGGGAGTGCCCCGTGACGATGTTCGTCTGGCGATGTAGGCAGAAGAGGAGGGTAGAGAGGTGCAAGTTCCACTCGTCTAACCTGATGCGTAGCAGGGTCTTTATATCTATGTTTCTATATTCGATAGGGGTGGTAGGTTGGTGTGGTGTGGTTCTCGAAACACCAACTCATGCAGGATGCCTTCCACTGTTGTCCTGCTAACTGTACCCCATTGTCCATAAAAAACACCCCAGGGGACCTGTTCCACGAGAAGACCTTGTGCTCCAGTAGTGCAATCAGTATGCCGGCCTTCAGACTGGCCACCATGAATGCCTCCACCCAGCAGGTGAAGACATCCATGACCACAACAATGAAACACCAGCCTTGGGACATAAGTGGGTATGGGCCTATAATGTCAATGGTGAGGGTATGGAAGTGGAAATCGAGCTTTCGTGGCAACTGCTGTTACTCTCCATCAGGGCAACTGGTTATACACAGCTGGCAGCATTGACATGCCTGGCTGTACTCTCTGATGTCCACAGCCATTCCCAGCCAATAGATAGTCTGCTTCACCTCCTGCAATGTTTGTTCAGCACTGGGGTACCCAGCCAGCACATGGTCATGTAGTTAACATGATGGCGGGTTCCACTGCCGGGTGTGTGTGTGCCTACCATTCGCTAGTCTGAAGTAGCCCTTTCAGACTATGGTGATTCGGTACCACCTATGCTGCACAGTCATCCAGGTGGGCTTGCATGTTGGTAGAGGTGCTACTCGTCGTGTACCTGTGCGATCAGTTCTGCCAGTGTGGCAGGCTCTATCTTGGGAGGGTTTTCAGGAGGGACACACAATGAGTACAAGGTACATGACTGTGGCTCTGAATCGTCTCTGGCAGGCTCGGTCCCCAGAGGAATAAGCTTATTTGTCAGGTCTAGATGTCGGGACAACTCATCAGTTAGATGGTTCTCCCTTCACGGAACTTGCTTGATGGAGAAGAAAAACCTTGGAGCTTCATGGCCCAAAGAGAAAACTTCGACTTCCGGTACTGTATGTACTAGCACAATCACTGGTTTTTCGTTCGTAGCATGTACAGGCGGCCCTCGAAGTGGTGCCAGTAACATTGGAGGATCCAGACCCCCATGATGCACTCCTGATCATTCAAATAGCACCTATCAGGCCGAACTTGGTGCTGTCATACTCGACAAAGAGTTTCTGTCTCGTCGCTCGTCTGGTAAAGGACCGCGCCCATCCCATAATGACTGTCAGTCTGGACGAAGAGCAGGCGGTTGGGAATCAGGCAGAACAAGGTGTGGCAGTCACAAAATTGACACTTGATTTGGCAGAAGGCCTCGTCCACTGTGGCTGCCCACTAGAACTTTTCCTTCAGGATAAGAAGGTCTGTCATCAGGTGGTGACTGTCGTGAAGAGTGAAACAAATTATTGGAGCCAATTCAGGAGTCATATGAGCTTCTGGATTTGCTTCCTTGTGTATAATGCTGGTTTTCATTCAATGAGCTCCAGTTGCAAGGGCCATGGGCGGTAACCCTCCACCAATACGACGTGCCTCAGGAACTCAATCTCCTCGGCCCCGATGTGAAAACTCCTCGGTGCACAGGTGAGGCCAATCGGGCCAGCCGTTAGAATACCAGGGTCCAATGATATGTGACCAAATTTACACATCATCAAGGTAAGCCGTGGCAAACTTGCCAATGTGGCTGTCCAGGATGCGTAACATCATGGTCTGGGAGGTCGCTGGGGTGTGCATCAGCCCGAATGGTATGATACAGAAATGAAACTGTCGACTGTCAGGCGCCGTGACCGACATATTGTGGTGGTCAGCGGGACTAGCTGGCACATGCCAGTAGCCGGATTCACGATAAATGGTCATGAAGAACCTAGAATCTCCCAGGCCAGTCAGGCCATCGGTAATGTTTATTAATGGTGGTGATGCTGGAATAATAAGGCGATTTACCTGTTTGAAAATAGCATAATATGCCATCTTTTTTGCTGGCTATCATTATTGGGCAGTTATACGGGGAGGCACTTGGTTCGATTATCCCATCCCGCAGCATTTCACATAACTCTTCTTGTATGGCGGCCTGCTCCCAGGGTCCGAACCCAAACATCTTCTCATACGGTGGTTGATGTGAAACCATTGGTATGAAGTGTTCGGTGATCGTCATGCGACGTAACCTGTTCGCAGTGACAAAGATCTGCAGTCGGCTCTCCAGCACTTGGTTTATGATACAAGCATACTCACCCGGTACATTGTGCAGAAGATTATCCTGGTAGGTGACTTAGTGGGGGAGGAGGCTAGGTTCAATGAATTCCATAAATGGTGCAGCGGCCATGTGTTCCTAGGTGCAGCTGCCCAGCATGGACCTCTATCGTCACATTCACCTGGTCGAGCCATGGTGGAGCCCCAGGATGAGCTTCTCCTGCAGGTCGGACACCACGAGGGCTTCTGTATGACTGTCATGATCCCTTATGTCGAGTCTAACTTTCATGGTGCCCTCTGACACCATGCTGGCACTCCAAGTGGCCAGCTGTACCACCCAAGGACAAGGCATTACCACAGCCTTGGGTATGAGGTGTGCCACAACATACAAATGGCTGGTGCAGTGTCCACCAGTGCCAGTAGCTTCCACTCATTCGCTCGTACAGGTACCCAGAGTAGTCTGGGTCCCAAGTGGTCAAGCCAGGGCGACACTTCCCTGGGTCCTGCAGCTGCTGCCAGGGTCGCCGGTGACGTAGCACGAGTGGTGGTGCTCACTGCGGACTCGAAGCGAGGCCTATCGAGGTACTGCTGGTCAGTCTCGCCTGTGTTAGGTGAATGGGTCAGCCCACCACTTTTGCCTGCCACTGCGACCATAGACAATTAATCCATGACATGCTCGTTTGTCCTCGTTGAGGCATCGAGGTAAGGCTCGTCATGCTTCAGCTGGTCAGCCCTGCCGACATTTGATGGGCTAGGTGGCCTGTCTGGTCAGCAAGTCGGGGAGTGGGGCCCAACTGTATTTCCGCCTCCTGTTATGTGTTTACCGATGATATTGGGTGACCTTCGTCCACCCTTCTGTTGGCGGCCTTGACAGGGCATTCGTGGTGCCAGTGTTACACTTTAGGAGGGCAGTATCTGTAGCATGGAGGCCACTCTTTGCAGGCTCGCTGGTCTCCACGTCTTTCCTCCTGGCAGGGCTGTCACCAGTCTTGCTGTGGTGGGCCCTGCGGCACCAGGTCATGGCATTATGGCTTTGTCATGGAAGCGAACATTTCCTATGGTAGTGGCAGTCCTGTGTATGGCACTACTATCATAGTGTCTTCCTGCGATATCACAGCCCAGGTAGAGCATGTCCTTCATATTCTTGTGTCTCCGGGTTTCCAATTCCACCTCTCTCGCCACAGATAAGAACTCGCCACACTTCGTCCCGCCATGCTGCGAATGAACAGGCATACATTTGGAAGTAGAATTCCATTAGTAAACTCAGTGCTATGTTGGCCCATCACCAGATGTTGGCAAAGCCATAGATTATTATAGACGAAGCCTTGCATGCTTTTCCCAGTGGCCTGCTGGTGGCAGAAGAGCTGACATTGACAGTTGGCTCATGCACGGGCATCGTTAAAATGGGACTCTAGTCGGGCCAGCCACGAACTCTTACCAGGGCATCTGGTATTCACCCACAATAGACCACCGTTCCTGGGCACCTCCATGGAGCTGTCCACTGACCCTCTCTGTGTACTCATAATTGGGCAAAGAATGCATTGTTAATCTGCCCTGACATGCCTGGATAAATGCGCACAGGTACTCATGCACCAGGCTTGCGAACAATTACAGTGACACAGTTTTGTTCACGATACATTGCACCGGATTTGGTGGCTCAGTGCGATGGCTATCAAAAATGTCCTCGCAAAATTTTAGCATGAATAGTTCGTCGCGGAAATTGTGGAACTCGCGTACGACAATGCAAGTTCTATGCTTGCTTGTGCTGCTCTGGTAGCACTGTGCCATCTCGTAGAGCCATCCGGGATAACCTACCACCATGCTCATCATACCTGTATCGAATACTGCGCGATCAGTGTCCAGTTTGATTTTGTTCATGTGTGCACACAAGCACATGAGTGTAGCAACCTCCCCTCGCATGCTAGAGTGTCTGTGCGGCCTACCTCAAATCCGGCATATCCCTTCCATTTTTACAACTACGGGCGCGTATCATTGCATATCCACTTGCGGCTGGCCTGCTTGAGTGGCTGGGTGCAGATAAGTAGAGAGGTCCGCCTCCCCTACTCCTTGGCTGGAGGTCCCTTATCTGCATGCTCGCAGCCTCGTGGTTGGAAAGATAACTGTGCCCTGCACATGGCTAGCAACTGATTTGAATGAATTCTAGAAACCATTTGGCAATCATCGAAAGCAGTATTTAATGGGCATCTGGCACCTGGCTACGGCTTTGTGGAGCTGGAGCCGACCGATCTCTGACGTTACAGACAACTCTGACACCACGGTGGCCATCTTGGATGACCTTGACTTTTGACTTTTTGACCCTGGTGGCCATCTTGGATCCACCATTTTGAATTATGCCAATTTGTTTTCTAGAACTTTCCACCATCTAACACTCCACTCCCTAATGTTACAATTTTTGTTATGGCCGCCATCTTGAAAATCAATAACTGTTATGCTAGAAAATAGGAATTGTTTTCATTTATAAAAAATAATAAAAATGTAAATCAAAACACTCTTTAATCATGGATTATGATGTCAAGGTCACAAGCTTGAAAATCCATAATTATTATCAGATTTTAATAGAAAAATATTTAAAATTTATAAAAAAATTAACTAAACAAAATTTAATAAACAATTATTTAAAACACATACATCATAGAGTCCTCATTTCTAACCCGATGAGGACAAAATTTAAAAAAAAAAGCACAGAAGCCAACCACAGAAGCCGCCAGCAGTCTGACCTTCCACACTAATGCCAAGGTATATATTTAAAGCTAGTATGATGTCATGTCCACCATCTTGTTTTAGTTTGCTGGAGGCCATCATCTTGTTTTTATCTGCTAGTGTGTGCTACCATCATGTTTTTAAATTGATCACTAGACCTTTAACTTTGACTGTTGGCCTTGATCTTTGACTTTGACCTTAATATTGGTTTTTGACCTTGACCTTTAACCTTGGACTTTTACCTTGGAATTGACATTTGACCTTTACATTTAACCTTGACCCTTGACCTTGACCCTAGTGACCATCTTGGATCCACCATATTGTTTTTATTACTCGCCACCAGGAGCGCTAGTTAACATACACCTCAGAGTATCTGCCATCTTGTTTTTAAATAATTGTTACTAGGAGCGCTAGTTTCACATAGTGCACATGTCATCTGCTAGAGTGTATTGCCATTATATTAGTTTAATTGTTGTCCACTAGAGTGTGCTACCAACATGTAAGTTTAATGTTTACCTGCTATAGTGTAGCAATCATTTATTATGACAGTGGTACATGCCATCAGGAAATTTGGATGCCATCTTGGAAATTTGTAATTATTTAGCTATAAATTAAAAAAAAATTCCAATTAATCATCAAAAAATCTTCAATTAATATACTGATTGATTCGATCGATTCCTGTCCTTGGTTCGATACTTAAACGGAACAAAAAATGAATGATGAATTTGCAAAACGACGTAAGTCCAAACTAATAGTTTTGAGAAAATCACAAAAAAACTGTGTAATGTGCTGTTGGCACATATTGTGCCACTTTTTATTGGCGTAAAGCAAACAGATCAGTATTGCGAATATTTTTTAACTTCTGAAAGAAGGTTTAAATTTTATATGTTTTTAGAAAAAAATAAAAATGCTGGACTTAAGATGTTATGCAAATTCACAAATATTCAATACAAAATATAATATATTTTGTAATAATTATTATTAAACTTAAATTAATCTCTTATTGTTTTTATTAAGAAACGAGGTGAAGTTACGAAGTAATTATTGTTGTATGGTTGGCAACATATTTTTTAGCAGATGGCACTGAGAAACTCCTTATCCTTTAAGATCAATATCAATTTATTCAAAAATACATTCACGTGTTACAAACAATTTTTAGAGATAGTAGGATTATTTTTCTCAATTTACAAGGATACTTCAACAATGAGAATAACAGTTCAGACAACATAATAAGATTGTGTCAACAATTCACTCTGCATCAGACACAACCTATTGTGGTAAAAATTCAATGGTCTATTGCTGCCCATTGTACAATGCCAAGGTAGAATGCCTGCACGACTTCTTCTTCTGGAATGTATTTGAGCATCTTTCGTACATCTTGTAATTTGTCTGCATTAATTGGGATAAAACCATTGGGATAAGCTTCCTGAGTTGGAAGACCTGGGTTGTGGGGATATGTTGGGCCAAGGGCAAATGTGTGAGCAACTAGGCTATCAATAAATGGCTTGGCTACGACAATGCCGAAGTGGTCTGCAGAAAATTGGAACTCCATGAAGGAGGAAATGCTGAACGGGATTTTCTGACTTCGTGGTACATTGCAGGTTGATGATTCCAGGGAATTTACATTCTTTTTGTAAATAGTTGACCACCAACTATGAAAGTTGTACACATTTTCACTTTCGACAAAGTTCACTGTAAATTTTGTCTTTGCACTAGAGTGCACAATTAGCTCACACACATCCTTTAGTGTGTAGAATCTGTCCAAACGACGCAAACACCTTTTCACCACAGCAAAATCTCTGTTCGAAGGTAAAAATGAATGGCCTCTGATGGGAAACAGAAGTCTGATCTTGAGGAACCGTTTTTGTGCAGTTAATGCCATTAAAAATCTGATGACAGTGTTGTTTTTGTTCCTGTCCTGGACATCCGTCACAAAACAACCATATCTCGGTTGCTGAGTCAGGAATAAAGATGTTCATGTAGTCAAGTAGGAAACTACATACCTCTTTCGGCCCCTTTTTGGCCTGTCCTTCGTGGTATATGTAAAATACGGCCTCGCTGGTTTTAAGGTTGTGCACTGAAAATACAGGAACAGTCAGCTGACGAAGATAATACATATCCTGCACTGGAATCTTTGGCAACGATATGTTTTGCATGTAGTCAAATGACAATGCAACAAAATCATCTCTTTCGATGCACAATTGAGATTCACGTTTCAATGTTAAATATAATTTCTTGCTCCTGCGTTTATGCACAAGGAGTTCGGCCGTTGCGACGCGTTTGGCGGTGTCATTTAGACAGCTTTTCAGTTTAATACTTTTTTCTTCACAAATTACACAAGTATCAACACTAGGTCTACCAAACTTCAAACTAAAATGGCTCTTGAAATACTTTTGGTAGTAATGATATGATAAATTCCTGTCTGCATACTTGTCAACAAATATTTCATGCATTTTCTTGACTGTTAGTTCTAAACTAAGATAATAAATATCAACATCACCATAATGAGTTTGATGAACTGGAAAGGAGGATATATGGCTATGAATATCCGCAAGAATAGTAGCGTCTTTTGCACTTGATGGTTTGTGTTTTCCCCTCTCATCACTTGGTGATTTACCAAGTGGTATCAGCTGGCACAAACGCTTGACACTAGATTCACTAACACAATAAATACTCAAAAAAGCTTTCTTACACACAGCAACCAGTTTACCAGAGTCCCTTACATGGTACACAAACATAGCTTCTCGTCTGCCAGGTTCGTCTTTCCTGCCCCTTCTTCTTTGAACGTCTTTACGCATTATTAGTCCTTGCAAAAACACATCCTGCTCATTCTTGGTATTAAACCCATTCATTTGGTTTACTGCCTGAATGAAGGTATTATCTGAAACTAGCCTGAAGCACTTTTTCTTGCAACTGAAATCAAAGAACAGTACATAATTATTATTACCTCTTGTAATTTGTTCGTCACTCTTCAATATCTGTTAATGTTAGTAATTTAATTGTTATCTAGTACAAAATGCAATAATACACCAAACAGTCTACGCCCTATTATTTCTAACCATTCGAAAATCTGTGAAAAATAGTGTGATTGAGTTCGAGGTACATAACTGAACACATCCATTTAATTTTAATGTTTAGCTTAATTGTTATTTATTCAAAAATAAAATATGACAGTTTGTTTTGTAAAGCACTCTAAAATTTTTATATGCCATAGAAGTTAGGTACTAGTTTAGTAACCTGTATCCTGATTCGAACTAGGTACTTTATAGTAATAAGTCGTGCATTTTCTGCAACGTTTGCATATAACAACAATTATGTATAGTAAATGCCGTAAAAGGGGAAGACTGGGTAGCAATAACATTCGTGAGAATGCGACAAATAATGTATTGGCTGGAGGACTAACTTTTATTTTTTATTTTTGGAATAAATGTTAACTTGTATTATTATCAAGTATCACTCTTTTTTTAACACATTTAACACACAAGGGGTTTGTGTTGTTAATTATATTTTCAGGACATCTATTAATAAATTATTCTGGAGGTAAAAAATTTATTTTCTCTTCATCTATATTCACAGAGAAACATTTTACTGATTTAAATGCAATGTTCTGCAGTTCGTTTTCCTGAGATGGCAACACCACTAACATTTCTCACTAATTGCAAGACCGCGAGTGTTCTGGTATTCTCATTTTACTGTATTATTTAGTATCGTTCTTACAACTTATTAGCACTATGTACTTACCCACATTCTTGTCCAGTGCATCTAGCTGGTACAAGCTTGTTTACATGGTTCTTGTGTTCTAAACCTTTTACCTTAGCCATTTTTATAATGTTTCTTTTGTATTCAGCAGTCCTTTTGACACCCTTCTTTCGTATATCATTGTTGTCAATAGCTTCTTTAAAATAACTCTTCAAACTACTGCTAGAAAACGCAATTTTCCTGCAAACTTACTTTTGTTTTATTTCACAACACGCACGTTTGCAACAACATTTTCGTTCACACTGAGCTGAACATATTTGTCAACAGATAGCATACAAGTGTCAGAACATTTAGTTCCAGTTATTTAAGGTAGATGGCATATGTGTCCACACAACCACGCTTACTCTCACATCAAAAAAATTTTCACAGTCAAAACGACCTAAGTCCAGGACTTAGGTTGTTTTGTCTATAAAGATAAAAATGCAGGAGCAGATAAAAACGCAACAAAGACGTGGACTTAAGTCATTTTACTAGTAAACTGTAGCCCTTTGCAATTGCTTCACGATTAGGCAATAATCTCAAAACACCAAAAATGTGACTTAAGTTGTTTTGCAAATTTACCATTCAAATAATTTTATGCAAAAATAATTTTAATAAATATGATGGAAAGTCCTGAAAGCAGCTTAGTTTCCTTGCAAACCAACCTCTAGTAAGCCGTTATTACCACCATATTGGAAATTCGTAATTAGCTATAAATTTGGGAGAAAAACACTTTTTTACAAATACAATTTATTGCATAATTTCTATTATACTATAGGAACACTTATGAAAGTAAGCAATCTCATAAATATTTAATCCTGCTTCCTGCATCGGCTTGAACTGACTAATTCTTAGCTCCAATCGGTTTTCTGAAGACAGATACCAGCCTGATCCTTTGCCTACATAGTCTATTTATTCCCGACAGAGTTTCTCAATACTGTGTTTAACAGACTGCCGCACATCGTCGGAATTGTAAAAAGGAGTATTCACTGTCTGAATGCTCACTTTTTCACTTTATCCTCGAACGGATATGGTTTGCCATACACACAGTCCAACCAGAAGTTATATAATATTATTCAAGGTCCATATGTAGCTACTAAATCATACTTAATCAGTAAGATGATTGATAATTTTCTGCCTGATTTTCATCAAGAAAAGTACAAATGGCTTTGGCTCCATCAGTCTAAAGCTCAACTGTCTTTTTTTTCCCAACAGTGTTTGGCTCCAAAGGCCAATGCTTCAATTACCACAACAGCTCCAAGTAATCCAACCTGCCAACAGCTCCAAGTATTTCCAAAAGCTCCAACATCTCCAAAGCACCAATTGCGCCAAGAGCTCCAATGCTCCAATTGTTCCGAGAGTTCCGAAGATCCAAGTGCTTCAAGCTCCAATAATTCATTTTCCCCAACAGCTCCAAGTGCTCAAACTGGCCAACAGCTCCAAGTGCTCCAAAGATGGTGGATCCAAGATGGTCACCAGGGTCAAGGTCTCGGCCAGAGGTCAAGGTTAAATGCCAAGGTCATATGTCAATTTCAAGGTAGAAGTTTAAGGTTAAAGGTCAAGGTTTAAGTCAAGGTCAAGGTAAAAGTTTGAGGTTAAAAGTCAAGGTCAATGTTAAAGGTCATGGTAAAGTTCAAAGGTCAAGGTTTAATGCCAATATAAAGGTAAAATTCTAAAGTCAAAGGTGAAGACAAACGTCAAGTCAAAGGTCAAGGCCAACAGTCAAGGTCAAGGTGTGGTGGACAAATAATAAACTAACATGGTGGTAGCACACTCTAGCAGATGAAAACAAAATGATAGCTTCCAACAGACGAAAACAAGATATTTGTAGTATATGTACATGATTTTCGGAATTTTTGAATGACAGTGTAAAATTGAAATGGCGTATGTCCAAAAAAAATGCATTAAATCAAAATTCCCCATTGCATGAATATTTTAAATAACGTATGATTGAGAAGTAAAAATTGTTGGTCTATAATAGTTTGGGTTTGTTTCAAATCAATTAAAAGGAAATAAAGATAGCCATATTGACAAGTATAAAGGTTATATATAACTTTTATCGAAATCTTAAACGAAAGTATTTAATTAAAAATTAGATTTTGAACTTACTTATTTTAAAACACGCATTAAAGTTTATTTGAAAGTTCCTTTTTCATAAAAATATTATATCCGTCATTTAGGGCCTGTGTTACCACCACCTGATAAAGTTCTGTTTACAACTTATCAGCACGATAGCTCTAAAATCCGTATTACGACCTGCTGGATATCGCCTATCTAACTAATAAAGTTCCTGGTAAGTTATCGGGTACGTCGACCACCTGATATATGCCTATCATAATGTTACAAGTAACTGATGACGATGGCGGAACGTAGGAGACGTATTGTTATTGATAGTGATGCCGATTATGAATTTTTGGCTGAGATGCTTCAGCATGCAAGAAGCACAAAGAAAATTAGATCTCGACCCGATAATCTTGAAGAGTGGAGTGAAGAGTTCTTTATGCGCTTCAGGATAACCAAACAAATAGCACGCCAGTTGATGAATGAAATCAACGACTTTGACGCCAGCCGCACAGGCTGTTCGTCCCAACAACACTTACTCGAATTGCGTGTGCAACGAAAACACCCGTGCGTGATGTGCGCCGCGGCGAACGGCAAGCCGACTACAGCGCCCGGCCGGTTGTGGCAATGCGCTAATGTGTAATTAAATAAGTAATTCCTCTTTTCAAAACCAAAATAATAACAATTTTAGAGATGATAAAGTAAAATAAGAATTGTATACCATTGTAGAATAATTATTGCATATTTGAAACTAACAACTAAGTCCATAACTGGTCGTGGCTGTTTCCCGCGCTCCACGCATTTTGGCGGAGGTTCGCGCCGCGCTTTGAGCAGTTGCCTTCCGGCGCTCACCAGGGATGGTCGTTGCGTGCCTGTCGCGCAGACATCATCGCGCCGAAACCAGCATCTAGACGACATCCTCAGTAATGACTGTTGTATTCGCAATCCAGCCGCGTCACGGCAGTCATCAGTAACAGTCACGTCTCGCAGTATATGTTCACGTACATCTAAATGTATTTACAATCCATCACGAACTTTGACTTATAAATATTTGTAGTTGCATTCGTGTTTAAGAACTGTTGAACGTGTACTTTTGCCATTTCATATTCAAATTCAGTCATAATATAAATTTAGTTGTATCTTTTCAGTGCTGCAGGGGTTCGCCGCGGCCTTAGTTTTGTCAGTGCCGGCCTCATGATAGAACCTCTACACGCGTTTGCCGCCTAACCTGTTCGCGCGCAACGTCGGTGTGTTAAACCGACCGTGTAGAGATGGTCTGACAACAGACTCGGCCAGGGTTGGACCAGCAAGTGTATCAAACCTTAATAAAGTGCAGTGTCTTTTCAGTCAGTTTCCTCTTATTTCAAGGCGTCCTGGGTGGCCTGAACAGCCCAGGTGGTTTAAACTAAAGACGCACTCCTGCCTGCAGCCACCAGGTCGAACCCCCCCCCCCCCCCCCCCCCCCAACGAAAACATTTTCAATTTTCAATTCAATATTTATTCTAAACTTATCAGGCAGCGGGAGTTGCGTCAACTTTATTAAATTCCGTACCGACAGGTAATTAGCTCATACTTTTGTGTGAATGAAAATTGACGAAACGTCTTGTTTGCTGTATTTATATTTATAAATTATTACTTAATATGCATAAAAATAGTGTTTACTATAAAAAAAATCATGATATTCATAAAGTAGCGGCCGGGAGTCCATAGCCGACGGACGTGTGCGCGCGCGCTCCTCGTTTACCGTCGGTTATCTCGATCTATTTTGGTTTTACATCGTCTGTTGGTGTTAAATATTAGTTCTTCCATCTTAGATCAACCTGATTTCCGGGGTTTTTTGCCCCAATATGAACCTCTCTCTTTAAAGTCAGTGCAGGTCGTCAACACGGAAATGTTTAGATCGCCGACCAAGAAATCTGGTTCCAGTTCTAGTGCAACTCAGGAACTACCTACGTTGGAGATAACCAAGCTGGAAATAATGAAGCCAGATGCTCTTAAACTCGATGATTTAATTAAAAAGGTTGAACTGCTTCGCAATAAAGTTGATGCTCTTCAAAACGAAAACGCTCAACTTAAGTGTCTGCTTATCGACTCCCGCTCTGAAACGGCTGTGATTAAACAAGAACTCATCTCAATAAAAGAAAGTTTGTTTGTAATAAATAAAAGTGAGATATCTTATAGTCAGGCTTTAATGAAGTCTTCGAGCGACAAAAAAAACTGAACGTGCAGCAGCACAGAGCGTCTCGGGTAACGGGCGTCCGTCCAGTGACCTACTTCCGACGCAGCAAGAAATAAGTGATGTCACCAAAAACAACCACACCAACCAGCATGCTGACTCTGACGGCTTCACCGTCGTGCAAAATGCACGAAAATTCAAAATGAATGCGAATACAGAATCCAAGCGTGAGCCGGAGAGAAAGAAAACACCGATGCAAGTGGGAATAAGGAATATTCCCACCCTTAAAACGGTCGCAAAGCCTGTTCCGAGAAGAACAAAAGCACTGTTTGTTACTCGTTTTGATCATTCTGTTCATGCAAACGAGATAGTTGACTACAATGGCGGATCCAGGATTTTAGTTTGGGGGGGGGGGGGGGGGGGGGCCTTGACCCAGCTGAGGGCAATGTTAAGTTAACTATTTGACACCCATAAGTTAGTGTGACATATTTCCCCCTACCCTGAACTATTTAGATGTGATTACAATTATATATATATATATATATATATATATATTTCTGTATGTTTAACTAAACTTACAGAAACACCACAGATCTTATTCTTGTTAACGGGAACTGAAGCAAATTTAATTTTAAATATTTTAGCAATTACTTTGACACATCAAACAAATGGTTTCAAAATTTATAAACACCAATTTAAGCATAAATTGTTATTTATTTACTGTACAAAAGGATAAATATTTATTAAAACATCCAAAATGTATAAACAATACACCTGAATAATAATTCATGTGTGTGTAGATCACACTGATTAAGTGTTGCCAACATGCATTTCAATATTATTCAAAAACATTTCTTAGTCCTCATTAGTTTTAACAAGAATTTTTTAGAAATTATGTGAGTCTGGTTAAGTTAATCGTGCAGCATATCATTTTAAAAATCCAAGACTACTAAGTTACAAATGACTTGATTAACTAGTGATTTTATTTTGAAGAACATATAATTATCTTAAATGACAAAGTCTACTTTCACTACAAAAAAAATAAGTTGTCTGTAAAGTCGGTTTACGGACGATAGTTTAACGTGACGTCATAACAAAACATTGATGAAATGACTGCATACTTTTATGAATAAAATTTAATCACAACGAAATCAACAACTTTACAACAACTTAACTAACTCTTTCAGAACTGCTATAATGTAATTTAATTAGCCTATTTACTCTCTCTAATGTCGCTGTAACGCAATTAGTAAATTACCTTGTCCATAGGTCATGGGCGTCGCAAGGATATATTTTTTGCGGGGGACTGCAATTGATTTAGTTGTTGAGGAATATCCATCCCCTGGAAATAAGCGGGGGGCCCGGGGGTTCTCCCCCGGGAAATTTTGGGGTTTGAAGGTGCAAAAAGGTGGTTTTTAGGCATCTTTCATTCCTAAATATTCTAATTTTAGTTGGTTGCAATATCTAATTTATTTTTTATAAAAAATATTTTCAGAGAACAAATTTGTAAAACACAGTGCTCACATTACCACGATTGGACTAAATGCACCATGCGCAACATATGGGTTGTATCACAGAAATCATATTTTTAATATAACTACGAAGCTAAACATATTATTGGAGGGGACGAAATTGAAGACTTTTATTATTCGGGGGGACGTGTCCCCCCGTTCCCCCGGTTGCGACGCCCATGGGTAATTAACATAGAGAATAAAATATAAATAAAATACATACTATTATCTGGACTCCAAAATTAAACAGGATTTATTACTAAACTTAAAAATAAAATTAAACAAGGTTGCTTATACAGTCGTGTCATGTAATAATATATAACAAATAATAAATTAGGCGTGGGATTACGTTGGACACAAAAAATACAAGAGTTCAGATAATATAAAGAATTTAAAAGAAAAAAGATGCTAGCTCATGATCAGTCGGTTCGCAAGAGATCTTTAATCAAAAGACTTCTGAGTGTATGTTGTGTGATTAGAAATTGTGCCGTAAATAATGAATACTTAGACTTAAAACGTTGTTCACAAAAATGTAGATAAATAATTATTTATGATTGTTTATGTCCCGAAGCAACAACAGTTAACACGAAAAATTAGTGATAATATTCGCAGTATGCTAGTATAGCGTCCTCTCAGGATTTAGCATACCACATAGCCATACTTGAATTGCCGCTGTCTTCATGAATTACTATTACGACCCCAGTAAAAACAATTGTAACAGAACTTCGCTGAAGTTCTGGGGCGTAATTATTCACAAGATTTGCGAATCTGCGACGTAAGATATTCCTTACATCCCGCGTCAAAAAGGCCCGACGCGGAACCACACACAAGCCACAATATGGCACACCAGACAGAATACTCAATAATTCAGCTAACAAAATAATGTCACTAGGAACAATGTTTCAATACACAGTTCAAAAGTTCCGCCGATTTCCGGGCCAATCATCGGCCTTCAAAAACGTAATCCAATACGATTTTTAGAGGTTATATAAACGAAAAATGTATAAATTGTACATAAATAATTATGCTCACACCAAAGTAAACAAACAGTGAAAAATATAAATAAATGATTTAAATTAAAGTTTCAGTGTTCTGTGGTGCATAGTAATATCACACTAAATTACAGGTTTATTTAAAAATGGCACATAATCATTTAAGGTGTTGAAATAGTAGTCATCAACATCTTTCCTCGACTAACTGTGTTAATATGAATTTATTTTAAGTACATACAGAATAATCAGAAGGATGTACCTACCTACCTGATGAACTTTGAGTCAAGAATGATGTCACTGACATTGTTTCTAGGTAATAGTGTTTCATTTTCGTTCGGTTCGCCCTCTTCCGTAAGAAAAACGAAAGAAGATCCCCTTGTTTACGTTTCTCTGTCATTTTTTCAAAATTTGACAAAAGCAAATAAAAGAACGCGGCGATAACAGTTAATAATCACTTGAATAGCTCATTCTATTGTGATCGAATCCACAAACCATACATGAAGGCCTATGTATCTCGAGTACAAGGCGCGACTGCGGGGCGGGCACGTGGGGCGGTGGTGGGGGCGGGCCTTTTGGAAAGAGGAGAGCGAAGAGGTGATACCGTGCGCTCTCCCCCTTTCCCAAACTCCCTTTCACATAATCTTTGTTGCAGCCGAAGCTCTTGTTACAAGCACTATATACATTTCGTTTACGTCTCGCGCGAACCTGTTGTTGGTGCATAATCGCGTGTGCTTTGTGTAGTCATAATGGAAGTGGACCCAGATGCTTTGGGGGGGGGGGGGGGGGGGGGCTTGAGCCCCTTAGCCCGCCCCCCCCCCCCCTGGTTCCGCTACTGGTTGACTATATAACTAATGAACTCAATCTTTCACATGTTAAGGTAGTTAAACTTAGAACCAAATTTGATTCTTACGCTTCATTTCACATAGCAGTACATGAAGAAGATTTTAATAGAATAAATAACATAGTATTCTGGCCGAGTGGGTGCTTAATCAGTCCCTTCTACGGTAAACTCCACCCGGAACAAATTGCTACCAGTGACTCTACATCAAATAATTCCGTCAGCACTGATAAGACCGTCATCCCCATGAAGCCCTTATCAGCTGGTGTCACTGCAACGAACCTGTCTCCGGTGCCAGGAGGAGCACCGTAATTTGTTTTCATGCATCCTATTTCAAAAGAATTGGAAATTTTTTATTTAAACGTCCGTGGTCTAAGAACTAAATCAAAAGAATTCTATGAAAACATTATTATCTCTAATTATGATTTTATCTGTCTAACTGAAACCTGGTTCAACGATCTTAGCATTAATTCCCACTACTTCACAGACCAATACTAAATCTACAGAAATGATAGAGACACCTTGCTGACTTCTAAAGATCGTGGTGGCGGTGTTTTGATAGCAGTCAATAAGTTTAAATTCACTTCTATTCAGCCTATTTTTCACCTGGACTACCCAGGAATTGAATCTGTTTGGTTAAAAGTTAAAATGACTCAGAATAAATCCTTTATAATTGGCAATATATATTTACCCCCCAAACATCTCCAAATATTTATTCATCTTATTTTGAGACTTTAGAAGATAAACTGGCTGCTTATCAAGATGAGTTAGTGCTACTTGGTGATTTTAACGTCCCAGGTGTTGATTGGACCAATAATCTAACTACCAACATCGTGCACACGCACATCAAGACTAAAGCACAATATCTTATAAACTGTATATCTAGTCTTGGTCTATCTCAGTATAATACAATCCTATCATCCAAAAACCTCTTAGATCTTTGTTTTACAAACATCTCGCAATGTTCAGTATCTCATGCGGATGAAGCACTTGTCACTGAAGACCTATATCATCCTGCCTTAATTATAAAAATAATATCTGACAGCATTCCTTATGTGGTCAGTTCTACTAGAGTCTCTAGGTCCTATATAAATGGTGACTATCTTGGTCTTTACAATGCTGTTAAAAACTATGATTGGTCAAATTTCTATGAATCTACTGATGTTAACTATCTTGTTGATCAATTAACTAATTGTATATGTCACAATATTAATGAATTCATCCCCGTTTTCATTAGCAAACCATCTAAATACCCTGTTTGATTTTCAAAAGACTTAATTCAAGCTTTAAAATCCAAGAAACATTTTCACAAACTTTACAGAAGAAACAAAAATATGTACTATTATACTAAATTTTCATTCTTTCGAAAAGAAATCAAATATCTTATCAAGCGTGATAAAATAAATTGGACCAGAACCACTAATAATAATATCAAGAACAACCCTAAGAAGTTTTGGCGCTATGTCAAATTAATAAAAAACGGTTATCATGAACAGCATTCGTTAAAAGTTAATGATATTGTATCTAGTGATCCAGTGGTGTTGACTAATGTATTTGCTGAATACTTTTCAAGTGTTTATGTGTCCTCTAATGTCAATTACCAAGTTCCCACCTTAAATACATTCCTTGATACAATATCTGTTCCCTCTGTTTCTGACAGCCTTGTGCTTTGGGGCATAAGGGTTCTAAAACCCTCTATGTCTACAGGACCCGACGGGATTCCTAATTTTATTCTGAAAGGCTGTTCACATTTATTAGTACCTCTATTAAAACATTTATTTAATACTAGTTTAAGAACCCAAGTTTTTCCAAATAAATGGAAAATTGCAAAAGTCATTCCAATTCATAAAAACGGAAGCAAATTAAATGTGAGTAGTATATAATAGTATTTCCGAGATCAGGCCTCAGGCGGTGGTGGTGGTGTCGGAGTCCGCCATCTTGGATTTGTGACGTCACGGCGGCAAAAATTCCTCAAAAGTCCTCAACAATGACTCAAAATGACTCAAAATTTTCCTTTTTAAGAAAAAAATTTCCCGTTTTCGAGGGAAAAATTCCCGTTTCGAGGGAAAATTTCCCGTTTTATTCCTCAAAAATCCCAGCGGCTAGAAATGTCCTGATAGAGGCTTAAGCATCCTTAACTCAAGCCTCAGTTAAGCCTCTATCAGGATGTGACCTTGACCTTTGACCTTGACCCCGACGGCCATCTTGGATCCACCATCTTAGATCCGCCATTGTGTTCTCGAACATTCCGTCGATGTGTTATCCGCCATTTTGAATTATGACGTCACCGTTGCAATTTTCGTTACGCTCGCCATCTTTAACTTTTTTATTATCCGATTTTAATGAAATTTTTTTTAAAAATTATAAAAAAATTCACTTAATAAAATTTTAAACAAAAATATCGAAAAAACATATATTTACGACACGGAGCTCGGAGTCCTCGGTTCGAACCCGGTGAGGGCAAAAAAAAAATAAAAATGGTGACCGATCCTTCCCCTGTGGCGGGGTGCTGGCAGACTGACCCCCACCACTTATGTCAATGCACATATACCATCAGGTAGTATGACGTCATGTCCGCCATCTTGAAATTTGGACGCCATCTTGAAAATCTTTATTTATTATCCGATTTTAATGAAAAAAATTCCAAAATTCATCAAAAAATTAACGTATTTAAATTCTGTTTGATTATATCGATGAACGTCCTTGGTTCGATTCCCGACGAGAGTAAACAGTCGATCCTTCCTCCATGAAAGCTACCTAGACTGATCTATCACCACCAATACCAAGGTATATATCGTCAACTGGTATGACATCATGTCCGCCATCTTGTCTTCATCCACTGGAGACCACCATCTTGTTTTCGTGTGCTAGAGTGTGCCGATATCATGTAGTATAATTATCTGGTCACCACACCTTTGACCTTGACCTTGAACTTTGACCTTGACCTTGAAATTTGACCTTGAACTTGAACTTTGACCTTGACCTTGAAATTTGACCTTGACCTTGAAATTTGACTTTGACCTTGACCTTGAAATTTGACATTGACCTTGAAAATTGATCTTGACCTTGAACTTTGACCTTGACCTTGAACTTTGACCTTGACCTAGAAATTTGACCTTGACCTTGAAATTTGACCTTGACCTAGAAATTTGACCTTGACCTTGAAATTTGACTTTGACCTTGAAATTTTACTTTGTCCTTGAAATTTTACTTTGTCCTTGATGTCCATCACGGATCCGTCATTTTATGTTCAGTACATGCTACCAGGAGCGACCACCTGCTGGAGTACACCATCTTGTGCGTGTACTCGTATTACCATCATGCTAGTTTTATTCTAACATGCTACAGTGCAGTAATCATTTATTACTGAGGTACCCACCATCTTAAAATTTGACCGCCAACTTGAAATCATGTAATTATTTAGCTAGAAATGCGGGAAAAATTCCAATAGTCTCCGAAAAAATCAATTATTAATTTACAAATCGAATCGATGGATCCCTGTCCACGGTTAGATTCCTGACCAGAGACAATTGTAACTAATTATTAAATAAATGTTAGGTTCTGTTTTCCATTACCTTTCGCGGAGTTTATTAATCATTCACTCTACGAAAATCAACTCAAGTCAATATACCGGACCAACGAATTAAATCAGTGCCGATTAGCCTATTATGAAAGTCTAATTTTTCAATAATCTGAATAACATATAAGCCATTCATGTACAAAGCCACACATATAGATCAATTGCCTTCAGTCCATGAGACCGAGTCATGTCATTATCAGACGTATAGGCTAGTCATTTCAGGACCACATGACCTTCGTAATCCATCGTGACATTTTTATACATTCTAAAGGACCAAGTAACCTTGTAAAATATTTTAGTAACACCAAGAGGTGATAAACTAGTAAATATTCAATCACTACATTTTGTACTACGCGCAGTCAACAAAAAAGGAAGCACCAACAACGAAAAGACAGCACCACCAACGAAAAGACAGCACATTTGGAAGCACCGACTACGAAAAGGCAGCACATTTGGAAGCACCGTCATCGAAAAGGCAGCACATTTGGAAGCACCGACAACGAAAAGGCAGCACATTTGGAAGCACCGACAACGAAAAGGCAGCACATTTGGAAGCACCGACAACGAAAAGACAGCACATTTGGAAGCACCGACAACGAAAAGGCAGCACATTTGGAAGCACCGACTACGAAAAGGCAGCACATTTGGAAGCACCGACTACGAAAAGGCAGCACATTTGGAAGCACCGGCAACGAAAAGGCAGCACATTTGGAAGCACCGACAACGAAAAGGCAGCACATTTGGAAGCACCGACAACGAAAAGGCAGCACATTTGGAAGCACCGACAACGAAAAGGCAGCACATTTGGAAGCACCGACAACGAAAAGGCAGCACATTGGAAGCACCGACAACGAAAAGGCAGCACATTTGGAAGCACCGACTACGTAAAGGCAGCACATTTGGAAGCACCGACAACGAAAAGGCAGCACATTTGGAAGCACCGACAACGAAAAGGCAGCACATTTGGAAGCACCGACAACGAAAAGGCAGCACATTTGGAAGCACCGACAACGAAAAGGCAGCACATTTGGAAGCACCGACTACGAAAAGGCAGCACATTTGGAAGCACCGTCATCGAAAATACAGCACATTTGGAAGCACCGACAACGAAAAGGCAGCACATTTGGAAACACCGACAACGTAAAGGCAGCACATTTGGAAGCACCGACAACGAAAAGGCAGCACATTTGGAAGCACCGACAACGAAAAGACAGCACATTTGGAAGCACCGACAACAAAAAGGCAGCACATTTGGAAGCACCGACAACAAAAAGGCAGCACATTTGGAAGCGCCGACAACGAAAAGGCAGCACATTTGGAAGCACCGACTACGAAAAGGCAGCACATTTGGAAGCACCGACTACGAAAAGGCAGCACATTTGGAAGCACCGACTACGAAAAGGCAGCACATTTGGAAGCACCGACAACGAAAAGGCAGCACATTTGGAAGCACCGACAACGAAAAGGCAGCACATTTGGAAGCACCGACAACGAAAAGGCAGCACATTTGGAAGCACTGACAACGAAAAGGCAGCACATTTGGAAGCACCGACAACGAAAAGGCAGCACATTGGAAGCATCGACAACGAAAAGGCAGCACATTTGAAAGCACCGCAAACGAAAAGGCAGCACATTTTGGATGCATCATCGAATAAGGAAGCACATTTGGAAGCTCCATCAACTAAAAAAGGCAAAAAGGAAGCACAAGTTACGAGATCTAAGTCTTAGTAAGAAATCATAATACAAGAAATAAAAACATTACATTCTTATAATTTAAATTATTTATTTTATTGCTTTACATTATACAAATGCAAGTAAAACAAGTCAATATTGTATGTAGCCAGCATTCCTCAGTTCCTTGAGTATGAAGGATATTTCTTTGATGCACGAATAGTTTCCTGCACAAAGCGAACCATGTAGAAGTCTTAGCCGGTCAACCAATATGTTTGGATCTTTCCATGATGTGTAATCATTCTCTTCTACCACCATCTTCCTTGCACCTTTATAATAAATATTATGATCTCTGGTGTCTTCCGTTTTACCACCAACCTCAGGGTAACTTTCATGTTTGAGACGGTGATCATCACAAGCTTGATCAGATTTATTTAATATATCACGTCGTTTCCATCGTTTCGGTCTCAGGACACCGCCACATTCTTCGATCTTGGCAGCTTTAGGTGCTTCATCATAGTCTATGTCTTTGTCAACAGCCTCAGAGTCACTGTAACAATCACCGTAGAAGGAATCGTCTTCACCCAATTTACCATAATAATTCGATGTTGATGATGTTGAAGTGTCTTCATCGTCTTCGTGCTTCCTTTTTAGGAGTCCATCATTTTTACAAAGTAGGAAAGATCTACTTGAATTCGGCTGGAATATATTCTCACTTTTCACGTTAAGGATTCTTCCATTGTCTTCATTCTTCCGTAAATCATCAACCTTCTTCAATTTAAGTTCTTTGTCGAGATCGGAAGAGCCAAGAAAATTATTGTCGTAATGCAGATCACTCTTCCTTAGGCTAGTAGATTCATCGTTGTCCTCTAGCTTGTACGCAGGCTTGGCGCTACAAGTTCTGCCATGTCTTTTTAGACTCTCTCTCCGCGTAAACAACTTGCTACATCGAACACAACTTATCATATTGCGCAGTGGATTTTTAACACAGTCATTCTTCTCGTGTTGTCTTTTATTCTTTCTCAAGATAAACTCTTTACTGCAAAACTTACACCTATGTTCTTTCGATACAGCGTCGGATCCCAAATCGGAATTCATATTAGTTACTGAGACTAATGCCAGATACCAATTGAGTGTTTTAAATTATATTCAATACTTAAATAGAAATTTTTTCATATTTCATCAGCGAGAATTAATATATCTCATGCAAAAGTACTTTATGCATGTAGTTCTGCTTTTCAACAACAGATGTCGCCACATGTTGCTTGCAGGTAAATAATATTTAGTTATTTTATGCGGGATGCGGGATGCTCACTAACGATCGCAAAAGAAGGATGGCTTCGTTAGACTCCAAGGAAAAGGAAGTTCGTCTTGCATGTTGGTGCTCCACAGATGTCTCATGGCGTAATATTAATTTGACTGAGTAATGATATTTGTTAATTCCACCTGATAAAAATATTGCAAGTTTTGATTTAGTAGCATAAATTATCGAATTAAATGTAACTCCAAATAAAATGACATGTCTCATTAGAACAAAAAAAATTCCATGCAGAGAGCGGTTTCTCAGAATAGTCAGAAACACTTGAAGAAACCACAGGAATGATTGCAAGAACACGGGAAAAACCATCAAAATATTGTCAAGAATAATCAGGAGCACACTGAGAAAACCACTATAATATTAACAATAATAATCGGAAGCACACGGAGAAAACCATCATTATATTAACCAGATTAATCGGAAGCACACAGAGAAAACCACCACATGTTTTCTTTGATATCATAAAATTACAAGAAAAAATATTTAAAAATAAAAATAAATTAATAAAAAATTAAAAAAAATGCATAAACAGTTTCTGCTAGCTTGTAAACTTATCATTGTTGAGCAAAGATAGAGTTCTTGTACAAGCCAGAAATTTATGCATTTTTTTTTATTTTTTTTTAAATTTTTTATTAATTTATTTTTATTTTTAAATATTTTTTCTTGTAATTTTATGATATCAAAGAAAACATGTGGTGGTTTTCTCTGTGTGCTTCCGATTAATCTGGTTAATATTATGATGGTTTTCTCCGTGTGCTTCCGATTATTATTGTTAATATTATAGTGGTTTTCTCAGTGTGCTCCTGATTATTCTTGACAATATTTTGATGGTTTTTCCCGTGTTCTTGCAATCATTCCTGTGGTTTCTTCAAGTCTTTCTGACTATTCTGAGAAACCGCTCTCTGCATGGAATTTTTTTTGTTCTAATGAGACATGTCATTTTATTTGGAGTTACATTTAATTCGATAATTTATGCTACTAAATCAAAACTTGCAATATTTTTATCAGGTGGAATTAACAAATATCATTACTCAGTCAAATTAATATTACGCCATGAGACATCTGTGGAGCACCAACATGCAAGACGAACTTCCTTTTCCTTGGAGTCTAACGAAGCCATCCTTCTTTTGCGATCGTTAGTGAGCATCCCGCATCCCGCATAAAATAACTAAATATTATGTACCTGCAAGCAACATGTGGCGACATCTGTTGTTGAAAAGCAGAACTACATGCATAAAGTACTTTTGCATGAGATATATTAATTCTCGCTGATGAAATATGAAAAAATTTCTATTTAAGTATTGAATATAATTTAAAACACTCAATTGGTATCTGGCATTAGTCTCAGTAACTAATATGAATTCCGATTTGGGATCTGACGCTGTATCGAAAGAACATAGGTGTAAGTTTTGCAGTAAAGAGTTTATCTTGAGAAAGAATAAAAGACAACACGAGAAGAATGACTGTGTTAAAAATCCACTGCGCAATATGATAAGTTGTGTTCGATGTAGCAAGTCGTTTACGCGGAGAGAGAGTCTAAAAAGACATGGCAGAACTTGTAGCGCCAAGCCTGCGTACAAGCTAGAGGACAACGATGAATCTACTAGCCTAAGGAAGAGTGATCTGCATTACGACAATAATTTTCTTGGCTCTTCCGATCTCGACAAAGAACTTAAATTGAAGAAGGTTGATGATTTACGGAAGAATGAAGACAATGGAAGAATCCTTTACGTGAAAAGTGAGAATATATTCCAGCCGAATTCAAGTAGATCTTTCCTACTTTGTAAAAATGATGGACTCCTAAAAAGGAAGCACGAAGACGATGAAGACACTTCAACATCATCAACATCGAATTATTATGGTAAATTGGGTGAAGACGATTCCTTCTACGGTGATTGTTACAGTGACTCTGAGGCTGTTGACATAGACATAGACTATGATGAAGCACCTAAAGCTGCCAAGATCGAAGAATGTGGCGGTGTCCTGAGACCGAAACGATGGAAACGACGTGATATATTAAATAAATCTGATCAAGCTTGTGATGATCACCGTCTCAAACATGAAAGTTACCCTGAGGTTGGTGGTAAAACGGAAGACACCAGAGATCATAATATTTATTATAAAGGTGCAAGGAAGATGGTGGTAGAAGAGAATGATTACACATCATGGAAAGATCCAAACATATTGGTTGACCGGCTAAGACTTCTACATGGTTCGCTTTGTGCAGGAAACTATTCGTGCATCAAAGAAATATCCTTCATACTCAAGGAACTGAGGAATGCTGGCTACATACAATATTGACTTGTTTTACTTGCATTTGTATAATGTAAAGCAATAAAATAAATAATTTAAATTATAAGAATGTAATGTTTTTATTTCTTGTATTATGATTTCTTACTAAGACTTAGATCTCGTAACTTGTGCTTCCTTTTTGCCTTTTTTAGTTGATGGAGCTTCCAAATGTGCTTCCTTATTCGATGATGCATCCAAAATGTGCTGCCTTTTCGTTGGCGGTGCTTTCAAATGTGCTGCCTTTTCGTTGTCGATGCTTCCAATGTGCTGCCTTTTCGTTGTCGGTGCTTCCAAATGTGCTGCCTTTTCGTTGTCAGTGCTTCCACATGTGCTGCCTTTTCGTTGTCGGTGCTTCCAAATGTGCTGCCTTTTCGTTGTCGGTGCTTCCAAATGTGCTGCCTTTTCGTTGTCGGTGCTTCCAAATGTGCTGCCTTTTCGTAGTCGGTGCTTCCAAATGTGCTGCCTTTTCGTAGTCGGTGCTTCCAAATGTGCTGCCTTTTCGTAGTCGGTGCTTCCAAATGTGCTGCCTTTTCGTTGTCGGTGCTTCCAAATGTGCTGCCTTTTCGTTGTCGGCGCTTCCAAATGTGCTGCCTTTTTGTTGTCGGTGCTTCCAAATGTGCTGCCTTTTTGTTGTCGGTGCTTCCAAATGTGCTGTCTTTTCGTTGTCGGTGCTTCCAAATGTGCTGCCTTTTCGTTGTCGGTGCTTCCAAATGTGCTGCCTTTACGTTGTCGGTGCTTCCAAATGTGCTGCCTTTTCGTTGTCGGTGCTTCCAAATGTGATGTCTTTTCGATGACGGTGCTTCCAAATGTGCTGCCTTTTCGTAGTCGGTGCTTCCAAATGTGCTGCCTTTTCGTTGTCGGTGCTTCCAAATGTGCTGCCTTATCGTTGTCGGTGCTTCCAAATGTGCTGCCTTTTCGTTGTCGGTGCTTCCAAATGTGCTGCCTTTTCGTTGTCGGTGCTTCCAAATGTGCTGCCTTTACGTAGTCGGTGCTTCCAAATGTGCTGCCTTTTCGTTGTCGGTGCTTCCAATGTGCTGCCTTTTCGTTGTCGGTGCTTCCAAATGTGCTGCCTTTTCGTTGTCGGTGCTTCCAAATGTGCTGCCTTTTCGTTGTCGGTGCTTCCAAATGTGCTGCCTTTTCGTTGTCGGTGCTTCCAAATGTGCTGCCTTTTCGTTGCCGGTGCTTCCAAATGTGCTGCCTTTTCGTAGTCGGTGCTTCCAAATGTGCTGCCTTTTCGTTGTCGGTGCTTCCAAATGTGCTGCCTTATCGTTGTCGGTGCTTCCAAATGTGCTGCCTTTTCGTTGTCGGTGCTGCCTTTTCGTTGTCGGTGCTTCCAAATGTGCTGCCTTTTCGTTGTCGGTGCTTCCAAATGTGCTGCCTTTACGTAGTCGGTGCTTCCAAATGTTCTGCCTTTTCGTTGTCGGTGCTTCCAATGTGCTGCCTTTTCGTTGTCGGTGCTTCCAAATGTGCTGCCTTTTCGTTGTCGGTGCTTCCAAATGTGCTGCCTTTTCGTTGTCGGTGCTTCCAAATGTGCTGCCTTTTCGTTGTCGGTGCTTCCAAATGTGCTGCCTTTTCGTTGCCGGTGCTTCCAAATGTGCTGCCTTTTCGTAGTCGGTGCTTCCAAATGTGCTGCCTTTTCGTAGTCGGTGCTTCCAAATGTGCTGCCTTTTCGTTGTCGGTGCTTCCAAATGTGCTGTCTTTTCGTTGTCGGTGCTTCCAAATGTGCTGCCTTTTCGTTGTCGGTGCTTCCAAATGTGCTGCCTTTTCGTTGTCGGTGCTTCCAAATGTGCTGCCTTTTCGATGACGGTGCTTCCAAATGTGCTGCCTTTTCGTAGTCGGTGCTTCCAAATGTGCTGTCTTTTCGTTGGTGTTGCTGTCTTTTCGTTGTTGGTGCTTCCTTTTTTGTTGACTGCGCGTAGTACAAAATGTAGTGATTGAATATTTACTAGTTTATCACCTCTTGGTGTTACTAAAATATTTTACAAGGTTACTTGGTCCTTTAGAATGTATAAAAATGTCACGATGGATTACGAAGGTCATGTGGTCCTGAAATGACTAGCCTATACGTCTGATAATGACATGACTCGGTCTCATGGACTGAAGGCAATTGATCTATATGTGTGGCTTTGTACATCCACGGCTTATATGTTATTAAGATTATTGAAAAATTAGACTTTCATAATAGGCTAATCGGCACTGATTTAATTCGTTGGTCCGGTATATTGACTTAAGTTGATTTTCGTAGAGTGAATGATTAATAAACTCCGCGAAAGGTAATGGAAAACAGAACCTAACATTTATTTAATAATTAGTTACAACTGTCTCTGGTCAAGAATCTAACCGTGGACAGGGATCCATCGATTCGATTTGTAAATTAATAAATGATTTTTTCGGAGACTATTGGAATTTTTCCCGCATTTCTAGCTAAATAATTACATGATTTCAAGATGGCGGTCAAATTTTAAGATGGTGGGTACCTCAGTAATAAATGATTACTGCACTGTAGCATGTTAGAATAAAACTAGCATGATGGTAATACGAGTACACGCACAAGATGGTGTACTCCAGCAGGTGGTCGCTCCTGGTAGCATGTACTGAACATAAAATGACGGATCCGTGATGGACATCAAGGACAAAGTAAAATTTCAAGGACAAAGTAAAATTTCAAGGTCAAAGTCAAATTTCAAGGTCAAGGTCAAATTTCTAGGTCAAGGTCAAATTTCAAGGTCAAGGTCAAATTTCTAGGTCAAGGTCAAAGTTCAAGGTCAAGGTCAAAGTTCAAGGTCAAGATCAATTTTCAAGGTCAAGGTCAAATTTCAAGGTCAAGGTCAAATTTCAAGGTCAAGGTCATTTTCAAGGTCAAGGTCAAATTTCAAGGTCAAGGTCAAAGTTCAAGTTCAAGGTCAAATTTCAAGGTCAAGGTCAAAGTTCAAGGTCAAGGTCAAAGGTGTGGTGACCAGATAATTATACTACATGATATCGGCACACTCTAGCACACGAAAACAAGATGGTGGTCTCCAGTGGATGAAGACAAGATGGCGGACATGATGTCATACCAGTTGACGATATATACCTTGGTATTGGTGGTGATAGATCAGTCTAGGTAGCTTTCATGGAGGAAGGATCGACTGTTTACTCTCGTCGGGAATCGAACCAAGGACGTACATCGATATAATCAAACAGAATTTAAATACGTTAATTTTTTGATGAATTTTGGAATTTTTTTCATTAAAATCGGATAATAAATAAAGATTTTCAAGATGGCGTCCAAATTTCAAGATGGCGGACATGACGTCATACTACCTGATGGTATATGTGCATTGACATAAGTGGTGGGGGTCAGTCTGCCAGCACCCCGCCACAGGGGAAGGATCGGTCACCATTTTTATTTTTTTTTTGCCCTCACCGGGTTCGAACCGAGGACTCCGAGCTCCGTGTCGTAAATATATGTTTTTTCGATATTTTTGTTTAAAATTTTATTAAGTGAATTTTTTTATAATTTTTAAAAAAATTTTCATTAAAATCGGATAATAAAAAAGTTAAAGATGGCGAGCGTAACGAAAATTGCAACGGTGACGTCATAATTCAAAATGGCGGATAACACATCGACGGAATGTTCGAGAACACAATGGCGGATCTAAGATGGTGGATCCAAGATGGCCGTCGGGGTCAAGGTCAAAGGTCAAGGTCACATCCTGATAGAGGCTTAACTGAGGCTTGAGTTAAGGATGCTTAAGCCTCTATCAGGACATTTCTAGCCGCTGGGATTTTTGAGGAATAAAACGGGAAATTTTCCCTCGAAACGGGAATTTTTCCCTCGAAAACGGGAAATTTTTTTCTTAAAACTGGAAATTTTGAGTCATTTTGAGTCATTTTTGAGGACTTTTGAGGAATTTTTGCCGCCGTGACGTCACAAATCCAAGATGGCGGACTCCGACACCACCACCACCGCCTGAGGCCTGATCTCGGAAATACTATTATATACTACTAATGTGGTTAACTATAGACCAATATCACTATTAAATGGTCTCTCTAAAATGTTTGAAAAAATAGTTTTTAAAATCACTAATTTCCAACTAAAAATTCGTTTAGGTATCTAGTAATCAACATGGCTTTAGAACAGGAATGACCACAGCCACCAATCTAATTACTTTCCTCAATCCTATTTTTAATGAAGTCATTAGCAGGGGTCAGGTAGATGCCTGCTATTTTGATCTTGCTAAAGCTTTCGATACTTTAAACCATTCATTACTATTAGGCAAGTTACATAATTTCGGTCTTAGTGACAATTATGTTAATTGGTTTTCTAGCTACCTTAAAAATCGAACTTTTTTTGTATCTATCAACAACTCCAATTCTTCAAATTTTATAGCTAGTTCTGGAGTTCCTCAAGGTGGTACCTTGTCTCCTTTACTTTTTAACATATTTATTGATGATATTACTCAAATTCTGAATCATTATTCTGGCACTCTATTCGCAGATGATCTAAAAATAAGTAGAAAAATTTTCTCTTTTAATGACTGTTTATTATTACAAACTGACATTAATGAAATTAATAACTGGTGTAAAGCAAATCTTGTGACACTCAACAAAGGCAAAACAAAAATAATATCCTTTACTAGAAAATACCTTCCTATCAAATACGATTATAAATTGGGCAACACCTTAATTCAGAAATCCTCTTCTCTCAAAGATTTAGGTATCATTCTAGATTCTAAATTGTTCTTTCACCAACATGTTCAATATTTAATTTCTAGTTCCCGAAGAACATTAGCTTTAATTAAATATGTCACATGTTATGCTACAAAAACTGATTCTATCCTCTAACTTTATTTAGCATTAATTAGGTCAAAACTAGAATACTGTTCAGTAATTTGGAACATCATCAATATGTGCGACAATATGAAAATCGAAAATATACAGAATAAATTAATAAATATTATTAATCAAAAACATCTTCTTCTACCCAATCTGATATCTCTCTCAAGTCGAAGAGAATTACTTGACTCTATTTTCATTAAAAACTGTTATACTAACAAATTAAACTGTAAATATATATTTGACAACACTGGTTTAAGAGTACCTCCTTTCAACAGTCGTTTAACTTCCACTTTATGTACAGTTAACAGAAATAATAATCTTATCTTTAGGCTAATAACCAATTTTAATAAATTTGATAAAGACTTTAATTAGTTCTTAATGATCATGTGTGTTTTAGTTTTATATTGTCTAAATTGTAACGTTTGAATTTTGTTTTATTGTTTTTTGTTATGTGTGTTTTGTTTTTATATGTATTATATTGTATTGTTTAGTGTTTTTCATTTATGTTTATTTATTGTGTGTGTATATGTATCTAATTGTGTGCCAACCATTAAGGCTTTGTCCTGTTGGTTGGCATGTTACAATTACAAATAAATAAATAAATAAATAAATATAATACACGTATTAAAAGTGATTTTCATTTAAATTTTGTTTATAAAAGTGCTACATTAAATTCAACAAAAAACAATTGTTTAATAAAATCCCATCTAATATAAAAAATGTTTTTCTGTAAAGTTGGTTTACGGACGATAGTTTAACGTGACGTCATAACGAAACATTGATGAAATGACACATGCGGCGCAACCGTACAATGAGCGTAATGGGACACAGCATACTGGGACAATGAGCGTAAGGGGATACAGCATAACGGGACAATGTGCGTAACGGGACACTTTTTCGTGCGTGCAGCTGGCGTTCATCGATTTATTAGACGTTGTCACGTCAGAAATGATAAATAATCCTAAATTGTTAAAAAAAAACACTTATGTAAATTTCTTTTAAATGGATCATATTAAAGTGTATCTGAATATATGAATATGGCATAATTATGTTAAATTGTTGTGTATCTCTCCATTGTATATAACAGTAGATGTATGTATATATATAATATCTGTATCATGTATCTTTTTTTATATTTATATGTGTATACTTTTTTTTTACACAAATGTGACGAGTTATATATAATGTATTTTTGCTCTTTTATAACAATAAAAAGAAAATGAAAAAATGAAAAAAAATCATTTAATCATAACCAAAACTATGATTGACGTCGAATCAAGTGTCGACCCAGCTCTCACAGCCCGTTATGCCACGCCAACGCCTTCTCCTGACCTGTGTCGTGTGTGCGCCGAATAGTGCAGTGCGGCTAGAGCAGGGGGGGGGGGGGCATGAGAGATTCGCGCACCAGGGGAATCAACGGTAAATACGTAAAGACTGAACGCTGTGTTACGGCAAGATTATATCATTGTACATATTCATTAACATTATTTTATTGTAAATATTTAATTCTATCATTTGAAGTGCTTATGTTTTGTTCTTATCATGTTCACCGGGCGACAACGTCACACCCGTCTGTGACACGTCAGGGGAGTAACGGGTCACGAGGGAGGGGAAGGGATGAGCCGTCACGCGCCGCACAGCAGCGGAGGGGAAAGAGTTGAGATAAGCCCAGCACGAGGAGCGGTCAGTGACGAGTAGTGATGGGCAGAACGGTTCTTTTGACCGAACCGGTACTTTCGGATCAGTTCCGTGAAAGATTCGTTCAGAACGATTCGTTCATCTCGGTCATTTCGGTCTTTTTTGTGTATAGGATCTGGCTCTTTTATCAGGTGTCGTAACTCGTTCATCCTTTAGAGTATTGGCTACGTGTTTGCTTCCAGCCTCCCCTCGTTATCGCGTGACCCGATAACGAGAGGAGGCTGGATCGCGTGGGTGGTTATCTTTATCTACTCTGCATGGGTAAATGAAATTTCAAACGTCTAGTTGTATACTGACTGTTATAAAATTATTGACTGTTGATCGCTGCAAATGGTTCATGCAGTGATTCTATATAATACGGGAGCATTAAATCTAAGAATGTTACGAAAGTGATCTTTCTTAACTTTAATTTGTAATCGCACTATTAAAGCTAGTACTTGAACATTGCTTTTCGTAGCCAGTGAATCACAGTTGCGTATATGAAACAAGATTATTTATATTGTATTACTTTTTAAGTTACAAATATTAATATACAGGCTATTTACACTCTAGAGAGAGTAAAGTGTTTACATGTAGACCAACACATTTAGAGAAAAAAAGACAAAAATTGAATACTACTACTGCGATTCAGTATGAAGAGAGAAAAATGAAGTACATTAATTAACACCTAAATGGTAAGTGTGAACATTTGTAGTTACTTTCCCTGTTATTTTTAATTCATGTTTTTTTTTTTTTTTTTTTTTCCAAATTTGTGTATGTGAATGTGAAAACGCAATTCGCAATTTTAAACCACTACTTAACAGTTAACATTTTCAGGTATATATACTTTTCATGTTACCCTATTTTATTTGATCAGTTATCGTTTGCTCTTATGAACATGCGCACGTTGTGATTACTAATTCTTCAGACTCCTGACGTCATGAATCATTTCACGAACAAATCAGACCGGGCGCGTGGCCGGTTCTCTCATCTCGTTCTCTCGTTCTCTCGTTCTCTCCGCGTTTTCGTTCTTCCGAATCTTTCAAGGTACCGGCTCTCAAAGAGCCGGTTCTTTACATCGCGACCGAATCTCAAGATTTCGTTCTCTCAAAGATTCGTTCTTTTTGAACGAATCGTTCACGAACGACCCATCACTAGTGACGAGTCGTGCCTCGAGACGGTCACTGAGGAGTCGTGCCTCGAGACGGTCAGTGAGGAGTCGTGCCTCGAGACGGTCACTGAGGAGTCGTGCCTCGAGACGGTCAGTGAGGAGTCGTGCCTCGAGACGGTCAGTCAGGAGTCGTGCCTAGAGACGTTCAGTCAGGAGTCGTGCCTCGAGACGTTCAGTCAGGAGTCGTGCCTCGAGACGGTCAGTCAGGAGTCGTGCCTCGAGACGGTCACTGAGGAGTCGTGCCTAGAGACGGTCAGTCAGGAGTCGTGCCTCGAGACGTTCAGTCAGGAGTCGTGCCTCGAGACGGTCAGTCAGGAGTCGTGCCTCGAGACGTTCAGTCAGCAGTCGTGCCTCGAGACGGTCACTGAGGAGTCGTGCCTCGAGACGGTCAGTCAGGAGTCGTGCCTCGAGACGGTCAGTCAGGAGTCGTGCCTCGAGACGGTCAGTCAGGAGTCGTGCCTCGAGACGGTCGGTGAGGAGTCGTGCCTCGAGACGGTCAGTCAGGAGTCGTGCCTCGAGACGTTCAGTCAGCAGTCGTGCCTCGAGACGGTCACTGAGGAGTCGTGCCTCGAGACGGTCAGTCAGGAGTCGTGCCTCGAGACGGTCAGTCAGGAGTCGTGCCTCGAGACGGTCACTGAGGAGTCGTGCCTAGAGACGGTCACTGAGGAGTCGTGCCTAGAGACGGTCAGTCAGGAGTCGTGCCTCGAGACGTTCAGTCAGGAGTCGTGCCTCGAGACAGTCACTGAGGAGTCGTGCCTCGAGACGGTCAGTCAGGAGTCGTGCCTCGAGACGGTCAGTCAGGAGTCGTGCCTCGAGACGGTCAGTCAGGAGTCGTGCCTCGAGACGTTCAGTCAGGAGTCGTGCCTCGAGACGGTCAGTCAGGAGTCGTGCCTCGAGACAGTCACTGAGGAGTCGTGCCTAGAGACGGTCACTGGGGAGTCGTGCCTCGAGACGGTCAGTCAGGAGTCGTGCCTCGAGACGGTCAGTGAGGAGTCGTGCCTCGAGACGGTCAGTCAGGAGTCGTGCCTCGAGACGGTCAGTCAGGAGTCGTGCCTCGAGACGGTCAGTCAGGAGTCGTGCCTCGAGACGGTAGTGAGGAGTCGTGCCTCGAGACGGTCACTGAGGAGTCGTGCCTCGAGACGGTCAGTCAGGAGTCGTGCCTCGAGACGGTCAGTCAGGAGTCGTGCCTCGAGACGGTCAGTCAGGAGTCGTGCCTCGAGACGGTCAGTGAGGAGTCGTGCCTCGAGACGGTCACTGAGGAGTCGTGCCTCGAGACGTTCAGTCAGGAGTCGTGCCTCGAGACGGTCAGTCAGGAGTCGTGCCTCGAGACGTTCAGTCAGGAGTCGTGCCTCGAGACGGTCAGTCAGGAGTCGTGCCTCGAGACGGTCAGTCAGGAGTCGTGCCTCGAGACGGTCAGTCAGGAGTCGTGCCTCGAGACGTTCAGTCAGGAGTCGTGCCTCGAGACGGTCAGTCAGGAGTCGTGCCTCGAGACGGTCAGTCAGGAGTCGTGCCTCGAGACGGTCACTGAGGAGTCGTGCCTAGAGACGGTCACTGAGGAGTCGTGCCTAGAGACGGTCAGTCAGGAGTCGTGCCTCGAGACGTTCAGTCAGGAGTCGTGCCTCGAGACGGTCAGTCAAGAGTCGTGCCTCGAGACGTTCAGTCAGGAGTCGTGCCTCGAGACGGTCAGTCAGGAGTCATGCCTCGAGACGGTCACTGAGGAGTCGTGCCTCGAGACGGTCACTCAGGAGTCGTGCCTCGAGACGGTCAGTCAGGAGTCGTGCCTCGAGACGGTCAGTCAGGAGTCGTGCCTCGAGACGTTCAGTCAGCAGTCGTGCCTCGAGACGGTCACTGAGGAGTCGTGCCTCGAGACGGTCAGTCAGGAGTCGTGCCTCGAGACGGTCAGTCAGGAGTCGTGCCTCGAGACGGTCACTGAGGAGTCGTGCCTAGAGACGGTCACTGAGGAGTCGTGCCTAGAGACGGTCAGTCAGGAGTCGTGCCTCGAGACGTTCAGTCAGGATTCGTGCCTCGAGACAGTCACTGAGGAGTCGTGCCTAGAGACGGTCACTGGGGAGTCGTGCCTCGAGACGGTCAGTCAGGAGTCGTGCCTCGAGACGTTCAGTCAGGAGTCGTGCCTCGAGACGGTCACTGAGAAGTCGTGCCTCGAGACGTTCAGTCAGGAGTCGTGCCTCGAGACGGTCACTGAGGAGTCGTGCCTCGAGACGGTCAGTCAGGAGTCGTGCCTCGAGACGGTCAGTCAGGAGTCGTGCCTCGAGACGGTCAGTCAGGAGTCGTGCCTCGAGACGTTCAGTCAGCAGTCGTGCCTCGAGACGGTCACTGAGGAGTCGTGCCTCGAGACGGTCAGTCAGCAGTCGTGCCTCGAGACGGTCACTGAGGAGTCGTGCCTCGAGACGGTCAGTCAGGAGTCGTGCCTCGAGACGGTCAGTCAGGAGTCGTGCCTCGAGACGGTCAGTCAGGAGTCGTGCCTCGAGACGTTCAGTCAGCAGTCGTGCCTCGAGACGGTCAGTCAGGAGTCGTGCCTCGAGACGGTCAGTCAGGAGTCGTGCCTCGAGACGGTCAGTCAGGAGTCGTGCCTCGAGACGTTCAGTCAGCAGTCGTGCCTCGAGACGGTCACTGAGGAGTCGTGCCTCGAGACGGTCAGTCAGGAGTCGTGCCTCGAGACGGTCAGTCAGGAGTCGTGCCTCGAGACGGTCACTGAGGAGTCGTGCCTAGAGACGGTCACTGAGGAGTCGTGCCTAGAGACGGTCAGTCAGGAGTCGTGCCTCGAGACGTTCAGTCAGGAGTCGTGCCTCGAGACAGTCACTGAGGAGTCGTGCCTAGAGACGGTCACTGGGGAGTCGTGCCTCGAGACGGTCAGTCAGGAGTCGTGCCTCGAGACGTTCAGTCAGGAGTCGTGCCTCGAGACGGTCACTGAGAAGTCGTGCCTCGAGACGTTCAGTCAGGAGTCGTGCCTCGAGACGGTCACTGAGGAGTCGTGCCTCGAGACGGTCAGTCAGGAGTCGTGCCTCGAGACGGTCAGTCAGGAGTCGTGCCTCGAGACGGTCAGTCAGGAGTCGTGCCTCGAGACGTTCAGTCAGCAGTCGTGCCTCGAGACGGTCACTGAGGAGTCGTGCCTCGAGACGGTCAGTCAGCAGTCGTGCCTCGAGACGGTCACTGAGGAGTCGTGCCTCGAGACGGTCAGTCAGGAGTCGTGCCTCGAGACGGTCAGTCAGGAGTCGTGCCTCGAGACGGTCAGTCAGGAGTCGTGCCTCGAGACGTTCAGTCAGCAGTCGTGCCTCGAGACGGTCAGTCAGGAGTCGTGCCTCGAGACGGTCACTGAGGAGTCGTGCCTCGAGACGGTCAGTCAGGAGTCGTGCCTCGAGACGGTCAATGAGGAGTCGTGCCTAGAGACGGTCAGTCAGGAGTCGTGCCTCGAGACGGTCACTGAGGAGTGGTGCCTCGAGACGTTTAGTCAGGAGTCGTGCCTCGAGACGGTCACTGAGGAGTCGTGCCTCGAGACGTTCAGTCAGCAGTCGTGCCTCGAGACGGTCACTGAGAAGTCGTGCCTCGAGACGTTCAGTCAGCAATCGTGCATCGAGACGGTCACTGAGGAGTCGTGCCTCGAGACGGTCAGTCAGGAGTCGTGCCTCGAGACGGTCAGTCAGGAGTCGTGCCTCGAGACGTTCAGTCAGCAGTCGTGCCTCGAGACGGTCACTGAGGAGTCGTGCCTCGAGACGGTCAGTCAGGAGTCGTGCCTCGAGACGGTCAGTCAGGAGTCGTGCCTCGAGACGGTCACTGAGGAGTCGTGCCTAGAGACGGTCACTGAGGAGTCGTGCCTAGAGACGGTCAGTCAGGAGTCGTGCCTCGAGACGTTCAGTCAGGAGTCGTGCCTCGAGACGGTCACTGAGGAGTCGTGCCTAGAGACGGTCACTGGGGAGTCGTGCCTAGAGACGGTCAGTCAGGAGTCGTGCCTCGAGACGTTCAGTCAGGAGTCGTGCCTCGAGACGGTCACTGAGAAGTCGTGACTCGAGACGTTCAGTCAGGAGTCGTGCCTCGAGACGGTCACTGAGGAGTCGTGCCTCGAGACGGTCAGTGAGGAGTCGTGCCTAGAGACGGTCACTGGGGAGTCGTGCCTAGAAACAATCAGTCAGGAGACGTGCCTCGAGACGGTCAGTCAGGAGTCGTGCCTAGAGACGGTCAGTCAGGAGTCGTGCCTCGAGACGGTCAGTCAGGAGTCGTGCCTCGAGACGGTCACTGAGGAGTCGTGCCTCGAGACGGTCAGTCAGGAGTCGTGCCTCGAGATGGTCACTGAGGAGTCGTGCCTAGAGACGGTCAGTCAGGAGTCGTGCCTCGAGACGGTCAGTCAGGAGTCGTGCCTCGAGACGGTCACTGAGGAGTCGTGCCTAGAGACGGTCACTGAGGAGTCGTGCCTAGAGACGGTCAGTCAGGAGTCGTGCCTCGAGACGGTCAGTCAGGAGTCGTGCCTCGAGACGGTCACTGAGGAGTCGTGCCTCGAGACGTTCAGTCAGGAGTCGTGCCTCGAGACGTTCAGTCAGGAGTCGTGCCTCGAGACGGTCACTGAGGAGTCGTGCCTCGAGACGTTCAGTCAGGAGTCGTGCCTCGAGACGTTCAGTCAGGAGTCGTGCCTCGAGACGGTCACTGAGGAGTCGTGCCTCAAGACGTTCAGTCAGCAGTCGTGCCTCGAGACGGTCACTGAGGAGTCGTGCCTCGAGACGGTCAGTCAGAAGTCGTGCCTCGAGACGGTCAGTCAGGAGTCGTGCCTCGAGACGTTCAGTCAGCAGTCGTGCCTCGAGACGGTCACTGAGGAGTCGTGCCTCGAGACGGTCAGTCAGGAGTCGTGCCTCGAGACGGTCAGTCAGGAGTCGTGCCTCGAGACGGTCACTGAGGAGTCGTGCCTAGAGACGGTCACTGAGGAGTCGTGCCTAGAGACGGTCAGTCAGGAGTCGTGCCTCGATACGTTCAGTCAGGAGTCGTGCCTCGAGACGGTCACTGAGGAGTCGTGCCTCGAGACGTTCAGTCAGCAGTCGTGCCTCGAGACGGTCACTGAGGAGTCGTGCCTCGAGACGTTCAGTCAGCAGTCGTGCCTCGAGACGGTCACTGAGGAGTCGTGCCTCGAGACGGTCAGTCAGGTGTCGTGCCTCGAGACGGTCAGTCAGGAGTCGTGCCTCGAGACGTTCAGTCAGCAGTCGTGCCTCGAGACGGTCACTGAGGAGTCGTGCCTCGAGACGGTCAGTCAGGAGTCGTGCCTCGAGACGGTCAGTCAGGAGTCGTGCCTCGAGACGGTCACTGAGGAGTCGTGCCTAGAGACGGTCACTGAGGAGTCGTGCCTAGAGACGGTCAGTTAGGAGTCGTGCCTCGTGACGTTCAGTCAGGAGTAGTGCCTCGAGACGGTCACTGAGGAGTCGTGCCTAGAGACGGTCACTGGGGAGTCGTTTCTAGAGACGGTCAGTCAGGAGTCGTGCCTCGAGACGTTCAGTCAGGAGTCGTGCCTCGAGACGGTCAGTCAGGAGTCGTGCCTCGAGACGTTCAGTCAGGAGTCGTGCCTCGAGACGGTCACTGAGGAGTCGTGCCTCGAGACGGTCAGTGAGGAGTCGTGCCTAGAGACGGTCACTGGGGAGTCGTGCCTAGAAACGGTCAGTCAGGAGTCGTGCCTCGAGACGGTCAGTCAGGAGTCGTGCCTAGAGACGGTCAGTCAGGAGTCGTGCCTCGAGACGGTCAGTCAGGAGTCGTGCCTCGAGACGGTCACTGAGGAGTCGTGCCTCGAGACGGTCAGTCAGGAGTCGTGCCTCGAGACGGTCACTGAGGAGTCGTGCCTAGAGACGGTCAGTCAGGAGTCGTGCCTCGAGACGGTCAGTCAGGAGTCGTGCTTCGAGACGGTCACTGAGGAGTCGTGCCTAGAGACGGTCACTGAGGAGTCGTGCCTAGAGACGGTCAGTCAGGAGTCGTGCCTCGAGACGGTCAGTCAGGAGTCGTGCCTCGAGACGGTCAGTCAGGAGTCGTGCCTCGAGACGTTCAGTCAGGAGTCGTGCCTCGAGACGGTCACTGAGGAGTCGTGCCTAGAGACGGTCACTGAGGAGTCGTGCCTAGAGACGGTCAGTCAGGAGTCGTGCCTCGAGACGTTCAGTCAGGAGTCGTGCCTCGAGACGGTCACTGAGGAGTCGTGCCTAGAGACGGTCACTGGGGAGTCGTGCCTAGAGACGGTCAGTCAGGAGTCGTGCCTCGAGACGGTCAGTCAGGAGTCGTGCCTAGAGACTGTCAGTCAGGAGTCGTGCCTCGAGACGGTCAGTCAGGAGTCGTGCCTCGAAACGGTCACTGAGGAGTCGTGCCTAGAGACGGTCACTGAGGAGTCGTGCCTAGAGACGGTCAGTCAGGAGTCGTGCCTCGAGACGGTCAGTCAGGAGTCGTGCCTCGAGACGGTCAGTCAGGAGTCGTGCCTCGAGACGTTCAGTCAGGAGTCGTGCCTCGAGACGGTCACTGAGGAGTCGTGCCTAGAGACGGTCACTGAGGAGTCGTGCCTAGAGACGGTCAGTCAGGAGTCGTGCTTCGAGACGGTCTCTGAGGAGTCGTGCCTAGAGACGGTCACTGAGGAGTCGTGCCTAGAGACGGTCAGTCAGGAGTCGTGCCTCGAGACGGTCAGTCAGGAGTCGTGCCTCGAGACGGTCAGTCAGGAGTCGTGCCTCGAGACGTTCAGTCAGGAGTCGTGCCTCGAGACGGTCACTGAGGAGTCGTGCCTAGAGACGGTCACTGAGGAGTCGTGCCTAGAGACGGTCAGTCAGGAGTCGTTCCTCGAGACGTCCAGTCAGGAGTCGTGCCTCGAGACGGTCACTGAGGAGTCGTGCCTAGAGACGGTCACTGGGGAGTAATGCCTAGGGACGGGCAGTCAGGAGTCGTGCCTCGAGACGGTCAGTCAGGAGTCGTGCCTAGAGACGGTCAGTCAGGAGTCGTGCCTCGAGACGGTCATTTAGGAGTCGTGCCTCGAGACGGTCAGTCAGGAGTCGTGCCTCGAGACGTTCAGTCAGGAGTCATGCCTCGAGACGGTCACTGAGGAGTCGTGCCTCGAGACGGTCAGTCAGGAGTCGTGCCTTGAGACGGTCAGTCAGGAGTCGTGCCTCGTGACGGTCAGTCAGGAGTCGTGCCTAGAGACGGTCACTGAGGAGTCGTGCCTAGAGACGGTCAGTCAGGAGTCGTGCCTCGAGACGGTCAGTCAGGAGTCGTGCCTCGAGACGGTCACTGAGGAGTCGTGCCTCGAGACGGTCAGTCAGGAGTCGTGCCTCGAGACGGTCAGTCAGAAGTCGTGCCTCGAGACGGTCACTGAGGAGTCGTGCCTAGAGACGGTCAGTGAGGAGTCGTGCCTAGAGACGTTCAGTCAGGAGTCGTGCCTCGAGACGGTCACTGAGGAGTCGTGCCTTGAGACGGTCAGTCAGGAGTCGTGCCTCGAGACGGTCAGTCAGAAGTCGTGCCTCGAGACGGTCAGTCAGGAGTCGTGCCCCGAGACGGTCAGTGAGGAGTCGTGCCTCGAGACGGTCACTGAGGAGTCATGCCTCGAGACGGTCAATGAAGAGTCGTGCCTCGAGACGATCACTGAGGAGTCGTGCCTAGAGACGGTCAATCAGGAGTCGTGCCTCGAGACGGTCAGTCAGGAGTCGTGCCTCGAGACGGTCACTGAGGAGTCGTGCCTAGAGACGGTCACTGAGGAGTCGTGCCTAGAGACGGTCAGTCAGGAGTCGTGCCTCGAGACGGTCAGTCAGGAGTTGTGCCTCGAGACGGTCAGTCAGGAGTCGTGCCTCGAGACGTTCAGTCAGGAGTCGTGCCTCGAGACGGTCACTGAGGAGTCGTGCCTAGAGACGGTCAGTCAGGAGTCGTGCCTCGAGACGTTCAGTCAGGAGTCGTGCCTCGAGACGGTCACTGAGGAGTCGTTCCTAGAGACGGTCACTGAGGAGTCGTTCCTAGAGACGGTCAGTCAGGAGTCGTGCCTCGAGACGGTCAGTCAGGAGTCGTGCCTCGAGACGGTCACTGAGGAGTCGTGCCTCGAGACGGTCAGTCAGGAGTCGTGCCTCGAGACGTTCAGTCAGGAGTCGTGCCTCGAGACGGTCAGTCAGGAGTCGTGCCTCGAGACGGTCAGTCAGGAGTCGTGCCTCGAGACGGTCAGTGAGGAGTCGTGCCTCGAGACGGTCAGTCAGGAGTCGTGCCTCGAGACGTTCAGTCAGGAGTCGTGCCTCGAGACGGTCACTGAGGAGTCGTGCCTCGAGACGGTCAGTCAGGAGTCGTGCCTCGAGACGGTCAGTCAGGAGTCGTGCCTCGAGACGGTCAGTCAGGAGTCGTGCCTCGAGACGGTCAGTGAGGAGTCGTGCCTCGAGACGGTCAGTCAGGAGTCGTGCCTCGAGACGGTCAGTCAGGAGTCGTGCCTCGAGACGGTCAGTCAGGAGTCGTGCCTCGAGACGGTCAGTGAGGAGTCGTGCCTCGAGACGGTCAGTCAGGAGTCGTGCCTCGAGACGGTCAGTCAGGAGTCGTGCCTCGAGACGGTCAGTCAGGAGTCGTGCCTCGAGACGGTCAGTGAGGAGTCGTGCCTCGAGACGGTCAGTCAGGAGTCGTGCCTCGAGACGTTCAGTCAGGAGTCGTGCCTCGAGACGGTCAGTCAGGAGTCGTGCCTCGAGACGTTCAGTCAGGAGTCGTGCCTCGAGACGGTCACTGAGGAGTCGTGCCTCGAGACGGTCAGTCAGGAGTCGTGCCTCGAGACGGTCAGTCAGGAGTCGTGCCTCGAGACGGTCAGTCAGGAGTCGTACCTCGAGACGGTCAGTCAGGAGTCGTGCCTCGAGACGGTCAGTGAGGAGTCGTACCTCGAGACGGTCACTGAGGAGTCGTGCCTCGAGACAGTCACTGAGGAGTTGTGACTCGAGACGGTCACTGAGGAGTCGTGCCTCGAGACGGTCTCTGAGGAGTCGTGCCTAGAGACGGTCAGTCAGGAGTCGTGCCTCGAGACAGTCAGTCAGGAGTCGTGCCTCGAGACGGTCACTGAGGAGTCGTGCCTAGAGACGCTCACTGAGGAGTCGTGCCTAGAGACGGTCAGTCAGGAGTTGTGCCTTGAGACGGTCAGTCAGGAGTCGTGCCTCGAGACGGTCAGTCAGGAGTCGTGCCTCTAGACGTTCAGTTTGGAGTCGTGCCTCGAGACGGTCAGTCAGGATTCGTGCCTCGAGACGGTCAGTCAGGAGTCGTGCCTCGAGACGGTCAGTCAGGAGTCGTGCCTCGAGACGGTCAGTCAGGAGTCGTGCCTCGAGACGGTCAGTCAGGAGTCGTGCCTCGAGACGTTCAGTCAGGTGTCGTGCCTAGAGACAGTCAGTGAGGAGTCGTGCCTCGAGACGGTCACTGAGGAGTCGTGCCTAGAGACGGTCAGTGAGGAGTCATGCCTCGAGACGGTCAGTCAGGAGTCGTGCCTCGAGACGGTCAGTGAGGAGTCGTGCCTCGAGATGTCACTGAGGAGTCGTGCCTCGAGACGGTCACTGAGGAGTCGTGCCTAGAGACGGTCAGTCAGGAGTCGTGCCTCGAGACGTTCAGTCAGGAGTCGTGCCTCGAGACGGTCACTGAGGAGTCGTGCCTAGAGACGGTCAGTGAGGAGTCGTGCCTAGAGATGGTCAGTCAGGAGTCGTGCCTCGAGACGTTCAGTCAGGAGTCGTGCCTCGAAACGGTCACTGAGGAGTCGTGCCTAGAGACGGTCACTGAGGAGTCGTGCCTAGAGACGGTCAGTCAGGAGTCGTGCCTCGAGACGGTCAGTCAGGAGTCGTGCCTCGAGACGGTCAGTCAGGAGTCGTGCCTCGAGACGGTCAGTGAGGAGTCGTGCCTCGAGACGGTCAGTCAGGAGTCGTGCCTCGAGACGGTCAGTGAGGAGTTGTGCCTCGAGACGGTCACTGAGGAGTCGTGCTTCGAGACGGTCACTGAGGAGTCGTGCCTCTAGACGGTCACTGAGGAGTCGTGCCTAGAGACGGTCAGTCAGTTGTCGTGCCTCGAGACGTTCAGTCAGGAGTCGTGCCTCGAGACGGTCATTCAGGAGTCGTGCCTCGAGACGTTCAGTCAGGAGTCGTGCCTCGAGACGGTCAGTCAGGAGTCGTGCCTCGAGACGGTCAGTCAGGAGTCGTGCCTCGAGACGGTCAGTGAGGAGTCGTGCCTCGAGACGGTCAGTGAGGAGTCGTGCCTCGAGACGGTCACTGAGGAGTCGTTCCTCGAGACGGTCACTGAGGAGTCGTGCCTCGAGACGGTCACTGAGGAGTCGTGCCTAGAGACGGTCAGTCAGGTTTCGTGCCTCGAGACGTTCAGTCAGGAGTCGTGCCTCGAGACGGTCAGTGAGGAGTCGTGCCTCGAGACGGTCACTGAGGAGTCGTGCCTCGAGACGGTCAGTGAGGAGTCGTGCCTCGAGACGGTCAGTGAGGAGTCGTGCCTCGAGACGTTCACTGAGGAGTCGTGCCTCGAGACGGTCACTGAGGAGTCGTGCCTCGAGACGGTCAGTGAGGAGTCGTGCCTCGAGACGGTCAGTCAGGAGTCGTGCCTCGAGACGTTCAGTCAGGAGTCGTGCCTCGAGACGGTCAGTGAGGAGTCGTGCCTAGAGACGGTCAGTCAGGAGTCGTGCCTCGAGACGGTCAGTCAGGAGTCGTGCCTCGAGACGTTCAGTCAGGAGTCGTGCCTCGAGACGGTCAGTGAGGAGTCGTGCCTCGAGACGGTCACTGAGGAGTCTTGCCTAGAGACGGTCAGTCAGGAGTCGTGCCTCGAGACGGTCAGTCAGGAGTCGTGCCTCGAGACGGTCAGTGAGGAGTCGTGCCTCGAGACGGTCACTGAGGAGTCGTGCCTAGAGACGGTCAGTGAGGAGTCATGCCTCGAGACGGTCAGTGAGGAGTCGTGCCTCGAGACGGTCAGTCAGGAGTCGTGCTTCGAGACGGTCAGTGAGGAGTCGTGCCTCGAGACGGTCAGTGAGGAGTCGTGACTCGAGACGGTCAGTGAGGAGTCATGCCTCGAGACGGTCAGTCAGGAGTCGTGCCTCGAGACGGTCAGTCAGGAGTCGTGCCTCGAGACGGTCAGTGAGGAGTCATGCCTCGTGACGGTCAGTCAGGAGTCGTGCCTCGAGACGGTCACTGAGGAGTCGTGCCTCGAGACGGTCAGTCAGGAGTCGTGCCTCGAGACGGTCAGTGAGGAGTCGTGCCTCGAGATGGTCGCTGAGCTGTAAGCCAACCAGGAGTAAGTGCATCGCCACGCATTCATAGGGGCATCTAGGCGTCAGCTTCCTAAATATAGCTTGCTCTTTTATGTGGCGAGGAGTAGTAGCTTCTACAGTGCATATAATATCTCGCGGGACATTTAGTTTTTCATACAGTACCTCGTGGCGTAGTGTGTTAGTGTTGCGCCACCTTTCCGGGTGCCTCTGAACTACCGGACATAGTATGGTGCATGTTAGCCAGAGCGTCACGTGGAGTATCCAGTCAGGGGATAAATCCTCGCGTCGTCGCGCGCCAACCAGACTTTCGCAGGCGGGGTGGAGACAGCTCCATGTACAGGGCCTTGTATCAATAACTCGGGTTTTTTGTCGCGGACTAGTGGATATTAATTCTACGTCTTAGCTTGTCCTTCCCGGGCCACACTGGCCGAACCCCACTCTACCTAGTACAACTGAGCAACCGGGCGTCGAGCGACGAGGGAGGGCGAGCAGAGCGACGACATGTTTATAGGTTAAGGCCCTGAAGCTTTGTCCACAAACTGCGTGGCGTAAATAACGTGACTTAAATTACACAAGAAAAATAGTCTATCCTTAATCAGTGCATAAGTTAACACAGGTAGCCATTTTCTAGCCAATCACGTACAATTCACATAGGTACAGAAATTATTCTGGAAAAACAAAAATTTATCATCTGTTGTTTATTGTAAAGTACATGCAAGGTACAGGAGGACAGGAGGGGTGGAAATAAAGGCAGTGATGAGGGAAATGGGGAGAAAAACAAGGGAGGTAAGGGATGGGTACATGGTAAGGCTAATAGGGGAAAGGTGGAATGGAAAGAGTAATGGGGAAAGGGGGAATGGAAATGGGGCGGATCTCTTCAGCTATGTAAGGAGGGTTAAGGGAAAAAAGGGAATAGCGGTGCTCAAGGGTAAAGAGGGGCAGGAATGTACGGAGGACAAGGAGAAGGCAAATTTGCTACAGGAGCAGTACCTATTGGTATTTGTAAAGGGAGAGATATGGGAGGGACGGAAAGTAAAAAAAAAGTAAAAAGGAAGATTTTTTGATAAGGGAGGAAGAGGTGCGAAAAGAGGGCAGGTGTTTTTGAAGGGGAGGAAGGCATCCGGCCGGAGGGGATTGGAAACTCACCTTTGGTTGGGGGGAGGGGGTATTTTCATCTATTTTGAAAAAGCGTTTGACAGGCTTCCACCTAAGAGGGTGATGGAGAAGGTAGACATGATTGTATATGATGAGGTCTGGTCCAGCCGGCAATGCAATCGTGCTTTCTTGTGTATGAAAGCTTCGACACTTTCATCCCTGTGGATGTTTCAAGATGGTCACCAGTGTCAATGGATAGCACCACTGCCAGATAGTGATTAAGTGAGTACCAAATCGTAACACTATCATATTGTTGTCTTACGTTACAGTGCTATTTTATCGATTATTCAAAAAATAAACATTGTTTGCTTTTGTGTCCTGAACGGAAATGGCACCATTTTCCTGTTAACTTACTTCTCCGTTATTTTATTAGCACCGACTGTACTGAAGTGTGTGTGTTGCAACTAGTGCTTGGCATGCAAGATGAATTCAGCCTATCACTTGCTGATGCGGCACAGTGATACGATGGTGTTTGTTTATTTCAAAACTCAGCTAAGATTGAACGGAGAATAGTCCTGTTGAAAGTGAATGTCGAAACTGCCCGAGATCCTAGGAGAAGGCTTCGCGCAGGTACCAACATGCTTTGTGCGAAGGAGTAGGCCAAGCCGTGTTTTTTTTTTGTTTGTTCGCGCCATTTCAAGAAAGCTGTTATAGTTTAATACATAATTAATGCCGTACCCAACAATGTCTAACATTCCTTGATTGCATGGCACGATAATAAACAAGTACAGTTATAGTTCTAGTCGATTACAGCTCGGGGCGGCAATCGATCCCTCGGCGGTGTCGGCCGATCGTGGCATTGCACCAAGCTGCACTTGTGCCGCACTGAACCCGTTTACCAAATCACTCCGTGCACACACCATTGCGAGGCAGCGAGATACAATAACGGCATGTGCACCAAATGGTGTCGTCAAATTTTCGGTGAAATTTTTAAACACAGTATTAATCATTACAGATCTAGTCAGGAAAACATATCTGGGAATTGAAGATACCCGGATATATATATATATATATATATATATATATATATATATATATATATACATTCAGCTGTGTTATGTGCTGTTACATAACTGTCCCACACACAGGAAGTGTTTTGTTTTTATTATAAATAACATTTTTTAATTATTATTATTATTTGTTGACATTTTTATGTTTTGTTCTATTGTTGTGTATTTTGACGTATCTACGACTACCATACTCTATGGCGTAGCCCAAGTGACTTTGAAGCTCAATTAGCAAGACCTCTCTAGGGAGCAATTGACTTAAACGGCAAATTGAACTTTTTATACATAATTTGCATAACAAAACTTTCATTGTTGAAAAATCCAGTTTTAAATTTAAGACATTTTAGCATATTAAGTTGTATTGTTAAGTGTCTGTATTTTGTTTTGATGTGATAATAAAGTCAACAATCGGTGTGTCTCGGCCAATGAGAGGCCATGTTACTTAAGATAAGCGTCATTACTGAATTAACGGAAAGAAGTCTTGGAATAACGACGGCGTTGGCTAGATAGCCCGGGTTTCAATCCCCTAAAAAATCAGAAATATCTACGAGCTAAGTAGATCATCCTATTACTAGGATGTTTTAAATCGTCGTCTTAACATAAATTACATATTGTTTAATTAGGGCACTTCCTGTATGACGTGTAATTAGGAGTGAATTACCGTGAGTAAAATACCGACTCATGATGCTATCCTGAGTGAATTGTTTTCTACATACACGTAATTTAATATTGCCGACGAACATATAAACATTGAATTTTATGCTGAACACGTTAAAGACTTATTGAAATAAACATTTGTTAAAGCCAATTACATATCCTGATCTATACTTTAATTAGTTCTACACCCAGAGGTGAACTGAGACGGAGCTCTCACGATGCTCTACCGTAATTTACACATTGAATTCAGCCGCGGTACATGGAAATTAACTTAAATTACGAACATAATATATAAACATTATTATTTTATTTCACACTAATATACGATTCTAGATTGAGAGCAACAGACATAATTAATTTGAACTGTATGAACTTTTGTTGTGTCTTATCATGTGTGCAACATACCTCCAGTTATTTAAGAAAACATGATGGTATACCACTGGTCCAACCAATAAGCATATATATTTTATTTGATTAAAGATTATTTGTTTTAATCTTATGTTACCTTGTTGTTATTTTACAGTGTATATGTACGTTTTTCCTTAATGACCTTAATTTACATGTTGCCAATCTCATGCTAACCCTAGATTTGGAGTGTGAAAGTATTTTTTTTCTCTTATGTACCACACTACATAAGGGTGGCGCCCAGAAACATATTTAAATTTTACCAAAGAGTCTATACTCGACGGAGTAATTAATATCCAGAGAGAACTACTGTTAATAATATCTATTATTTAAGATATAATTATTTCTGACAACAGTTTAGTTCAGAGAATAAGTCAGAGAGTTTATGAACTATACACTGCACCTAGTAGTATCAGTATTTGTATTAATTATAATATTATTATTGCTGACTACACTTCGTATTAGCAAGCAACAAGGAAAGTGCTAGTATAGTTCAGTTATATTCATATACTGGCTGGCATTTCCAGGTGAATAAGTTATCACAGCTTACATTGTCCATCCGAAGGCCACCCCAAAGCCCGACCTGCAACCACCACCAGTATACGAACTTGCTAACGGAACGCACCCCTAGCCATGGACCACCCGAGTCAGGCGAGCCTTCGATGCCAAGGTAGAATCAATGGCCATGTCTAATTACTCAAACACCTCGACCCCAGTTCATAAACAATCAAACATAAATTAATAGTAGCTCCACTATTAATTAAAACTCCCGTCTAAGGAAAGAGCGACATAGGAGTGCCCGAGTCACTCTCGTGTGAACTTACATTAATACGTTTGTGAGTGCCCCCTTTGCAGCCTTCAGCCTTAATTAATTATAGTTTTGTGTTAACATAAATATTACCTCCCTGTTTTTTATGTTAGACTAGCCACTAGAGCAGTCAGTAAGTGACGAACAGTCTCTGGTGTGACTCTTAATATTTAAACTTAATTTACGAAAATTTGCTAACCATAATTCTTAAAGAGTATCTGCCAATCAGATTAATTAATAATAATTATTGTGTGAATTGAGAGCTGCTCTCAGATTCTTATTATTAAAATAATTTCCGAATAAAGGAACTTTAGCAACTTAGGCGCGAGAGAACGCTGAGGCCTTCCCTCGTGCCAAGGGCAAATGCTAGTACCGAGCGACTCGCAGACCGGGGCGTACGTGTGTTCGACAGGGAGCCATCATCCTTAGTCCACATCGAACAGTACTTCTGGTAAACATAGTCATTCAAACCAAATATCTTTTATTCGCTACGTTAAATCCCCTTGCGTCCCTGGTCCTTTTATGGTGTAGGGCCTAACCCAGCCGCTTAATTTTTAAACTCCCCGCAAGAGACATTAGGCGGAGTAGTCCACTTTACAGCACAGGCTGACTCCCGCTAACAGTGAACTTTCATTAACGTCGAGTGCATAGACACCGACGACAACCACGTGTGAACTTTGTTTCTAATTTAACTGCGGACCGCGATTCCCACCAGTGAATCCGGACACCGCCCAATTAACAATTTTCGGGAATGGCCGCCTCCAATCAACCTCCCCCTTAACCTCGACTGGTGTGAGGGTTTAACTAGTGACAGTGCGTCAGAGCACTCATATTGAACTAATTGTAACTTTGTAGGGTAATTCTGTGTGTGATGTGCAAGTGTAGTGTAAGTGTAATTTGCGACTGTAATAATTCATATAATTATATGGCCACTCCGCACCCCCCGTGCGCGACATGCCAACAACCATATAAATCTCGAGTTCGTGTCTATTATTGAATTCAGCATCCCTACATCAGCTAGAGCCCCCTCCAACCACGAACACCGCCGACGGACCTAGAGGGCTACGCAGGGGCATCGCACCCACAAGACCCACATTTGGTTAGCTGCTGAGCTAACCTGGCACCCTCCCGGAACATAATTTCATTAAGAGCCAATTTCCCACTAGGATACACGCCCGGTCTCAAACACGAGAACCCGGGCGACTGCATTTGGCGCCCACTGCATGGCGCGAAGAGAGGAAATCCATGATTTCTTCACGTTTATTTTCCGAAAATTATCACGTAAAAAGAAACATTTTTTCTCCCCATTTCTCCGTGCATTTACGTCCACACCAAGCCACAGTACGGACACGGGATGGCCATCTTGCGCAGGAAAAGAGGTTTAGGGTCAGACAGGCCAGCGTGACGAAGCGAGCAAACAAAGGGGCTCCAAAATCCAACACCCCTACCCCCCACCGAACACTCCGGCGCAGCGCGCGACACAGGCCAACTACGTCACCATCCGCACCCCTCCTTCGCACCAGCCATTCTCGGCCTCTGCTTTGTGCGGCTGTCCGGGCGCTCTCGGATTGCCGCTACCGCGCCTATCCGCAACCCCGCCTTCGCAGCGGCCATTCTCGGCCTCAGCTTTGTACGGCTGTCCGGGCACCTGTCCTGCCGCCGGCCGCAACCTCTCGTAAGCAGTAAACGCTAACCCGGAAAAAAACATAACAATATGCAGGCACCACCTACGGGCGTCGTGTGCGTGCACTGTCTACTGCCCAAAAATGTAGATCTGCTGATGGGATCACTGCCATGGTACAGGACGTGTCAGTGTACAGCCCACCTGAACGAGGCCCCCGACCACACCTGGGTCAGGCCATGGGACGAGACATCACCGGGAAAATATCATGTACCATTACCAGGGAAATGGGTACCACTCAAACAGAAACAACGAACAGTGCCACATTAGTAGACGTGCTACCAACTACGTGCAAGATGAGTACACACGCCAACCCGACCGCTACTTATGCCCGAAAACCAACACCACTCACCGGGCATGACACCTGCGCATACAGCCACAGCCCATGCTACTCAAGGAAACTAGTGCTACCAGAATTCAGCGGTGTGGGGCACAAGGATCCGAAGGAGTTCCTAGCACATTGCGAAGCGAGACTTACGAGGTCCGGTATACCGGCAGACGAGTGGTCGGGACGCGTCAATGAACAACTGAAGGCGACTGCCCGCCAGTGTTGGAGCCTCTGGGGATGGTTCGGCATGCCCTGGGAGGAATTCGAGACATCACTCAACCGCCGGTTCGACACTGACCAGGCGCTGGTCCAGTGCACCTCCCGATTTTACAGCTAACACAAACGCAATGCGAAACCGCCGAACACTTTGTAGCCCAGAAGATACAACTGTTCAAGCGAGTGGTGCCCACCGCCGAACCGAACGCCACCCTCACCACAGTGACGGCCCTAATGCGAAATGAACTGCAACCCTTCATGAGGTGTTATCGACCCGAATCGATAAAGGACTATGTACAACAGGCCATAGAAATTGAGCGTAACCTCCAAGGACTGTGGCGCCGTGCCACATATATATATGACACAGGGGTTTCCCCCCCTTTTCTTTATTAACCCGGCGCTTTTAGCCTAACGGTCCTGCTGCCCTGGGGCCCCCATGGGCGTGGATGCAGACCATGCTGCATATGCAACCAGGAAGGGTGTTAGAGCATTGGCTATACACAGGGGCTGAGGAACCCATTCCGGCATATGTACCACCACCGGCCCCCTACCCCACTCGGCTAACCAGAAAGTTGGATGCTCCCTTAAACCTCTGGAGTTGTCATCACTTCTGGCGCCTGCCCTGATCTCCCGCCTCATGCTGGGACTCCTCAAATCACCCAGTGAACCCGCGGTCTGGTGGAGGCCTAACCAACCTCTCCCGGCTATCCAGGCCGGTAACCAGAGCTGTCTCCGTCGCTCACTGCATCAGCATGTCTCAGTGCTAGGGAACCCCCGTGTTTGCCCCTAAAGCACACAGGGCACCACTGCCTAGTGCGAGGCCGACACCAATTGTGGTCCTGGGCAGACAAAGGAAACATCAGCAGGGACCTATTCCACAAACTGGACCACCCAGCGCCACTACCAATTTCGGTGATGTCTGGTCCTTCATCTCGAACCGATTGGGAGAGTGGAGGACCTAGAAGTTATCATGGTCTCTCCCCCGACCTGGAGCAATAGCACAGGATTACAGGCCGTGGCCCCGGGTACCCCCTCACAGTCCACTAAACACTCCCAGAAGCAGGATAGCCTTGATGCTATCGCGGCTTCTCCACCGACCTTTGAGCAAGCTCATCAGTTTACAGCCATTTCTGGCCTGGTCGCCACCTAGGAATGTCGACAGCTTACAGCACTCCGTTCCATGGGCATGAATTTCTTCAAGGTGAAATCTGCCTTTGGGATACATCACCATGGCTCGGTAGTCGAACCACCCATAAAGGTTTCAATCACTGTCTGCTGCTGCCCGCAGATACAGCCTTTTCACCATTTCTGGTTCCCAGCCAGACAATTGAAGATGCCTGAGACAGGGGTATTCCTGGCAGAGCCACCTTCAGTTAACAGGGTTTCCACTATGACTGGAGGTAGGGGCTACCCATCCCTACACAGTCACCACTTTCACCTTCATCAGCGGTGCCATGAAGAGGCAGGTCGTTGCCATAAGTGCAGGAGAGGCTAAATATTCGCATCCGCGCACCCTTTCCGTGGGCCTGTTCGATCATGTCTCGAATACTAGAACTGGCAACAGTTCCGACACCTCAAAAGAGCAATCCCCTTCCCCCGAAGGGGTCAGACTGTGGCACCGCGACTCAACGACTACAGGATGGGGGCATACAAGCCTCACGCTGGGGAAAAGGTCGCTAATAGTGCATAACCTCGGGACAGGCGGATACCCGCCACCCACATGGCGACGCGCCATCGAGGGCGCACCACCACACCACGAACGAGCGACGCCAGGACGGTACGAAGGGACACCACCACGAGGTGACCCCCAACTACCACAGTGTGGACTGGGGTTCCCTGCTGGCACACGCCATTGCCACAATGACTGCCCCTCTCACCAGCAAATGCCCCCACCCACCACCACGATGGGAAAATGTGACCCCAGGGATGTGGCGCTAAACACCATGCCCCTAAACACCACGATCCATCCTGCGCAAGATGCAGAGGAGACACCGCCCCAGTTGAACCAGCTTACCCGCCTTAGAGACGGCCTGTTTCGCATCCCAATGGAAGTCAATGGAAACCCAGCGGTGGCCCACGTGGACACAGGCGCGAGCCACATCTTCGTGACCCCTCACCTAGTACTGCCCGGCACGCTGCAGCCACGCCAGGCCGAGCTGAGGTTAGCAACCAGCACCCAACCAGGAGTGACGGTGGGACAAGCAGAGCTCAAGGTAAGCCTTTGTGACTTCACCACCACAGTGACTGACCTTGTTGTTGAGAACCTACACGAGGAGATCATGCTAGGCCAACAGTGGTTAGCGGAGCAGAAGGCGGTGATAGAAATGAAACCCACACGAGTCTACATTGGTACCCGAAAGCGCTCCACAGTGTATGCTATCAGGGCCACCCCTGAAGCACCTGCGGAGAGCTTACTCTTAGAGTAGTTATGCCACACAATGTCCTCCTTGAGTACCAGACAGCTATCAACCGCGTATCAGCAGAGAGGCGGGACGTATTCGCCGTAACCGACCACTTCAGGCGCACCACCGCCATGGAGCATCATATCCTGACAACACACAACAACCCTGTGCACGAGCCCCCACACCCCGACGAGACCAAGGAAGGAAACGACCAATGGCGGATAGCTTTCCACAATATAAAGGCAATATTTACGCTTTATTGAAAGTAAATATTTAATTTCATTCCTTTGATATTTATTTAGTTTCTTTATATTTCATTTCTGATGATTATTTGGACTCTATGAACAACCCAGACTGTAAATTTCTTTCGTTATCGTTTGTCTATGTAATACTCTATGTTTATTTTATTTTTAAATATTGTCAAAGTTAGCATAGCAGTAGTATTTTTAATTAACGATTAATTTATAGATGAACACGTCAGAAATGTCAGTAATTTTATGTTTGTTTTAAAAATAAACTAAAGAAAATCGTTTACTAGTGTAGAAAAAATATTCTTTTAGAACGAATTGAGACTTGATAAAGACTGCAGCTAAAACGCAACACATTTGGAACTGATTTATAATTTAATACATTTATTCAAGAATGGGAAATGACCGCTACTGCAAATATTAGCTGAGTTTGGAAGAATACAACGATTTTAATCTACGGAAGATTATACTCAAATATCAAGATTTTAAATAATTATTTCTAAGAAGAGAAATCGTAGTAAATCCGTATTCAAGAGACTGCCGAATTCATTTGATATTCTACGACTACTACGAAGATTGAATACCATTTATAACACGAAGAAAGAAGAATCCTGCCGAAATGAGAAGTCACAGTTCGAGCCCAGGAAGGATAAACGTCGCGCTGTCCAGCCCTGTCGCTGCACATATCCGGAAGGACGGAGGTGTTACGGCGCGTATTCCTGCCGCACGCTAGAGGACGGAGGAGCAACCATAGGGGTGCCTACAGGAGGGGGGGGGGACAGGTGGGCCATGGCCCCCCTTAATGTAATCACTCAGATTGGCATTTTCTCTAATGCGTTCGTTAATATTCGTATATTCCTGGCACTGTGACACTCAAACTGTGCAAGTATTGCCAGATAAATAAAAATGCTTGCCAGTTTGTTTAACGTACAATTGCCTGGATATCATTATATTTCTGTTCATTGGAAAACAACTTAAAATTATGATAGATATTTCCAAGATGTTGAGAGAAAGTTACCTTTACATCTTTGCGTGTTCGTAACCATAACTTTAGGTTAACTTGAATGTAATTAAATACAGTAGAATGTTTCTAAAAATTAATTTTTGTAATCAAAACGGTTCTCAATTTGTTGAGTCTATTAAATTTTGTAATTGATTGAAAAAAATAGGATGCTTTGCAGGTTTTTAATATTTGTGTTTGTGATTGTAATCATAACTTTGAGATAACGTTTGCGCTAACATAATTTCGTAGAATTTATTACCATGTAAATGAAAATATTTTGCAGGTTTGTTAAAATGTGTGTATTTTTTATAAGAACTTAATGTTAATTTGAACATAATTAAGTAGAATGTATAACCATGTAAATAAGAATATTTTGCAGGTTTGTTAAAATTTGTTTTGGTAATCAGTGCTTTGAGTTAACTTGAAAATACTTGAGTAGAATTTATCACCACATAAATCAAAATATTTTTTTATGTTTTTAAAATTTGATGGATTGAACATTTATTCATTGTAAAACACGGTCAGTTGAAAATTCAAGCTATTGTGGTTTAAAAAACATGTACCTTTTGAGTGTCGTCTGTGTCATCTATAATTTTGATTTAATTTTTTTTCTCGATAATGTATGTATTTCAAAGCAAAAAAAAAATATTTTAATAGGTTTGTTAAAGTTCTGTTTTCTGAATTGCTGTGCTTGCATTCACTAAAAAAAAGTTCATTTCAAGGTAGATCTGGACCAAGCTATTGGAAAATTCGAGGGAGGAAAATGTGTAAGTAGGTAGGTACCCTTTAAACATTGTCTATGCAAAAAAAAACATACCTATTTTGAAGATTGTAAAATTATACGGATATAAATATTAACTAGTAAACATATCTCGTTGATACTGCAAAAAATATAAACAAGTCAATGAGTGAATGTATTTAGCCTATTTAACATTCTAAATTCAGCTTCTGATTTAAAAATTTAGCAGGGCCCCCCCTAATGGAAATATCTGGGCACACCTATGGGAGCAACACAACTACCACAGTCCTTGACGTGTCACCGAGTCACCAAGAACCTACACATCTCGTGGGTATCCTGCATCAAGGTTTAGTCCCTTACCCCATCAGCCGAAGACTCGCTGTATAGAAGTCCCTGAAATAATTTCAGTTTAAGCGAAACGAACATTGTTTTGGCCTATTTAGTCTCTGTAAAGAAAACATTCTTAACTTGTTCATCTTTAGATTCAGAATCAAATTCCGGAATCGCGATCTCGATCATGATAGTATAATTCAGTACAGATGGAATTTGGTAATGTAATAATGTGTTATAATCTTTTACTGACAAGTACTGTTTGAAAGTACCCAGTGGTCCTTGCTCTACAGGACTGATGTTAGTTAAGAATTGATAACTTACTAATTTTACATTTCATTTTAATGTGTGACTTTAATTGTACGAAATATTTAAAATTACACTTAAATATTTAACATTTAATAATGAAAACACTCACCCAAGTGTTAATAGAATTGCTTGATGCTTGAAGTTGATAGTCATATCAAATTCCATCTGTAGTTTAGAATAAGTTAGTTTAAGGTAATATTCATGTAAAGTGTTGATTTGTATTTGTCAAAGTGTATTGTCACTGTCATAACACGCACTACACATAATTATAGACAGTACATTCGGATTTTGATTACACATTATTCCAAGGTCTAAAGTTTCGATATTATTATTTAACATACCTTCGAAACAACTTACCTTGACTTTTACACTCAAGTATCGTAACACAATTCTTGATACTGGGAGAGTTCGGCTAGAATTGAAGAAATTACTAAATAAATTATATAATTTCATTTTAGGCACTAGCTGGCTCCACAACGACGAGGCACGACGCCGACTGGAGGGTTTTTGGCGCGCGATACTAGCGACATCTACCAGCCAACTTGAGAACCAAGATGGCGGTGCCTCTGGCAACTAATTTTTGAATTTAGCGCAATGAGTGCAAAAATGTATATTCTATGAAGCTAGTTACATTACGATTTTACGAGTAAGGCCGTTTTCCTGTTAGCATAGATTGGCATACAGATTAGCATAGATTGGCATACGGATTAGCATAGATTGGCATGGATTAGCATAGATTAGCATAGATTAGCATACGGATTAACATGGATTAGCATACGGATTAGATGGATCCTGCGCCTGTCCCAGAACCGTCTATTTCCTACTACTCCTAGCATTACCTTAACCTCTGCCTCAACGATTCTTCAAAGATTCCATGCATTCGAAATTCTTTTGGTATTATGAGTGAGGTGTGCAATTTTTTTAGAGCTTCTCCTCATAGAACACATGTACTGAAAACCAAATTAAATTCTTCACCACTGAACCACACGGGCCTAATGAAGTACTGCGAAACACGCTGGGTAGAAAGGCACGAAGCAGTTTCCCTTTTTGTAAATGCTCTGCTTCATGTGATTGAAGCTCTAGAACACATCGCCGACGAAAACAAGGAAGGAAGTGCTAAAGCACAGATCCTTCACAAAAGTGTCTGTGACTTTAGCTTCATTATTAGTCTTAAAGTTTCCGAGAAAATGCTTTCACTGACTTGTTCACTCTCCCAATGTCTACAGAGCAAATCCATAGACCTGGGTACAGCTCTTAGCCAAGTTGAGTTAGTTGGCCTAAAATTAGCTGATATGCGCAGCAACAGCGATGAAGAATTTGAAAATATTTTAAAAGATTCTTTAGAGCTTGCAGATGTTCTTGGTGTGGTTCCAGCAATCCCAAGATGTGTAGGCAGGCAGAAACATCGTGAAAACTACTCAGCAAATTCACCAAAGGAGTACTTCAGGAGGATGTCTTTCATTCCTTATATTGAAGAAATGAGTTCATCTCTCAGTGAAAGATTCTTATCTCATAAGAATATTATTGTAGAATTGCAGTGCATCATACCAGTGAATGTTGTAAAATCTAGTTTCAGTGATGTAGAGACAGCGTTTAATTTCTATGCTGATGACCTTACAAACACCAGTAAAGTCATGCTCAAAGGTGAGTAGGATTTATGTAAAATGAAATGGAAAAACTCCAAAGATGAGCTACCGAAGGACGCAATCACTGCATTGAAGAAGTGCGAAGAAATGTTGTTTCCAAATGTACACATACTTCTGGAAATTCTGGCCTCTCTGCCTGTTACCACAGCATCAGTTGAAAGAAGCTTTTCAACTCTGAAGAGACTGAAACCTATCTCAGGAACAGCACTGGTGAAGACCGTCTAAATGGACTCGCACTAATATCCATACACCGCAGCATACCATTAAACGAAGATGCATTGATTGAGAAATTCGCAAATAAGAACAGAAGAATGCTGCTTGTTTAGATGGGTTAGTAAAAGAGTGGCCTTTAAAATTATTAAGAACGTGGTTATAAATTCTTAATAGCAGTTTTAAATTTTTGTTTGGTGTTTTCAACTTTGAAATGATTTTTTGACAGTTTGTAGATGACTTTTTTTTTTTAAAAGAAGTATTGAGTTTTCATAAAATCACTATGAACATATTCGAGAAAACATGTAAATTATAGAAGTTGTTCACTTTAGGTGTCTATACTGTATATACGTGTTTTGAGATTTAGTTATCATGGAAATATTAGCACTTAATTTATTTCTTTAGTTCCTCTTTTACTTTTTCAGATACCTAGTGTTTGATGTTTTAAAAGTTTAAATGGTTGTTATTGAAATGTTAGTATACACATGGCTGAGTTTTTTAAGTCTCATAAATGAATACGAGAAAATTAATAGAGTATATTTGTTCGTGCAATGTGTTTATACAGTATGTAGCTAATGTAATATTTGTATTTCGTGATCGACTGACCAAGGAAGCATTAGCCCTTGTTTAATGTAGATTTTTATTTAATGTATGTTTGTTATTATAAGATTATAAGTTTAGAAATTTTTACTTGAAATGCCAATGTACTATGTTATTTTTTAAAAGCAGTCCCGGGTATACTTTCTAAAGATACAATAAAAAAAAATGTATATTCAGTACAAACAGTGCAGATAAAATAGTATGAGAGTATTGAGATCAATGGATTGATTAAGATTTAAGAAAACATTAGCACTTGCTTAACATATATATTAGACTATTAGAGACGTAAGTCACGTAATAATTGTCGACAGACTAAGTTGAAAGAAATTATATTTTAGTTTTAGTGTTCCTGCTTGCAAGCCGTTTGTATAAGTACTTTGAAAGTCATTTAAATAATAGTGAAATTTTTCACACAAAATTTTTTTTACAACTATATTGTATTATCTGCTAATTATATATTCTGTATTGTGGCATGATAAACGCTTAAATAGCACCATTTTGCACCTTGAAATACTAATTTTCCGGGGCAGGATTCCCGGAACCCCCCCCCCCCCCCTTTTTTTTGGGGGACGGGTGAATGACGAAATGTGGGCCCCCCCCCCCCCCCCGAACAGAAATCCTAGCTACGCTACTGGTTAACAGTGAACTTTTGCTTAGGTCGAGTGCACAGGCAGCGACGACAACTACGAGTAAACTTTGTGTCTAGTTTAACTGCGGGCCGCGTTCCCACGAGTGAATCCGGACGCCACCCAGTTAACCATTTTCGGGATTGGCCGCCTCCAATCAACCTCCCCCTCAACCTCGACTGGCGTGAGGGCGTAACATAGTGACAGTGCGTCAGAGTACTCATATTAGACTAACTGTAACTTTGTAAAGTAATTCTTTGTGCGACGTGCAAGTGTAATTTGTGACTGTAATAATTCACCTAATTAAAGGGCCGCTCCACACACCCCATGCGCGACGTGTCAACGGACATCTAAATCTCGAGTTCGTGTCTGTTATTGAACTGAGCACCCCCACAACAGCTAAGGTCCTAGCGGGCTACGCAGGGGCAATGCACCCACAAGACCCACCATTGGTTAGCCGATGAGCTAGCCTGGGGCCCTCCCGGAACGTAATTTCAATAAGAGCCAATTTCCCGCTAGGATACATGCCCGGTCTCGAACACGAGAACTCGGACGACGGCATATACACGCCTGGTCTCGAACACGAGAAGCCGGACGATGGCACAGCCAAATAATCTTTGAAGGAAAAAAATCCTGTTGTTCCTTCGAGTTTGTCCTTTGATATAAAAGAGAATATTGTTACGATCGCGCTTGGCTGCAGTGCTCGGCATCGCCGCGCTCGTTCGGCCTGTCTGCGCCCCCCTTCCACCCGCATCCTCTCCCTGGTATCTCGTGTCATACTGTCTCGCGACATCCTGACCGTCGCAGCGCGCACCTGCCTCAGATCGAGCTACTTAAAAGAGGCCGCACTGCGGAATAAAAGGACTTAGACATGTTTATCGGCGCGTTTTGTGGGAACCCGATGCTTGTTGCGTTTATCGGCGTTCTTTGAGCAGCCGCCGCGTCCTTCGAGGACTCACGACGCGTTTCTGGGCATTTCGACGGCGAAGGTCGCGCGATATCTCGGAGACATTCCCGATTGTTCTGGACGGGAACCCAAGGGCTATATAAGGAGGTTGGGCTGACCTTCGAGAGGAGTTCAGTGAGGAGTTCTCCCGCAGCGGAGTTTCCGGGCGATAGTGCCGCGGGTGCGGCAGAGTGGAGAAGTCCCTGGACGAAGGTGCCAGGGCAGGGAGTGAGTGAGTTCAGTGGAGTCGGGAGTTTCCGGGTGATAGAGTCGCGGGCGCGGCGGAGTCCCGAGTGAAGTTGCGAGCGAGTCGTCGTGTGGGATCTCGGCGAAGGGTGTGACGGCGACGGAGTCCCGCGGCGGAGACCCACGAGGGGTGCTGCGGCGAGAGTTGCACCGGAAGTGCGGCCCAGCGAGGTGTGTGAAACGAGTGACTGGGGAATAGACATTTCTTTAAGTGTAGTAAATTATTTGCCATCTTAGAATATTAATTGTAAGTGACATAAGTAGTGGAAATAAATAAAACTGTGTGTGAAATAGAATCTATTAATTAGGCTATCCTTTACGAACCCCCGCGGAAAATCGTAACAATATAAACTAAATGCAGTCTCGTAAAATTTACGATATACTAAATGCAGTCTTGAAACAGTTTCAATTAAGTGTACATTTCAACAGTGATCTAACTCCAGCACTGAGAGACAACCAATAAGATTATATGATTAAATTCGGGAACTTGAATTAAGAACATTTAGGATTATAAAATAACTCAATTAACACAGTTAAGTAGGTGCGTTAGGTAGCACAGGTTTTCATTACTGTTATATATTTACAAATATATATTCTTATTGCCGGAGGAATGTTTGTTTATTTCTAAAGCATTAGAGTACATTTTTAATAACTTCATAACAGAAATTGTACTTGCATGCAAACTGTTTTTTTGTGTGTTATTTTACAAGGAAAATCCCTGAGACTCATTTGCCAACAGCATCACTTGTAAATCAGAAAATTACAAATGTTACAAAGCTCTGCCTTTAAGTTTTACAAGTGATAACGTTGTCAACCTAATTTTCCAAGGACTATCCTTGTAAAAATACAAATATCTTTTTGCAGTTCAGAGATCAATGGTAATGCTAAAAAATCTTCGCTGCGATGATCAATGAATGTGCAAAAAAAACTGTCTTCCAAGCACAATTATCACTATATGGAGAATTTTAGCAAGCTTAAAGCCCATTTGGCATCTACACTTAAAACAAGTGTCGGCAGTTCATATTCTTCTGAGCAAAAGACCAGTTTCCATTTTTCAGACAAGAAGATGTTGTCTATTACTTGGTTCCAGTACATGTCCTCGCAAATGTCATGGCCGGTGAGGATCATGTACTGAATAAATGGATGTTCGAACCAAGAGTTTATCAGGGTGATGTTCTTCCAGCTCAGAACATTGTCTGTTCCCGGAGCACAGCCGCGAGTTCTTGGCCTGCTCATGTCCAGGACGAGAAGACCTGGCAAGTTGTGGAAATGGCGGCCCGACAGAGAGTGGACACAGCTTCTTGCTAGGTTCAGAAAGGCAAGCGTTGCAGTGTTCTTGAATGCCTCTGTGCTGAACTCGTGTACATTTGTCTGAACTATATCCAAATACACAAGCGATGGCAAATAAATTAAATAGTCTACAATAATATTCTTCAGTGGGTTATAACTGAGATAAAATCTTTCCAAACTCTTCAAATTAAGTGCACTTGAGTTGCTTATTATAATATCATTATGGTCCAGTTTGATCATTTTCACAGATATGGGCAAAGAAGTGGCATCAAAAGTTTTGAGTCTGTTATTTGAAAGGATGAGAGTCTCCAGTGCTATTAGGTCTTGAAATGTGTCTTTTTCTATAAATTCTATGCGGTTTCTATGCAATGCTAAAAATTGTAAGCGTGCTAGATTTTTAAATAGACTCGCATTTATTACAACTAGTTCATTGTGGTTCAATTCTAAAGTTCTAAGATCTCTGGTGTTATTAAAAGTGCCATTATTAATTTGATGAATTGAATTATAAGAGGCTGTGATGCGCTTTAATAATCTATTATGTTTAAACATGGAATCATCCAACAATTCTAGAGCATTGTTTGACAATTTTATTACCTCAATGCTTTGTTTTCTCTGAGGTACTGATTCAATGTCAGTAATGTTTATATTTATTGCTTGGGTGTTACCTAATACAAACGAATTGTTGCATGATATCTTGTATTCGTTTAACCAATGTTTCTCACCTACAACTGTAATATTATTATCGTTTAAAAATAAAAACAACAAATTATAAAGCATTCTAAAAAATTTTGAATCCATTACCACTATTCTGTTGTGACTAATATCAAGAGATTCCAGCAAAAATGAGTTTTGAAACATTGCAGCAAAAATACAAGATATTTTGTTATGAGAAACATTGAGAAACTTCAGTTGTTGCATGTCAGAAAACATAGAGGTATGAAGAACCTTGATCGAGTTAACCGAAAGATCAATAAATATGACCTTTGTCAAGTTTCTAAATGTATCATGACCCAGAATTCGGATGCCATTATTTGGAAAAATAATACTTGCGATGCCACTAACACCTCTGAAGATGTTGTCAGTAAGAACAGGTAAATAATTACCTTCGAGAACAATAAATTTCAAATAATTTGAACATAAAATAGAGCTATTTAAACTTTCACTTAAATTAAATCCAACCAAATGCAATGAATAGAGCACACAATTTTTTTTTAGAACTTCCGTTTTTAATATATTCTTATGAACTAATTGTTTTGTGTTTTCACGCAAGTGCAGAAATGTAAGAGTGGAAAGTTTTTGAAAAGTAGCATCATGAAGATTGTCCAAGTTAGCAAAGTCAATTGAAATCATACTTAAAAGCAGTGTTCCTGCAAACACATTCGCATCGTAAGAAGATATACTGTTACCATGGAGCGTGAGCACTTTCAGCTTACTCAAGTGTTTGAAAACACCTGGTTTTAGACTGGCTAAATTATTATTATCGAGATAAAGAGCCGTTAAACTGGTCAAAGGATTAACAACTTTATCCGACAAATCGTTTAAGCAATTATGTGACAAATCCAAATATTCTACATCGTAAAATAACTTAAAGTACTCATCTTCGATATTATTGACAGAATTGTGCGAGAACAACATGCACTTAAAATTCGACTTTAATTCTGGCAGGACTGTAAAAGAATAATACGAACAGTCTTGTATGCTGGGACAAAAATTATTCGTCGTAAATTCAATAAATTTTTTTACTTGCACTAAGCTAAACGCATAGCATTCACATTCAAAACTACAAAATCCACGTGTATTATAGGAAGAACTTTCTTCCAAACATTGTGTATTATTATCATTGTCTGTAGAATCTATAATGCCCACTCTGTTCCTTTCCTCAATACTTATCGAAATACTCGTGTTTCTTAGCATTCGTGTATTTGTATTAAAATATTCAGTCATAGGTCCATCACAAATAACATTTACACGCTTGTTAGGGTTGAATACATCGTTCAGCAACTGTTTTGTATAAAACTCACAAACACCAGAGCCTACAACACTTAGCATTTTTAAAAGAGGTAGTTCTAACATTTCATTAATGAGTGTTAAGTTCTTCCAATTCAAGTTAGTTCCATCTAGGTTTATAATTGTAAAAAACCTTTCTTTTCTGAAAAATGACACTTCAAGATTAAGGCCGTAGTTGCCTGCAAACGAAATGTTTGCAAGCTCTAATGAATGAAACATTTTAGTAACAATATATTTTATGGTTTTTATATTATTATGGGAAAAATCCAGTGAATGAAAAAAAACTTCTTTTCTCATATTTTTTTCAGAATTGACAAAGCATGGATTTTTCGTTCCTATCTTGTCCAGACATATATCTGTATCCATGTCGAATTGTACTATATTATAATGACTTATAAATGAAACAGGTAGATAGCTCAGGTACAACCACTCGAGACGATTGAAAGAGAGATTAACTTGATACATTTTAATAAATTGTAAAAATGTATATTTTGATAGTTCCCTTATCAGGTTATGACTGAAGTCAACAATTCTCAGATTTTTATTATTTGTAAATAATGCTGGGCTTAAAAAAGTTATTTGATTGTGATTTGCGGTGAATAACCTCAAGTTCGGTAGTTGATACATGACTCCCTGTGCGATGCATTCCAATCGATTGTGGGCTACTAAGAAGTATTGCAAGTTGCTAAGGTTCTTGAAGAGCTCGGGATTAAGTCTTGATATCGAGTTATTGTTCAGGAACAGTGAGTCCAAGCTCAGGAGACCGTCAAAAGTCTCGGGTTGAATGTCAACGATGTGATTATTGGATATGTAAAGTACCCGTAAATACTGCAAGTTTTTGAAAACGTCTGGGTGAACGAACTTTATATTGTTTCCTGAAACGTCAATGTAAACCAAAAACCTGTTACTGCTGAAAATGATTGATGGGAGATCCTCGATTTTATTGTTTCCGAGATCAATAGTTGACAGAAACACCATACCTGAGAAAGAATAAAGGGAAATTAATTCAATAGTGTTATAAGAGAAATCTAGGTATGTCATGTTTGGAAACCGGCTACACCACAGAGAAGTGTTGTGGGTCAGGCCACAGTCGTTTGTTATAAGTTGGCCGGTTAATCTCGTGAGCTGATTGAAGCGGAAGCTCAACATAGTGATGTTCCTGGGAAGGTCTGGTGGTACTTCCTGTAGAGACAGCCTATCACACGTTGCGACGATGTCGTCACTCCCCCTGATCACATTGCAGCCAGGCCGTATCTGAGCAACAACTTGCTGCTGAAGAAATGCAAACGATAATATGGCGAGTAGCATTTCTAAGCCTGGAACAAAAGACACAAACACAAGTACAGCGTGGTTTTAAATGACAGCCACAGTTATAACAACCTCCTGTGGCAATAAAGCCCATTCCCAGTTCCCACTGGGGGAAAACACCCTCCCATTCAGCCTGCATGAGCCAAGCACACAACTGTCCCAATATGCAAACAACCTACAAGTGCCTTATTTAATTGCCTTAGTAATACGTCTGCAAAAATTTCAGTTAGAGTGTAACTGAATTAATCTAACCCCAATAATGTCCACATGGTCAGAGTGCAGTGTGAGACAAATGAGTTGGCCCCTAAGGTCACCGTGCTTAATGAATGCCCTTAATTCCCTTTACTTGCCTTGGGCCTGAATGAAATCTTACTGTCATCTGAGTGTGCCACCAAATGTCAAAATAGCATTATATTAATAAATTGAATAGTTACGGGAAGCAACATACAATAACCAGTCTGACTTATATTTTATAACTAATTACTTTAACTTCATTTAATTAAAGCACTTTTTAGCATCCAGCCACTTGATTTGCATTAAGATATTTTATACAAGGGATTTGTATTAGTTTTCACATAAATATTAACTATTTTTCTTTTGCATTTTGGTGTAAGGTGAGGCTGTATCCCCCCTCCCCTTTTTCCCTGAAATCACCACCCTGCAGTCTTCATCGGCTCCCGAACCAGTTCTGACGTACTGTTCCTTGGGGAGCCACCATTTGTATTCGACTGATATACTAACTCTAGTAACTATAACGTATCAACCCAAAACTTTTCTCCATTAAAGGCGCAGTCTGCCCGGGCATACACATAGTGCGCAGAACTTCAGGAAAAACAATACGATTTCAAAACTACTCAAGATATCCGAGAGGGGTATGTTTACGACAAGCATTTAAGAATTCGCTGAGGGCCGGAGAGTACTTTTGATTTCGGATTAAGTTATTAAAATGTAAATGGCTAAAAGGAGTGTTTTCATGGTAAATTTTAGGTGTAAAACAACCGGTACAGATTCCTGAAAGCACTGAAGGGACTTGCATTACACCTTTACCTTCATTTCTATGCCATATAATGTTAAGGTCACCGCTCAAATGTCACAGTTGAACTATGACGACGGGAAGACTGCGCGCTTGGCCAGAGCCTGGAAGTGATGCTACTGAAACAAATCAGTCGCGGAGTGGAAGAATACCAGGTAAAGTGTAGTGGATGGATGGACACTTAGTCAAGTAGATCGATTGCGAAATAACATTTATTATTTGCTAGAATCTGTGAATTTGTAGTAGAGTAGAATGTATGTAAACAATTTGATTTGTAAAAAATATGTTATTTTTCTTGACCTCTCACTTTAATGTTAAATTGATGTGATATGTAATTAAATTGGATTATTTTGTATCGTAAGGACGGGAATCGATAATTCTTTGATGAAGTTAGGAATTTTTCCCCGACTTTCTATAATTACACAATTATCAAGATGGCGGCCAAGATCACCAACAAGATGGCGTACGTCGTGACATTTGCCTATCTGGTAATACTTTACTCTAGCGGGTAAAAAACAAACTAATATTACAGCCGCACCCTCTAATAAACGAAAAGAATATGGCGGATCCAAGATGGCAGCCATTACATAAAACTGGTTGTCATTATATCTGCCATGATAAAAGTGGTGGGAGGTCAGTCTGTTGGTGGCCTCAGTGGAGGAGGCGAAAGGTGTATTATGTCATTTGCTATGTACTAGTAATTCTATGTTGTGCGATTTTTATTAAAATATTATTTTAAAAAATATATTTTTATTGTTTTCCTGATTTTCTAGATTAATTACGGATTTTCAAAAGAGAAGTGACATTGTAACTCATAAAAGACGTAACTTACGTTTCTAGAAGCCAAGATGGCGAGGTGTGATGTAAGAAGACTAGAAGAAATAAGACCACAACGAGTTATATGTTTGTTAAAATATTTGCACACTGGACACCACAGCTCTCAGTCCAAAAATACGGATTTTTTTGCCCATCAAATTTGAGTAAAACTGCACTTATTGCTTTTTTTGCGGAAGAACTGTACTACAGACATTTTGAAAATATCCCTCGTATCCAAACGCCAGAATTGGAAACGATGGACGCCGAACCTAGTACCAGTATCTCTACAGTATACAACGAACTTGACGAGTCGTTTCAAAGTCAATGGAACAGACAAACAAAAAATCAAAGAAAATGTATTACCCGAAATTGTTGCAAAAAAAATCGAGAGCAACGTAAAAAGGAGTTGCAGTTGTTTGAAGCCACCGGAAAACGCACCGAAAGTTTGGAACACCTTTACAAAGCTTTAAACACAATAAAACCGACATCTGTTGAAAACGAAAGTATGTTCTCCTTGTCCAGTGGCATTATAACCAACATTAAAAATTCATTGTCGGACATATCTGATTTTTTTAAAAGCCTATTTTATTAAATCAGAAAGAAGTATTATTGCTAGTCATTGTATTATTTATATGATTGATGTATTGATACTAGGTGATGATTATTAATGATTAATATGAGTATGATTACTAATTGTAAGTCTATTTTACATTTAAAAAATTTTACTACCTAAAAACTGGATTTGTGATAATAAGAATTAAACTTACGAATTGTTTAGACTAAAATTAATGTTACAAATGTTAAAGTTTTATTTTATGTTCAAAAAAATTTATGTTTACTAAAATTGTAGATTTTTTTTTTTTACTGATACATCTCGACAAAAATGGACTCGATTCTAATTTTATTCTGAAAAGTCTCGAAGTCCCGGGACGTCACGTCGTGATTTGTCGGGTGCCACGGGACTTTCATCATGGTTTGTCTCGTGTCCCGGGACTTTCATCATGGTTTGTCTCGTGTCCCGGGACTTTCATCATGGTTTGTCTCGTGTCCCGGGACTTTCATCATGGTTTGTCTCGTGTCCCGGGACTTTCATCATGGTTTGTCTCGTGTCCCGGGACTTTCATCATGGTTTGTCTCGTGTCCCGGGACTTTCATCATGGTTTGTCTCGTGTCCCGGGACTTTCATCATGGTTTGTCTCGTGTCCCGGGACTTTGATCATGGTTTGTCTCGTGTCCCGGGACTTTCATCATGGTTTGTCTCGTGTCCCGGGACTTTCATCATGGTTTGTCTCGTGACCTGGGACTTTGAGACTTCCCAAACACTAGTCATGGATTTGCACTTTTTTTTGTTCAATGTACGATTTTTAAAATTGCATTGTGCCTAAAATACTTCACTAGGATTATTATTATTTTTTTAATTGCTCAATGTGCAGTAGCGTAACTACCACAAACATCTAAGTGCCTAAAACCATTACTCGAAATTCGGGTTAGTGAATTTGTTTGAACTCGATAACACGACTGAAGAATGTAGAGGATTCTAGAATAACACTTTTTAGTAAAACAGTTTAAATGGGTAGTTGAAGTAGCCCAGATTTTCATGAAGGATGTGTATTTTCAAATAATACGGATTTTTTTATTGCTAACAAATTAGTGACATTTTTTAACAATTTCAAAAGAAAACTGAAAAAATGTTTGCTTATAGATTCAAAAGCACATTATTGCTGCCTATATATATATATATATATATATATATATATATATATATAGACGCCTTCTGCCTTCTGCCGAGGTGATGTAAGGGGTTTGGAGTTGCTTTTGGGTGCCAACTAGCAATAATAACTACGTGCTAGTGCGTAGCCGAGACTCTTGACTCAGGGCGTGACGTCGCCACGTGGCCGGCAGGCAGTAAGGGTCGTTCCGTCAGAGTTACCCCCGGCTGTTTTAGCCACCAGGGACGCTATGCTACGGGCGTTGTAACAAATACACGGAGGCTCAATTCAAAGTGGTTTATTGTCAGGCACGCTATACATGCACTGCGTCGTGCATGGCCCGCTTACTGGGAGCCGCGCTCTACAGGACACGTTTCTGATGGGCTGAAAACACGCAATTCCGGTAGAGATGGCAAGGGCGGAGGTCGAGAGGCTCCGCGGACGACCCGCGACTAGTCTCCTTGGAGGGCGGTGATTAACTGGCGATGGCTTGCCGTCCGCACGACTCCCCAGCCTCGCTCCCGCGAAAACGTGTCGTGTGCAAAAGTAATCCCGGGCCATGCACGCCGCCTGATCGCGCTAAAGTCCAGAATTACAATTAATATTTAAACATAGCAATTACTCAATTAATATTGTTTTTAAGAGCGCTGAAAGTTAATTTCAAAGTCCAGATAATCAGGTCACCTAACAGTACCCCCGTGGTCGACTTTCGCGCGGGCGACAGTCGATTAGGCGGGGCAGCTTATGTTCGAGGCGTTGCACCACCCTGCACCCAGGTGCGTTCACGTCGCACACGCTCGGGGCGAGGCGGCGATGCGCCATAGCGGTCTGTGCGGATTCGAGGAGCACTAATGGTTGGCGTGTATATATATATATATATATATATATATATATATATATATATATATATATACACACACACACACACACCCATACTTATTTTGCAAAGATTGGCCCTTAACACCATCAACAAAGATAACAATATAGCATTACCAGTATTTAAAAGTCGTGCTTAAAAATACATGTCCGTCTGAACTTAAAAAATTTCCCGGCGGTTCGGCTTATTCTGAGCAAACGATGATTTTCCATGTTTCAGACAAGAAGATGTCGTCTATCACTTGGTTCCAGTCCTTGCATATGTCATGGCCGGTGAGGATCAGGTGCTGAAGATATGGATGCTCGAACCAAGAGTTTATCAGGGTGATGTTCTTCCAGCTCAGAACATTGTCTGTTCCGGAGCACAGCCGTGAGTTCTTGGCCTGCTCATGTCCAGGACGAGAAGTCTTCGCAAGTTGTGGAAATGGCGGCCCGACAGAGAGTGGACACAGCTTGCTGTCAGATTAAGAATCGTCAGGGGTGTGGTGTTCTTGAATGCATCTGCGCTGAACTCGTGTACGTTTGTGTTCTGTAACTGCAAATTATTAAGCGATGGCAAAGACAATAATTCGTTTGCAACAGCATTTGTTAGTGGATTATTACCGAAAAAAATTGTTTCCAAAAATCTGTTTTCAAGAGGACGTGAGTTGTTTATTGTAATGTAATTATTTCTCAGTGCTATCGTTTTCAAAAACCGGGGAAAAGAAGTCAGGTCAAATGTTTTGAGTCTGTTGTGTGAAAGATAAAGATACTCCAATGATTTAAGGTTAGTGAATACACCGTGTTCTATATATTCTAGACGATTCCTATGCAATGCTAAAAATTGTAAGCGAGTTAGATTTTTGAATAGACTCTTACTTATTACAACTAGTTCATTGCTGTCCAATACTAAACTTTTGAAGCTCTCTGGTATTTTTAAAAGTATCATTGTGAATTTGACGAATTCGATTATAAGATGCTCTGATGCGCTTTAAGAATCGATTATTATTAAACATGGTATCGTCAATAATTTGAAAAGCATTATTTAACATACTTATTACCTCAATGTTTTGTTTTCTCTGGGTCATATACTCAGAATCAGTGACATTAATATTTAATTTCAGGATGGTACCTAATCTATCTATGTGTAGGCATGTTTTCTTGCATTCGTTCAACGAATATGTTCCACCTCCAATCGTAATGTTATTACTGTTTAAAAATAAAACCCTTAAATGATTAAGCATACTAAAAATGTTCGGGTCAATCCCCGCAATATCATTGTAGATAAGGTCGAGAATTCTTAGCATCGATAAGTTTTGAAACATTGCCGTAGAAACACAGGATATTTTATTATGAGCTAATTTGATGTGACTGAGTTGTTGCAGGCCTGAAGACACACATCTAGGAAGAACCTTAATCGAGTTATACGAAATATCCATTAATGTGACTTTTGTCAAGTTTCTAAAAGCATAATTTCTAAGACTGAATATCGTTATTGGACAACAAAATATTTACCAAGTCACCAAGACCTCTAAAGATGACGTCAGTAAGAACAGGTAAATAATTACCCTCAAGGTACAAGTGTTTCAAAGATTTTGAACACAAGACTAATCCATTAAAACTCCCGCTTAAATTAAATCCAACAGCACTCAATGATTGGACTGCATAAAGGTTTTTTAAAAATGTGGCAGTGACAATATTCTTTGGACCTGCTTTTACCGTGTTTTCACGCATGTTCAAGAACCTTAGATAAGAAAGGTTTTGAAAAGTAACATCATGAAGATTTTCCAAGTTAGCAAAGTCAATTGACATAAAGTTTAGACGCGACGCATGACTAAATGCATGAGCATTGTAAGAAGATATACTATTACCATGGTGAGTGAGCCTTTCAAGGTTTCTTCAGATGTTTAAAAAGGACCGGGTTTAGACTAGTAAGATTGTTATTATCGAGGTAGAAAACCTCTAAACTGATCAAAGGATTTAATACTTCATCCGGTAAGTCAATTAACAAATTAAAAGACAAATCCAAAATTCTTGTCTTATAAAATAACTTCAAGTATACTCATCTTCAATCCTTTTGATATTATTGTGCGATAACAAAATGCAAGAAAAATTCGATTCTATGACTGGTAGAGCGGTAAATGAATAATACGAACAGTCTAGCGTGTAGAAACATGAATGTTGTAACCGAAATACGTCTAGTTTTTACACGCTTTATATTAGCTTCAACTGTATGTTTGTTTGTAACCGACTCCTTTGGGTGCGATTTTGACCCACTTTAAACGGCCAGATTTCATTGAAACTTTGTAGATTTATCGAGGACCGATGACAATACACTAATTTGATAAGATTATTCCATTAATCAATTTGCAAAATAAGATTTCTGTCAATTTATATAATTGGTAAAATGAAACAAAGACATATATGTACACATAACCATTTCGCTCATGTGCGAACTCTTTTCTTTCAGTTTGTCTTTGGCTGGATATAAACAAAGCCTACTAAATATTGTGACATTTAATTAAATGAAAATTGAGAGTGGGTTATAATTATTGTGAACAATATTCTTTCTTGAAGAGAATATTATCTATATTTGTAAAAATATGAAGAAAAAAACTGAAATAAGGGCTTTAAATGTTGTTTCTTTCGTTAAATAGAGAAACACAATTACGTCTTTGTTTCATTTTTACCAGTTAACCAAGAGTTATTATAAAACAACATTTTATGCAAATATTTCACGAAACATGCAATCGATTGTGGTCCACATTAAAGTATTTCAAGTTGCTACGGTTCTTGAAGAGCTCGGGACTAAGTCTAGATATGGAGTTATTGTTCAGGAACAGGGAGCGCAAGCTCAGGAGGCCGTCAAACGTCTCGGGTTGAAAGTCAACGATGTGATTATTGGATATGTAGAGCGCCCGTAAATACTGAAGGTTTTTGAAGACTTCAGGGTTTATGAACTTGATATTGTTTCCTGAAACGTCAATATAAACCAAAAACCTGCTACTGCTGAATATGTGTGATGGGAGATCCTCGATTTTATTGTTTCCGAGATCAATTGTCGACAGAAAAACTATATCTGAGAAAGAATAAAGGGAAATTTTTTCAATAGTGTTATAAGAAAAATCTAGGTATGTCATGTTTGGAAACCGGCTACACCACAGAGAAGTGTTGTGGGTCAGGCCACAGTCGTTTGTTATAAGTTGGCCGGTTAATCTCGTGAGCTAATTGAAGCTGAGGCTCAACTTGGTGATGTTCCTGGGAAGGTCTGGTGGTACTTCCTGTAGGGACAGCCTATCACATGTAACGACGATGTCGTCATTCCCTCTGGTCACATTGCAGCCAGGCCGTATCTGAGCAAGAACGTGGGGCTGAAGAAATGCAAACGAGAATATGACGAGTAGAATTTCTAAACCTGGAAAAAATACAAACCAAAAACACAAATTTCAAATCGACATCTCAAGTGACAGCTAATAACATATAACTTATTTTTATTCATAAAATATAGCATCTATTTTCTGAGAAAATGAGACTTAAATCGAGAAAACTTGGAAAGTAAGCGATAAACCAGTGTGTAATGTCTTTAAGGATTATGTTTTCATTTAAGTTCCATGGTTGGTGATTATTCCTTTGATGCAACAATATTTAGAGTCTTACGTAAAACCTGTCATGTGAATTGACGTATTTCAAAGGTTTTTCATCGCACGAAGTGTCACAAAAAGACAACGGGACACCCAAGTGTTGGTTCCAAAACTCTCGGGTCCCAACCGGGCGCTACGGAAGGAGTCATGCCGACTAGTTGTTGCGAACAACCACCGCTCCGGTTCGGCGCCACATGCACTGAAGGAATGAGTAATTGAGTGATTGAGTGATTGAGTGAATGCCGAGCAGCATATCAACCTGCCTAGAAGGGGAGGACTTTCCAGCACCTCCTCTTGCCAGGTTATTGTCACACTGCACAGTGTCTACTGTATACTTTCTGCATACAATCACTCTTTTCAAACACGTTCCAAGGGACCTCTCTTAAAAGACCCACCCTGTCCTGTTTGTAACTTGGGCGTCCCACCAATCTAAACCTTAATTTGTCTAAAACCATGCGGCGGTAAAAAAAATTTTCATGGGCCCATTTCACCAACAGAATTTTGAAACTTTATCTAGTTAAGTTAATGTACCATGGCATTTTACATCAAACATTCACACCCAGATATTTATATGCCTTTTTTATATTTATAAAAAAATATTCGCATTTAAGTCATAATACACGCAGTTCACATTTACAGGTATGGCCAAGGTAACATTAACAGTCTACTCTTTTTTTTAATTGTGGCAACTAAAAAAAATATATAGCCAGTCATGGGACTGTTAACAAAAGTGAAAACTTAAAACTTTGTTGTTAAATGTGTAATATGTCATCATTTCTACGTCAAATGTATGTAAGATAATTATTTTGGTATTACCTATGTCAGTACAATGTCAGCTTGATATCATTGATCCTTACATAATTTTTTGGTCACAACGGATGTCAGTGGTGTGTCAAGATTATGTAAAAATTCTTTACCTAGCTGTGACTTACCACTGATGTCAGACCTAGGTCATGTATTCACGTGGTCAATTTAACTTCACTTGCTGCTACTACAGCATGTCGGTGATGCAAACTCACAAGATTTTTACCCATCCAAAAAAGAGTCCAACACGCACATGATACAGTCGAGTATACCTATAAAATGTATTAGTATATATATGCGTAGGTATACATGTACACAGGCCGCTGCGATTTGCCAGTCTGACGCAACACATCACTAGCATGTCGGTGACGCGAATCCATAAGTATTGCCCCTACCAAAAATCGCTCAACGCGGCTAAAGAAGTTTTCACTTTTAAAAAAATGCACTTATGTAATAGGTAGGGGGCCAGACAAAAATTACCCCCCCCCCCCCGAACATACTTTCCCCTCGCCGGACCAGCGAGGAGGGGAACAGTCATGAAGACAGTATGTTCCTGTTTGAGAAGCCACATCGCCTACGGCTACTAATGTAGCTCTAGGCCCACGTGTCAGTGTGTTAGTGTAATTACAGTAATGTGAGATTTTTTTTAAAAACACGTGTTCAAAATTTAATTAGTTCTCTATATACCTATATATTTATTTTTATTTACACACACATTTTCCTTTCCCCATCCGAATATATATACCTATATATATATATATATACCTATATATATATAAGTAGTATATAATAGTATTTCCTAGATCAGGATGCAGGATGTGGATTGTGATTGTCGGTCCGCCGTCTTGGATTTGTGTCGTCACGACGGCAAAAAATCCTCAAAATTCCTCAAAAATGACTCAAAATTTCCCGTTTTAAGAAAAAAATTCCCGTTTTCGAGGGAAAAATTCCCGTTTCGAGGGAAAATTTCCCGTTTTAGTCCTTAAAAATCCCAGCGGCTAGAAATGTCCTGATAGAGGCTTAAGCATCCTTAACTCAAGCCTCAGTTAAGCCTCTATCAGGATGTGACCTTGACCTTTGACCTTGACCCCGACGGCCATCTTGGATCCACCATCTTGGATGACGTCATTTCGTTTTCTCGAACATTCCGGCATTGTGTTATCCGCCATTTTGAATTATGACGTCACCGTTGCAATTTCCGTTACGGCCGCCATCTTTAAATTTATTATCCGATTTTAATGAAAAAAATTTAAAAATTATAAAAAAATTAAATAATAAAATTTTTAATAAAATATTTAAAAAACAAACATTTACGACACGGAGTTCGGAGTCCTCGGTTCGAACCAGGTGAGGGCAAAAAAAATAAAAATGGCGACCGATCCTTCCCACGAGGTGGCTGCAGGCATACTGACTCCCTCCACTTTTTTTTTCAAAGCATATATATATATCGTCAGGTAGTATGACGTCATGTCCGCCATCTTGTCCTCGTCTGCTGGAAGCCATCATCAGTGTATCGTCGGCGAGAGTGCGCTGACGCCATGTTAGTTTAATTCTTATCCGCTAGAGTGCAGTAATCATTTATTATTGCTGTGACACCCGACATATTGTCATTTGGCCGCCATCTTGAAAATCTATAATTATTTAGCTAGAAATTCGGGAAAAAATCCAAAATTCATTAAATAAATTTGTAATCTATATACTGATCGATTAGGTCTTCTAAGGTCCTTGGTACGATCTAGGACGATGCAAAAAAAATTAAATATAACATCAATTTACATAATAGTAACAGGTTCGAGGAATTAAACACCACAAGTTCTTTTACAAACATAATATTTATTACATAATTTCTATTCTACTACAGGATCATTTGCGAAAGCCAGCAATCTTATAATCATTTAGTTCCGCAGCGGTGTGAAATGACTAATTCTTAGCTCCAATCGGTTTATACTAGACAGAGTCCAGCCAGAACCTTTACAGACATAGTCCACCTCTTCTTGACAGAGTTTCTGGATACCGTTTTTAACAGTTTGCTTCACATCGTTAGAACTGTAAATTACTGCAGCCGATGTCTTGAATGCACACTTCTTCACTCTGTCATCGAACGGATATGGCTTTCCATATATACAGTCCAACCACAAGTTATATTTCAAAGGTCCGTTTGTTGCTACATCATCAGTAAGCTGATTGATTATGTACTCTCTGATATCATCAAGAAAATTACAAATGTCTTTCGACTCACCTAACGTATTTAAATAATAGTAGTCCTTCAATGTTCCACGAAATGCAGACTGCGCCAAGTAGAAGCCATTATCGTTCACTTGTAATGCGCCGAACACAGTCTTAGGTTTATTTTCCTGTTCAGACGTCATACCAATCGGTTGCTGCACATCGGTTTTCTTGCTTGTACGCTCACGAGCCTTCAACCTAAACCGAGGAGTCGAAATTTCTGCAGGTAGTTCAGCAGTAGGCACACGGACTTCACCTTTACAGTTTTTCGCATGTCGTCGCAAATTATCAATTCGAGTAAACCATTCATGACACTCATCACATCGAAACTTCATGCGAGATGGATTCTTCGTGCATTTGCTCCGCTCATGTCTTCGTGCATCATGAGCAAATGCGAACGACGTATCACAGTAGCTGCAAGGATACCGTGGTAATGAAGACGAACCTTTCAGACCCGATCCAGATACTGACGTTGCCGCAGTTGCACCATCTCCAGGCATACTCTTATGAACATCAATGCATCGTTGTTGCGCCGAAACCTTTACTTTCTGCCGAACAGCAGGACCTTTGCATGCCTTCATGTGCGTTTTCATATTATCTTTTCTGGCAAACTGCTTATGACATTTCTCACAAACAAACATTTTACGATATAGGTTCTTGGCACATTCTCTATTCTCATGTCGTCGAGCATTGCTGTTGTTTGAGAAAATCTTGTCGCAGTAACAGCACCGATATTCGTTAGTTGTTGTCCGATTCGGCATCCATTGAAGTCTCCATTGATGGCGAACCAGCGTTCGCCGAGTTTCCCTGTGCAGCCAGCACTAGCGGCATTAAAGTCTCTTCTGCTGGCGGTACCACGTCTGTTGAAGTCTCCTCCAGTGTTGACATCGACGTTGCCAACGGGATCTGCTCCACCATCGTCGACGCTGACGTCATGGTTCCCGCAGTCGATGGTGCAACCTCCATCGAGTTCGTCGTTAAAGTCGGTAAAGATGCCATCGAGTTCGCAAGAACAGGTAATTACGTGATTAATGCACCAGAAGAAACAAACTAGGTGATCCTTACACCGACAACGTAAAGGCAGCACATTTGGAAGCACCGACAACGTAAAGGCAGCACATTTGGAAGCACCGACAACGTAAAGGCAGCACATTTGGAAGCACCGACAACGAAAAGGCAGCACATTTGGAAGCACCGACAACGAAAAGGCAGCACATTTGGAAGCACCGACAACGAAAAGGCAGCACATTTGGAAGCACCGACAACGAAAAGGCAGCACATTTAGAAGCACCGACAACGAAAAGGCAGCACATTTGGAAGCACCGTCATTGAAAAGGCAGCACATTTGGAAGCACCGACTACGAAAAGGCAGCACATTTGGAAGAACCGACAACGTTAAGGCAGCACATTTGGAAGCACCGACTACGAAAAGGCAGCACATTTGGAAGCACCGTCATTGAAAAGGCAGCACATTTGGAAGCACCGACTACGAAAAGGCAGCACATTTGGAAGAACCGACAACGTTAAGGCAGCACATTTGGAAGCACCGACTACGAAAAGGCAGCACATTTGGAAGCACAGTCATCGAAAAGGCAGCACATTTGGAAGCACCGACAACGAAAAGGCAGCACATTTGGAAGCACCGACAACGAAAAGGCAGCACATTTGGAAGCACCGACAACGAAAAGGCAGCACATTTGGAAGCACCGACAACGAAAAGGCAGCACATTTGGAAGCACCGACAACGAAATGGCAGCACATTTGGAAGCACCGACTACGAAAAGGCAGCACATTTGGAAGCACCGACTACGAAAAGGCAGCACATTTGGAAGCACCGACAACGAAAAGGCAGCACATTTGGAAGCACCGACAATGTAAAGGCAGCACATTTGGAAGCACCGACAACGAAAAGGCAGCACATTTGGAAGCACCGACAACGAAAAGGCAGCACATTTGGAAGCACCGACAACGAAAAGGCAGCACATTTGGAAGCACCACCAACGAAAAGGCAGCACATTTTGGATGCATCATCGAATAAGGAAGCACATTTGGAAGCTCCATCAACTAAAAAAGGCAAAAAGGAAGCACAAGTTACGAGATCTAAGTCTTAGTAAGAAATCATAATACAAGAAATAAAAACATTACATTCTTATAATTTAAATTATTTATTTTAGGCTTTACATTATACAAATGCAAGTAAAACAAGTCAATATTGTATGTAGCCAGCATTCCTCAGTTCCTTGAGTATGAAGGATATTTCTTTGATGCACGAATAGTTTCCTGCACAAAGCGAACCATGTAGAAGTCTTAGCCGGTCATCCAATATGTTTGGATCTTTCCATGATGTGTAATCATTCTCTTCTACCACCATCTTCCTTGCACCTTTATAATAAATATTATGATCTCTGGTGTCTTCCGTTTTACCACCAACCTCAGGGTAACTTTCATGTTTGAGACGGTGATCATCACAAGCTTGATCAGATTTATTTAATATATCACGTCGTTTCCATCGTTTCGGTCTCAGGACACCGCCACATTCTTCGATCTTGGCAGCTTTAGGTGTTTCATCATAGTCTATGTCTTTGTCAACAGCCTCAGAGTCACTGTAACAATCACCGTAGAAGGAATCGTCTTCACCCAATTTACCATAATAATTCGATGTTGATGATGTTGAACTGTCTTCATCGTCTTCGTGCTTCCTTTTTAGGAGTCCATCATTTTTACAAAGTAGGAAAGATCTACTTGAATTCGGCTGGAATATATTCTCACTTTTCACGTAAAGGATTCTTCCATTGTCTTCATTCTTCCGTAAATCATCAACCTTCTTCAATTTAAGTTCTTTGTCGAGATCGGAAGAGCCAAGAAAATTATTGTCGTAATGCAGATCACTCTTCCTTAGGCTAGTAGATTCATCGTTGTCCTCTAGCTTGTACGCAGGCTTGGCGCTACAAGTTCTGCCATGTCTTTTTAGGCTCTCTCTCCGCGTAAACGACTTGATACATCGAACACAACTTATCATATTGCGCAGTGTATTTTTAACACAGTCATTCTTCTCGTGTTGTCTTTTATTCTTTCTCAAGATAAACTCTTTACTGCAAAACTTACACCTATGTTCTTTCGATACAGCGTCAGATCCCAAATCGGAATTCATATTAGTTACTGAGACTAATGCCAGATACCAATTGAGTGTTTTAAATTAGATTCAATACTTAAATAGAAATTTTTTCATATTTCATCAGCGAGAATTAATATATCTCATGCAAAAGTACTTTATGCATGTAGTTCTGCTTTTCAACAACAGATGTCGCCACATGTTGCTTGCAGGTAAATAATATTTAGTTATTTTATGCGGGATGCGGGATGCTCACTAACGATCGCAAAAGAAGGATGGCTTCGTTAGACTCCAAGGAAAAGGAAGTTCGTCTTGCATGTTGGTGCTCCACAGATGTCTCATGGCGTAATATTAATTTGACTGAGTAATGATATTTGTTAATTCCACCTGATAAAAATATTGCAAGTTTTGATTTAGTAGCAGAAATTATCGAATTAAATGTAACTCCAAATAAAATGACATGTCTCATTAGAACAAAAAAAATCCATGCAGAGAGCGGTTTCTCAGAATAGTCAGAAACACTTGAAGAAACCACAGGAATGATTGCAAGAACACGGGAAAAACCATCAAAATATTGTCAAGAATAATCAGGAGCACACTGAGAAAACCACCATAATATTAACAATAATAATCGGAAGCACACGGAGAAAACCATCATAATATTGGCCAGATTAATCGGAAGCACACAGAGAAAACCACATGTTTTCTTTGATATCATAAAATTACAAGAAAAAATATATAAAATAAAAATAAATTAATAAAAAAAAATAAAAAAAATGCATAAATTTCTGGCTTGTACAAGAACTCTATCTTTGCTCAACAATGATAAGTTTACAAGCTAGCAGAAACTGTTTATGCATTTTTTTATTTTTTTTAATTTATTTTTTTTTAATATATTTTTTCTTGTAATTTCATGATATCAAAGAAAACATGTGGTTTTCTCTGTGTGCTTCCGATTAATCTGGCCAATATTATGATGGTTTTCTCCGTGTGCTTCCGATTATTATTGTTAATATTATGGTGGTTTTCTCAGTGTGCTCCTGATTATTCTTGACAATATTTTGATGGTTTTTCCCGTGTTCTTGCAATCATTCCTGTGGTTTCTTCAAGTGTTTCTGACTATTCTGAGAAACCGCTCTCCGCATGGATTTTTTTTGTTCTAATGAGACATGTCATTTTATTTGGAGTTACATTTAATTCGATAATTTATGCTACTAAATCAAAACTTGCAATATTTTTATCAGGTGGAATTAACAAATATCATTACTCAGTCAAATTAATATTACGCCATGAGACATCTGTGGAGCACCAACATGCAAGACGAACTTCCTTTTCCTTGGAGTCTAACGAAGCCATCCTTCTTTTGCGATCGTTAGTGAGCATCCCGCATCCCGCATAAAATAACTAAATATTATTTACCTGCAAGCAACATGTGGCGACATCTGTTGTTGAAAAGCAGAACTACATGCATAAAGTACTTTTGCATGAGATATATTAATTCTCGCTGATGAAATATGAAAAAATTTCTATTTAAGTATTGAATCTAATTATAACACTCAATTGGTATCTGGCATTAGTCTCAGTAACTAATATGAATTCCGATTTGGGATCTGACGCTGTATCGAAAGAACATAGGTGTAAGTTTTGCAGTAAAGAGTTTATCTTGAGAAAGAATAAAAGACAACACGAGAAGAATGACTGTGTTAAAAATACACTGCGCAATATGATAAGTTGTGTTCGATGTATCAAGTCGTTTACGCGGAGAGAGAGCCTAAAAAGACATGGCAGAACTTGTAGCGCCAAGCCTGCGTACAAGCTAGAGGACAACGATGAATCTACTAGCCTAAGGAAGAGTGATCTGCATTACGACAATAATTTTCTTGGCTCTTCCGATCTCGACAAAGAACTTAAATTGAAGAAGGTTGATGATTTACGGAAGAATGAAGACAATGGAAGAATCCTTAACGTGAAAAGTGAGAATATATTCCAGCCGAATTCAAGTAGATCTTTCCTACTTTGTAAAAATGATGGACTCCTAAAAAGGAAGCATGAAGACGATGAAGACATTTCAACATCATCAACATCGAATTATTATGGTAAATTGGGTGAAGACGATTCCTTCTACGGTGATTGTTACAGTGACTCTGAGGCTGTTGACAAAGACATAGACTATGATGAAACACCTAAAGCTGCCAAGATCGAAGAATGTGGCGGTGTCCTGAGACCGAAACGATGGAAACGACGTGATATATTAAATAAATCTGATCAAGCTTGTGATGATCACCGTCTCAAACATGAAAGTTACCCTGAGGTTGGTGGTAAAACGGAAGACACCAGAGATCATAATATTTATTATAAAGGTGCAAGGAAGATGGTGGTAGAAGAGAATGATTACACATCATGGAAAGATCCAAACATATTGGATGACCGGCTAAGACTTCTACATGGTTCGCTTTGTGCAGGAAACTATTCGTGCATCAAAGAAATATCCTTCATACTCAAGGAACTGAGGAATGCTGGCTACATACAATATTGACTTGTTTTACTTGCATTTGTATAATGTAAAGCCTAAAATAAATAATTTAAATTATAAGAATGTAATGTTTTTATTTCTTGTATTATGATTTCTTACTAAGACTTAGATCTCGTAACTTGTGCTTCCTTTTTGCCTTTTTTAGTTGATGGAGCTTCCAAATGTGCTTCCTTATTCGATGATGCATCCAAAATGTGCTGCCTTTTCGTTGGTGGTGCTTCCAAATGTGCTGCCTTTTCGTTGTCGGTGCTTCCAAATGTGCTGCCTTTTCGTTGTCGGTCCTTCAAATGTGCTGCCTTTTCGTTGTCGGTGCTTCCAAATGTGCTGCCTTTACATTGTCGGTGCTTCCAAATGTGCTGCCTTTTCGTTGTCGGTGCTTCCAAATGTGCTGCCTTTTCGTAGTCGGTGCTTCCAAATGTGCTGCCTTTTCGTAGTCGGTGCTTCCAAATGTGCTGCCATTTCGTTGTCGGTGCTTCCAAATGTGCTGCCTTTTCGTTGTCGGTGCTTCCAAATGTGCTGCCTTTTCGTTGTCGGTGCTTCCAAATGTGCTGCCTTTTCGTTGTCGGTGCTTCCAAATGTGCTGCCTTTTCGTTGTCGGTGCTTCCAAATGTGCTGCCTTTTCGATGACGGTGCTTCCAAATGTGCTGCCTTTTCGTAGTCGGTGCTTCCAAATGTGCTGCCTTTACGTTGTCGGTTCTTCCAAATGTGCTGCCTTTTCGTAGTCGGTGCTTCCAAATGTGCTGCCTTTTCGATGACGGTGCTTCCAAATGTGCTGCCTTTTCGTAGTCGGTGCTTCCAAATGTGCTGCCTTTTCGTTGTCGGTGCTTCTAAATGTGCTGCCTTTTCGTTGTCGGTGCTTCCAAATGTGCTGCCTTTTCGTTGTCGGTGCTTCCAAATGTGCTGCCTTTTCGTTGTCGGTGCTTCCAAATGTGCTGCCTTTTCGTTGTCGGTGCTTCCAAATGTGCTGCCTTTACGTTGTCGGTGCTTCCAAATGTGCTGCCTTTACGTTGTCGGTGCTTCCAAATGTGCTGCCTTTACGTTGTCGGTGTAAGGATCACCTAGTTTGTTTCTTCTGGTGCATTAATCACGTAATTACCTGTTCTTGCGAACTCGATGGCATCTTTACCGACTTTAACGACGAACTCGATGGAGGTTGCACCATCGACTGCGGGAACCATGACGTCAGCGTCGACGATGGTGGAGCAGATCCCGTTGGCAACGTCGATGTCAACACTGGAGGAGACTTCAACAGACGTGGTACCGCCAGCAGAAGAGACTTTAATGCCGCTAGTGCTGGCTGCACAGGGAAACTCGGCGAACGCTGGTTCGCCATCAATGGAGACTTCAATGGATGCCGAATCGGACAACAACTAACGAACATCGGTGCTGTTACTGCGACAAGATTTTCTCAAACAACAGCAATGCTCGACGACATGAGAATAGAGAATGTGCCAAGAACCTATATCGTAAAATGTTTGTTTGTGAGAAATGCCATAAGCAGTTTGCCAGAAAAGATAATATGAAAACGCACATGAAGGCATGCAAAGGTCCTGCTGTTCGGCAGAAAGTAAAGGTTTCGGCGCAACAACGATGCATTGATGTTCATAAGAGTATGCCTGGAGATGGTGCAACTGCGGCAACGTCAGTATCTGGATCGGGTCTGAAAGGTTCGTCTTCATTACCACGGTATCCTTGCAGCTACTGTGATACGTCGTTCGCATTTGCTCATGATGCACGAAGACATGAGCGGAGCAAATGCACGAAGAATCCATCTCGCATGAAGTTTCGATGTGATGAGTGTCATGAATGGTTTACTCGAATTGATAATTTGCGACGACATGCGAAAAACTGTAAAGGTGAAGTCCGTGTGCCTACTGCTGAACTACCTGCAGAAATTTCGACTCCTCGGTTTAGGTTGAAGGCTCGTGAGCGTACAAGCAAGAAAACCGATGTGCAGCAACCGATTGGTATGACGTCTGAACAGGAAAATAAACCTAAGACTGTGTTCGGCGCATTACAAGTGAACGATAATGGCTTCTACTTGGCGCAGTCTGCATTTCGTGGAACATTGAAGGACTACTATTATTTAAATACGTTAGGTGAGTCGAGAGACATTTGTAATTTTCTTGATGATATCAGAGAGTACATAATCAATCAGCTTACTGATGATGTAGCAACAAACGGACCTTTGAAATATAACTTGTGGTTGGACTGTATATATGGAAAGCCATATCCGTTCGATGACAGAGTGAAGAAGTGTGCATTCAAGACATCGGCTGCAGTAATTTACAGTTCTAACGATGTGAAGCAAACTGTTAAAAACGGTATCCAGAAACTCTGTCAAGAAGAGGTGGACTATGTCTGTAAAGGTTCTGGCTGGACTCTGTCTAGTATAAACCGATTGGAGCTAAGAATTAGTCATTTCACACCGCTGCGGAACTAAATGATTATAAGATTGCTGGCTTTCGCAAATGATCCTGTAGTAGAATAGAAATTATGTAATAAATATTATGTTTGAAAAAGAACTTGTGGTGTTTAATTCCTCGAACCTGTTACTATTATGTAAATTGATGTTATATTTAATTTTTTTTGCATCGTCCTAGATCGTACCAAGGACCTTAGAAGACCTTATCGATCAGTATATAGATCACAAATTTATGTAATGAATTTTGGAATTTTTCCCGAATTTCTAGCTAAATAATTATAGATTTTCAAGATGGCGGCCAAATGACAATATGTCGGGTGTCACAGCAATAATAAATGATTACTGCACTCTAGCGGATAAGAATTAAACTAACATGGCGTCAGCGCACTCTCGCCGACGATACACTGATGATGGCTTCCAGCAGACGAGGACAAGATGGCGGACATGACGTCATACTACCTGACGATATATATATATATGCTTTGAAAAAAAAAAGTGGAGGGAGTCAGTATGCCTGCAGCCACCGCGGGGGAAGGATCGGTCGCCATTTTTATTTTTTTTGCCCTCACCTGGTTCGAACCGAGGACTCCGAACTCCGTGTCGTAAATGTTTGTTTTTTAAATATTTTATTAAAAATTTTATTATTTAATTTTTTTATAATTTTTAAATTTTTTTCATTAAAATCGGATAATAAATTTAAAGATGGCGGCCGTATCGGAAATTGCAACGGTGACGTCATAATTCAAAATGGCGGATAACACAATGCCGGAATGTTCGAGAAAACGAAATGATGTCATCCAAGATGGTGGATCCAAGATGGCCGTCGGGGTCAAGGTCAAAGGTCAAGGTCACATCCTGATAGAGGCTTAACTGAGGCTTGAGTTAAGGATGCTTAAGCCTCTATCAGGACATTTCTAGCCGCTGGGATTTTTAAGGACTAAAACGGGAAATTTTCCCTCGAAACGGGAATTTTTCCCTCGAAAACGGGAATTTTTTTCTTAAAACGGGAAATTTTGAGTCATTTTTGAGGAATTTTGAGGATTTTTTGCCGTCGTGACGACACAAATCCAAGATGGCGGACCGACAATCACAATCCACATCCTGCATCCTGATCTAGGAAATACTATTATATACTACTTATATATATATATATATATATATATATATACCTATATATATATTCCTGTGTGCGCCATCATGGTCCATGAAGAACAGCAAGAAGGAAAAGAACAAGAACATGGAGAGCGGCAGATGACTACACACCTCGTGGAAACAGCGATCAGGATGGTCTGGCCCTCGCAGCGACAGTGACAGAGCGAGGATTGTCTCCAAGGCTGCACGGACTGCTTGGGGCTAGCGCGCTGGGAGGGGGAAACCAGTGTTGCCAAATTGCCAGCTCAACGCAGTGGCCGAATGGAAAAAAAAAAAAAAAACTACGCCGTCGTAATAGTTCTGGCTATTGTACATAACGTCGATTCCGGAAATGTTTGACGTTTCTCCACCGCGTCGGTTAAAGCTCAAAGTCATATTTTACATCAAGGGAACATTTGGTACAATTTTTTTCACATTATTTTTCGATTAAGTTTACTCACACGGCCATTTTTTGTACATTTGCTATCTAATGTTTGCTTGATTAGCTTTTAAGACTTTTTTTTTTCAAAACTACCTTCACAAATTTTACTGAGGAAATATTGATAGATGTTTAAAAACAATGATGTTGATGAAATAATAAAAAAATAATTGGTTAAGAAAAATGGGACACAAAAATTTAATGGATACAGTATTAATGTGTGTTCAGCTTGTAGTCGAGCATTCAGCCTGTACTACAGTTGCTTCAGCCTGTAGCATAGTTGCTTCAGTCTGTAGTACAGTTACTTCAGCCTGTAGTATAGTTGCTTCAGTCTGCAGTACAACTGCTTCAGCCTGTAGTATAGTTACTTCAATCTGTAGTATAGTTGCTTCAGCCTGTAGTATAGTTGCTTCAGTCTGTAGTATAGTTGCTTCAGTCTGTAGTACAACTGCTTCAGTCTGCAGTACAACTGCTTCAGCCTGTAGTATAGTTGCTTCAGTCTGTAGTACAGTTGCTTCAGCCTTTAGTATAGTTGCTTCAGTCTGTAGTACAGCTGCTTCAGCCTGTAGTATAGTTACTTAAGTCTGTAGTACAGTTGCTTCAGCCTTTAGTATAGTTGCTTCAGTCTGTAGTATAGCTGCTTCAGCCTGTAGTACAACTGCTTCAGCCTGTAGTATAGTCGCTTCAGCCTGTAGTATAGTTGCTTCAGTCTGTAGTATAGCTGCTTCAGTCTGTACTACAACTGCTTCAGCCTGTAGTATAGTTGCTTCAGTCTGTAGTACAACTGCTTCAGCCTGTAGTATAGTTGCTTCAGTCTGTAGTACAACTGCTTCAGCCTGTAGTATAGTTGCTTCAGTCTGTAGTACAACTGCTTCAGCCTGTAGTATAGTTGCTTCAGTCTGTAGTATAGCTGCTTCAGTCTGTAGTACAACTGCTTCAGCCTGTAGTATAGTTGCTTCAGTCTGTAGTACAGTTTCTTCAGCCTGTAGTATAGTTGCTTCAGTCTGTAGTATAGCTGCTTCAGCTTGTACCTAGTTGAGCAACTTCAGCCTGTTGCCGAGTATTCGGATTCTTGGTGACTTCTCTAGATGTCTATTTTTTTATACAGTCAAAGTACAGTCACATAAATACGAGATGTCATTTATCTTAGTGGCTACGTGTTTTAAGTCACATGAATCAACTTTAATGTTCGAGTCATTTATGGCTGCAACCCGCTTCAAGCTTATATTGTCTCCCTATTACTTTTCGTTTTGTAATTCCAATATATTTTTTACACCGGTATTCATCTTGCTGGCATTATCATTTACTTACTCGCATATAGATAGTGTATATAAATCACATTAAATACATAATTTTAAACATATATAACCACTTGTGGAACCTACTCACTCACCGATACCAATTCTAATACATCCAGAAGAACAAGAACTTGAATTCTGTTCGACTTATAAACTCTGTCCATAATCGAAATTAATTCAAAAAGTTAAATTTTTAATTTTCAACCTATGGTCGAAAAAAAAAAATTTGCGTCGCATCTACAAAGTCGGTGCAAAACGTTTTTCGGAGGTCTGTCGTGGCAAAACGATAAAAAAAACTATGAAAATACTGAATGCACCACCATATCGGAGTTGGCTACGACTAAAATTTCGGTCCTGTAACTTATTTCTTACCTATATCGGTTATACCTCAAACAGGGCCAAATTTTTAGATAAAGGAAAAACGTTCGTGCTTTTTGAAGTCATACTTCTTTAGGCGCGTTATGAAAAAATGATGAGAGTGAAATTTTAAGATGCCCGCGCATAACTGTAACACAAAATTAACAGGTTGAAGCTGCCCGCTAAATCGCCCATTAAGTCTCGAAAAAAAGCTACCAACAAAATAGAAATAGAACCTCTATTAGTCGCGCATGTTGGCACGCTCGTCGCCTCTGATCACTGTTTTCATATTTATAATATTTATCCACATGTTTCTAGTTACTACATTCACAACACGTGTTTTAGTTTCATACAAGTGCGAATTATATATGTGCTAATAAATTATATTCAGTAGTGATTTAAATTTAATATTTTGATTAATATTATTTACTATTCGTAAATATTAGTAAAAAAAATTGTGCTTTTATACGTTTTAAAGTGCTCCAATATAATTGAGGTTAACTATCCGTATGTATTATTTATTGATATAAATTAAAATATTATTTAATATAATTAATACTAAATATTATTAAATTATTAATGTTAAATATTTATTATTGGTTATTTAATATTCACAAAATAAAGAAATAAATTTAATAAAACATTTAATCAAAAATTTGTGATAAAAATTAAAATAGAATATCAAATTAAAAAATTAATTTTTAATATTTATTATTAAATTGAATAAATAATAAATATTTATAAAAATTAATAAACAAATTCAATGACAACTTTTTGAAAAAAAAAATGAAAGTTGTATATTAAATTAAGAAAATGATAAATATTTTAAAAAAAGAATAAACTTAGTTTACTTTTTTGAATTTATTATTAAATTTATTTATTTTCTTTTAAAATATTAAATAATCAATAATAAATATTTGAAATTAAGAATCTCATGTTTAGTACAAATTATGTCATATTATATTAATATTCTCTCAATTTTATTTATTTAATTTTTCTAATTTTAACTGAACTTTATTGACTGTGTTGACTACCTTTTTCTAGCCCTTTTATTATTTTATAAGGCATGCTTATGTTGGATGTGGCAATGTGCTTGCCAAATTGATTACTATGTCTATTCAGAACATACAAAAAATTATCAATCTGTGCACAAATCTATACATAAAACTCCATGTGGCATTTTGAAGGCAAAGTTCTTTCACATGTATGTTTAGGGGCAATATCTAAAGCATATTTGAAGAACGAAGCACCCCCCCCCCCCCCCAGGTCATGTTTAGGAACGAATTTGAAAGCGAAACACCTAACGGTCCGCGAATTTTAATAGCGAAGTCTCAATGTCTAGACGTTTGGGAGCGAAATACTTCCGAGAGAATTTTGAGACTGAGTCCTCAATAGGGAGTTGCAACATAAGTATCGGAGCCAAGCTCCCTCGTGTGGTGTTTGGCAACGGGGAGGGGGGGGGGGGTGAAAGTTATGGATGAAGCCCTTATCTGAGAGTGTAGCCCTCCTAGGGGAAGTTCAGGGTCAAAAGTTGTTATAGTATCCTCTTTGGGAGCAAAGTACCCCAAGGAAGGGATATTTGAGGGCAAAGCCCATAAACGAGTGAACCTAGTTTTGCTATACAACGTACGTAGTTTTGTAATCTCTCGGTTTGTGGAAGAAACAAGTCGTCAGCGAGTTCACAAATCGCATTTTCACCTCCAGCCACAGATGGGCATCAGCCAGGCGGAGATGTCATCAATTATGCGGTGTTTGCTCCAGATATCTGAACTGCCGTCATCCTATACACTAAGAGATATTCTAACAAGCAGAACTAACTAGCTATGCATATTAAGGGTTTTCAAATGCAAGTATAAATTATTTCAAGAATTATGTTAAAAAAAGGCAATTTTAAAAAAATTCAACATATATTATACTCATGAAAAAATTAAAATGTTTAAAATGTACCTTCGCAATTAAAAAGGAAACTTTAATCTAAGATGTTAATAGCTTACTCAGATACAGTTTGTAGCAAAATCTGCTTAATAATTCTCGAGAAGTTTTCATATTCAACATTTTATGCTAAAGCTCGTCAAATGTCGTACAGTCGTGAATTGTAGGCCTACAGACAATTATTGTTGCCAACTGAAAAAAAAAAAGAAAAGTAGAATCCCTTTGAATTATTTGCTAGAAGCTTAAAGTGACGAGATCTCAAAAAAACTTTGCAGTTGCGAATCTAGAAGCTGGTGAAGAAATACCTTTTATGAGGGGGGAGGGGTGGGTAAGCCGTGATTATAAACTCAAAAATTTCCCCGGTTTTCCCTCGTGAAAACGTCATTTTATGCAGTAAAGGTTGGTGTCAGTAATGTTCCGTGACAATGCTCGCATTTCTCGGGCAGTGGGAGACATTTTATTACCTGCAACACCGCCTCCGGCGACGGCCGAGACTGAAGAGGCTACGGCACAGCGACACGCACTCACTTCGCCTAACGCCAACAATGCAACTGACGATAACATGGTTGCTACTGGGGGGGGGGGAGGGGGGGGGGGCGCCTCTTTCCACCGCAAAGGAAAACATCGACTTCCTGCTCGGCCGTTGCATCAGTTCTAAAATTTAAAAAAACTTCGTGTCCTTGGACGTAGCCAATGGCGAAGTCAGACACTTGTGTCTCGGTGTAAGCGCTAGTGCAAAGAGTATTTATGTGACAGATACTCCACTACGATTGTGGTAGCGCACTGGCAAAAGAATATTATGCGGCAGACATGCCTCTCATACATTTCAGTATCGTGTTTTCGCCTGTTGCTACCGCGCGCGACAGAAAGTTAGAGTGGTTAAAAAAATATGTTTTAAGAAGTTTTTTATTCTTGTGTGCTCCCGTGTTTGTGCTTGTTACGATCTCGCCCTGCAAAAAAAGGCTAACTCGGAAAGAAATGCGTTTTTAAATGTCTTTTTTTTATTTGTTTTAAGTTTTATCTAACTTCTGTTCAGTTAGATCATCCTAAATTTTATTTTAAAAGATTTTTATTTTAGACTTTTCTAGCCTACCTGTTTATTTCAGTGTGATTAATAAAAACTTATTGTTTGGGTAGTCACAAGTTTGTTAATTTTCTAGTTATGCATCATTTTTAATTAAGGAATCAAAAGCATGTAAAAAAAAATTGGTTGTCTGTAAAGTCGGTTTACGGACGATAGTTTAACGTGACAACGTCATAACAAAACTTTGATGAAATGATTGATTCAGAAGAAAATGAAATATCATATTCGGCCTGAGACTGAGCCGTAATAGGTTTTTGCAACCAAACCATTTAGGCATTAAAAAAATTATATTCTTTGAGGAAGAAATTTTTTTAAAATTTTTCTATCTTTTGTATGATAAAATCTACCTCTGCATACTTTTATGAATAAAAGTGAATCATTTTTATTAAATTATCACTATTTTGTATGACTACAAAGAAGGAGTGAAAATAAATCTACAATTTTATAAATTTACTTTTAGTTGCATTCATTAATTCATTACTTTTGAAGTGTCGTGCGCGCCGTATTTATTTTTACAAGTACAAAAAAAAAACAGCCGCCAGGATTTGATCCGTCAACGTATCGATTCGTAGTCAAATTCAAATTCAAATTCAAAAGATTTTTTATTTTGCATTGATACACATTTGCATTTACATGACAGTGTGGCATGCCAGCACCAGGTGCTCTTTTGCCAAAAATTACATTTATTATTTAAGGTTACACTTTATAAACACAACAATATTTACAGAGAATTACATAAGTTTTAAAGGTATGATGCAAAGGAAATTGGTAGTCAGCGATGCTAACCGCACAGCCACGAGGCCATATTGGAAATAATTGTTTCAGATGTTATAAATTAATAATATTCCACGCACGATATTTGTTTTAATTTATTTTAACTAGCATATTCTCTGTTGGACTCGAAATATTTACACGCACGTGGGCTCATAACTATAATACGGTGTGTGATTTAGTTGATCAAATAATAACTCATTACAAAAAATTACCAATGTCAAACTAAAGCGTGAAAATTATCATACCAGCAATGCTGGGCTGACGAGTGAAGTCGCCCGCCCCTGGGGGCGCTTGCGCACCTGGTTAATAATAACCCAGGAGTCCCCAAACTTTAAATGCGGGCCGCAAGGCCCAAGCACCCAACTCCAGCATGGTTGATTTTTCAGCCCCTCCAACTCTTCTTACCTGGACCCATCTTCCCTCTTGTCCAGTAGTTACCTGCTTGCTTAATGCATGATATTTGATCCCCGCATGAACCGGCCCAGGGTTTTCCCTGTGTCTATGCAGGTTTTACCTGTGTCACATTAGCTAGCTTTTAAGCTAGGCGACCAATGGGGCGTCAGTCATGGCGCCAATCGCAGCCATGGCTGGCCAGTAAACCCCAATAAGCACACGATGCACGCGCCCTTGTCCTGCATGGTTAAAAACCCGCATGGTAGAGTGTATAGGCTTCGGCCTGAGACACACCTAGGTCCTCCCCTAACCTTGACCCTCCCCTACACACTTAGAATTAACTTAGGCTAGGAAACAAACTCTTAGGGCCGGAGGGAGGAGGATTCTGCGCCCGGCTGCCGAGGAGAGAGGACGTCCCGAGGAGCAGCTCTGCGAGACCTTCAAGCCACAGCGTGTAGTGAAGAGTTCCAGCGAGCCACAAAGCTGTGCTTGCACTTACTAGTGCTGCACAGCCGCCGTTAGCTTGCCTGTGCGCTTTTAAGCGCGCAGGAGTAACAAGTTGAGCTGTTTTACTGACTTACATAGACTAACAGCGCCCAGCAACACTGATTACACCCGGGGTTAAGTCCCCCTTGGCCTAGCCGCTTGCGGTCAGTGGGTGATTCGGTGCGAAAGGCAGTGACTGACTGTGACAGTAGACCACCGCGATGGACACTTCGGAGATGACTCACACGCCCTCCGGCGACGCCACGAGCGACGGCCCATGGCAAGCGACCAAAACGTAACCACGATGCCATGACAGGCGTGGCCGGGGGGCCCTCACCCCCCATGCCCCCCACAACGCCCTCAGCGCCCGGCGCGCACGCAGCGCCCGCACAGCCACAGCAGGCAGCACCAAAACACAAGCAACAGATCAAGCCGCTCTTTGTCTTCCTGGACAAAGGGCACAACTACCCGACCCTTCACAGCGCCCTGAAGAACTCCCTTCAGGAGAAATGGTCGGTGTACAACCGAGGCCGCGACCAACTCCAGGTTCAAACGGCATCAATTACCGAGTACCACACCGCGATCAGGGCCCTCAAGGCGATCGGCGCCCAGTACTCCGTCCTTCTCCAGGACGAAATATCGAAAAAATTCGTGTTCCGCGGCGTACACCGAGAAACCCCGGCCGAGTTCCTGACAGAAGTCTTCACTGACATGCAGCTTCCAGTCCAGTCCTTCTGGTTCCTGGAAAACCGCCAAACCAGACAGAAATGCGACAAACTGGTCGCCGAGGTCCCTCAGACCTGCGACACAGACACGATCCTCGCGATTGACGAATTCGCGGGGATGCGGATACGAGTCGAGGACTACCGCCACCCCGCGGGTCCCTCACAGTGCAGCACCTGCCAGCGGTTCTCGCATGTTGGCAGAGGCTGCAGCGCCAAGCCAGTGTGCCGCTGGTGCAGCGGGCCCCACCGCGCTCCCGACTGCCCCCACGGAGGACACCGCGACCACGTGAGGTGCGCGAACTGCGGCGGGCCACACGCGGCCAACTACCGCGGCTGCTCGGTGTACAAGGCCGAGACTCGCCGACACCTCCCCCCACAGCAGAGGAAGGAGCGCGAGCGCCAGTCCAAGCTGGCCATGCGGGAAAACCGGCGAGCTGCGGCTGCCTCACAGGCGCAGCCCCAACACCCAGGCCCCTCTGGCCAGCATCCAGGCCCGTCAGGCCAACAGGGGCCTCCGAGGCCCAACCCATGGGGCCCGCCCAGGTACCCGGAGCCGCAGTACTTCGGCCAATACCTGGCTCCGGCAATGCAAAACCGGTATGCTCCACTTACACAGGAGCCTACCTACAATGAAGTCGAGTACCCGGCCATCGCGAATGCCTACCGACCGCGCAAACAATATCAGGGACAACCAAAGCCGCACTTCAAAAAGCACCACAGCGGCCACAAAAATGGCGGTGGTGCTTCCCACGCGAAGCACGCAGAGCGAGACAGGCAGCCGGCCACACCCGCGACACCTGCCCCCTCACCAAAACCGACTCCGCGAGCCAAGACAGAAGCTCCCCCGCCCCATCACCTGCCGAAACAATGGCAGTAGACACGGCCTCTGGCCCAGCGACCGAGCCCAAGGCTGCGCCACACAGCGCACCTGCACCTGCGCCAGACATGTCCCAGTTCCTCCAGGTCCTGGAACAGTCAGAGACCTATAAGCCCGATCCTATTCTGGCCGCGACCATCGTGCCCATGTGCCAACTCATGGCCATATGGTGCAACCCAGGCACAGAGCTCAAAGAAATAACTATAGTTTAAAAAACTAAAGAAACATGCTTTTAAAGATTATCAAACTAAAAAGTAAAAAATAATTTTAAAATTTAATTTATGACAATAGTATATAAGAAATACTAGTATAAATAAGAAAAAAGCTTGAGGCGCTTTGTGCCATATTTTTTGTATATTAAGCGCCCCATGCTTTTTTCTCATTTATACTAGTATTGCTTATATACTATTGTCATAAATTAAATTTTAAAATTATTTTTAACTTTTTGGTTTGATAATCTTTAAAAGCATGTTTCTTTAGTTTTTTAAACTATATTTATTTTTAACTTTTTAGTTTGATATTCTTTAAAAGCATGTTTTTTTAGTTTTTTAAACTATCTTTATATATATATTTCTTGTGTGCGTGTGTATGTCACTGAACTCCTCCTAGACGGCTGGACCGATTTTGATGAAATTTTTTGTGTGAGTTCACGGGGATTCGAGGATGGTTTAGATTCACAATTGGATATTTTATCTCGATTCTGAGTTAAGAAAAAACTAAAAAAACACGCTTTAAAAGCAAAAAAAACTAAGCATTGTTGATAATTAGCCTCCATGGCAACGGGCTTTTGCATTGTTGTTGCCTTCTGCGTAAACATGGGAAAGGTTTTTGGTAACGGCAGTGGCGTGCCCAAGAGGAGGAGTATGTATAATGAGAAGATACAAAATGTCCAGCGTAGAAATACTTACCACCATATGTACATTTGGGCAGGACAATGTCTGTCGGTTCCGCTAGAAAGATATATAGCGATATATATGTAGAAAGATATATAGAGATAGAGATATAAATAGAAAGATAGAGAGAGTTATCGAGATATACATAGAGAGATAGAGAATTAGAGAGATAAAGAGAGATGCTTAGTATACGTTTAAAAAATTGATTGAGGCATTGCAACGCATGCCGGGCATTATCTAGTATTTATGTATAATTATCATAGGGAAATGAGTTACTGACACTACCTATTACCATCTGAGATAACTATTTGGAGTTGCAACGTCACAAAGAAATGGTATAGTCTCTCCGAATCATTTACAGTTAGATGTATGGATATAATCTTAGAATTTACCGGGGAAAAAAAACACTTTTTTTTTTGGCGTGGCCGGGAGCAGAACCCACGGTCACTGAATCCGAAAGCTGACGTCACAGAAGTCGCGCGCCTTAGACCGCTCGGCTAACGAACGTAATGAAATTGGTGGGACATTTTACAGTGATGCGCCACTCACTCTTAGTCGAAAGAGTTACAGACGGACAGACAAACATACAGGTGAAGCTAATATAAAGCATGTAAAAATCAGAGCCACCATGGGCTTCGTCCAAGTAATCATTGCTAGCCATAATGGCAGCAAATAATCAGGGACACGACACACCACAATCGGCCAATCACACTAATTTACACAAAATCCTTTTCTGGAATGCAAATGGAATTAAAAATAAAATGAACGAATTTATTCATCACCTCGACAAATATAAAATAAATATTGCGGCAATAAATGAAACACACTTGCAACAATCCGTTCGGTTCACAATTTTAAATTACGTCACATACAGATGCGATAGGCAAAACAATACAGGAGGAGGCGTGGCCTTAGCGGTGCATAAGAGTATAAAACACTCAGAGTGCCAGCTTCCTCCCTTTCCAAATTTAGAAGCCGTAGGAATAAATCTGGTAATAAACAGGCAGCAAATTAAATTAATTTCTATTTACGCGCGACCAGGCAGATCACTAGAAGTAGCAGACCTAGATTTATTAATTGATGTAGGCCCTTCGTTTTTAGCTATCGGCGATATAAATGCGAAACATATAGAGTGGAACTGTAGGTACCAAACAGCGAATGGCAGGCTACTTTACATGCACCAATTAAATAGAAATTATCATGTCTATGCTCCTTCAGAGCCCACGCATGATTTTGGTAGACAAAACACTCGACCAGACATTTTAGATATCGCGCTTAATAAAAGAGTAAATACCGGATTTGAACTTGAAGTTGTACATGAAATGTCTTCCGATCACTTCCCGGTACACATTGTGTTTGATGACGCAAAAACAGAGTCAAACGCACGCTTCGTAAAATAAAAGATTATAAAAAAGCCGACTGGGGGTTTTTCAAAATTATCTCCGAAATAATCTACCGGACGCGGCCGAAATAAACATAACAGACAGTGAAAATCTAGAGGCAGCAATCACTGAATTAACAACAAAAATTCAAACCGGAGTAACCAGGTGCATTCCAGAAAAGGAGATTAGGTTAATGCATGACGAGCTGCCAGCACACATAGGCCAATTAATCACACAAAAAAGTCGACTGCGCCGCGAATACACACGACGTAGAACGGCCCAAACCAAGCGCCGAATAAATGAATTACGAATAGTAATCTCAGACGAAATTGCCCTTTGGCGAGCGAGCACATGGGACGCAAAAATATCTAGGCTCAAAATCCAGGACAATAGCGCCTGGGCTATGACCAGACGTCTCCTAAATAAAACAGATAAAATACCACCACTACAAACAGACACTGGTATTGCCTTCCAACCCCGGGATAAGGCAGAGGCCTTTGCGAACACACTTGAAACTGCGTTTCAGCCACACAATCAGCCGTGCGACAGGCAATTTACAGCCCACATATACAGGGAACTGCGCCTAAAACTACAACAACCTGTAGTGGCAGAACCAGTCCCTACACTCGCGCAAGAGGTCAAGCGAGTAATTAAACACATGCGACCTAGGAAAGCCCCGGGGAATGATAGTATACAGGCTATCGTCCTAAAACAACTTCCCGACGAAACACTCGAATACTTAGCTGCATGCATAAATGCAATGCTAACACTACACTACTTTCCGACATAATGGAAAGAGGCAAATGTTATAGTATTTCACAAGCCAGGGAAAGATAAATCCTTACCGCAAAATTACAGGCCAATTAGCTTACTAAATACACTCTCTAAAGTAGCAGAATGTATTTTATTAAACTGACTTAAAACACACATACGAGAAAACAACATTCTGCCCAATGAGCAATTTGGTTTCCGTAGTGCACACTCAACTGTACAACAGCTAGTCCGCCTAACGGAAGAAATAACTAGCGCATTTAATGTGCGGGACTATGTAGTAGCTACATTCCTGAACGTAGAAAAAGCCTTCGATCGAGTTTTTCACGCAGGCCTAATCTATAAAATGTATGAAACAGGCTTCCCTGACTGTTACATCAAGTTAATTACATCATAATTGGCCAACAGGACATTTAGAGTCACCACAGAAGGCTCTAAATCAGACACCAAACCTATTAATGCAGGCGTACCACAAGGCAGCATTTTAGGCCCGGTTCTATTCAATATATACGTGAGCGACATGCCAAAACCCGCACACCGCCTCGTAAAACTAGGCTGCTATGCGGACGACACAGTCCTATACAGCCGTTCACATAACCTACAATTAGCCATAAATAGACACCAAACTGCACTCAGCTCCATGCAAGACTGGTGCACAAAATGGCGCATTAAAATAAACACTACAAAGTCTGAAACTGTAATTTTCAAACGTAAAAATCAACCACCACATGATCGCAGACCTGACTTAATGCTGTTCGGCAATCAAATTCCCCACAAAGACATTGCGAAATATTTAGGTGTCCACATGGATCGCAAACTACTATACAGGATTCACATAGACTCGAAGAAGGGACAAGCACATGGCAGAATGTGTGCATTGTACCCAGTAATGAGTAGGCGCCTCGGAGGCACAGTTAAAAACGGACTGCTGCTCTATAATGCCCTCATCCGCCCAATAATTACATATGCAGCCCCTGTGTGGGCTATAGCAGCTAAATCACACCTTGTAAAATTACAGCGAATACAGAACAGATGCATTCGCATCGCTACAGATGCTCCCCGATACTGCCCAGTCGAGGCTCTCCATCGGGAAACGAACACAGAAACATTGAATGATTTTTACGTCCGAACCACGCAGACATTTTATGACAAATGTGCAACACATGAAAATCCACTTGTTTCATCACTAGGACAATATGATCCAGATGAAATAATTAAATTCAAAGGACCGAAAATGGTACTTGTGCACCGACCGCCGTAGTGCGCTGTGATTGGCCCTGGCAAAACAATCACAACCTCTGACCTAGATTCTCTCACCAAAAGCTCCCACACTTTCCTCGCACTCGGCGACCTGAACGCGAAACACCCATCCTGGAACTGCGTCGGAACCACCCAGAACGGCCGCACCCTATATAAGCATCAAGAAAAAAATCCCTATATGGTCTGCGCGCCATATCACCCTACCCACATCCCTGATGCCGCACACCAACAACCAGATATTCTTGACTTCACCATCTATCAAAATACCTCCTCCATCTATGAGCTAGAAGTCCTTAATGAACTCTACTCCGACCACCTCCCCATCCTAGTTCTCCTTGAAAATGCCCACTCTGCAGCTACACAATCCTCACCACAGCCTAACTACAACAAAGCCAACTGGGATAAACTCAATGCTCACCTAAATCACCACCTCAGGATTCAGGAACAGCCTAATACACCACGATCAGTAGACCAATCTGTAGAACACTTCACCTCCTCCCTACAGGCTGCCATTAAACACGCAATACCCAACATCAAACCAGCGACAAACACAGGCCAAGAGATGCCGCAGCACATCGCCGTGCTCATTAATGCCTGCAACCACGCACGCCGCCTATGGCAAAAACACCAGCTGAAAGCCTACAAAACAGAAACCAACAGGCTACAGAAGAAAAGAAAACAAGAAATCACAAAACATCGAAACAAGACCTGGGACACAAAAGTTCAAGAACTGTGTGCAGCATCCTGCAGCCTCTGTACCACAACGAAAGGCCTCATGCGAAAACCAATCGCAGTGCCCCCACTAAGGACAGGTGTACCCACCTCCCCAATAGCCTTTACACCACAGGCCAAAGCAGACCTCCTGGCAGCCACACTTGAGCAGGCATTTCGCCCAAACACTGCACCAACATCGCATAAACACACGGAAACAGTGCACCAGCGCCTGCAACAGTTACTATTGCGCCCCCTGCGGGACCAACCTGCCCCAGCCACGAACAGGGAAGTGGCCAAAGTAATTGGAAAACTGAAGTCGAAGAAAGCCCCTGGCACAGATAGTATACAGGCCATAGTACTGAAGAACCTGGGCCCCACAGCGATTGATGCACTTACACTATGCATAAACACACCTGGAGCTGGCCAACAACCTGGAAGCGTGCAAAAGTAATCCTGTTCCCGAAGCCTGGCAAGGACGCCACAGACCCGCAAAACTACCGCTCCATCAGTCTGCTGAGCACCATTTCTAAAGTGGCGGAGAAAATAATCATAGCGAGAATCAACACACACCTGGATCAACACAACACGCTGCCAGACGCACAGTTCGGCTTCAGATCGCGCCACTCCACAACACACCAACTGGTCAGGATCACAGAACATATTACTAAAGGATTCAACAAGAAACAGTACACTGCCGCAGTCTTCCTAGACATAGCGAAGGCTTTTGATCGTGTGTGGCACGAAGGCCTGCTTTACAAGCTCCACACCATCAACCTACCAGACTGCTACACACGCCTGCTGGCCTCCTACCTGAGAGACAGAACATTCTACACGAGTCTGCTAGGAGCCCAATCGGCAAGCAGACCTATACAAGCTGGGGTCCCACAAGGAAGCATCTTGGGCCCCACTCTTTTCAATATCTACGTGTGCGACTTACCTACACCCACACGAGCACACACAGCCTGCTACGCCGATGACACAATGGTCTTCGCTAGCTCTACCAGGCCCTACCTTGCAGTCCGAAAGGTTCAGGAGGCCCTTGACAAATTGGAAAAATGGCTCACCGACTGGAAGACAGCAGTCAACGTTTCCAAGACAGAAGCAATTATATTCTCTCGCCGACTTGTCCCGGACAATCTACAGCGACTGCAACTGTTCGACGAGAAAATTGCATACACAAAAAATGTTAAAAACCTAGGAATACACATGGACTCGAAGCTCACATGGAGCACAAGAACAAACACAAACAAAAAGATAGCAGCAGCCTATTCCCGGATGGCACAGCTCTACCCACTTCTGAACATGAACAGCTCACTTTCACACAAGAATGGCACACTGCTGTACACGACATGCATCAAGCCCATCCTCACATACGCAGCACCAGCCTGGGGACATGCAGCAAAAACCCACACTGCGAAACTACAAGTAGCACAGAACAAGGCGATCAGGCGCATTGCGCAAGTGCCTAGGTATGTTCCCACCGAGCCTCTACACAAAGAACTTCACATAGACACAATCAGCGACACCATGTACAAACAAGCAGCAAAATTCTACAAGAGTATCCAGGGCCACGAAAATCCACTCATCCACGCCCTAGGACAATACGACGAAACAACTCGCAAAAAATACAAGAGACCAAAATACATGATTGTGCCTAAGCCACCATAGAAGCACAACGAAGATACAACAACACTCGCGCCTCCAGACTACACAACTGAGCCGCGCCAATGTACTACATATACTCCAAAACCGCACGAAATAATTAATTAACTAATAAATTAATTAATAACTCAACCAACCAATCGCAGCAACACATCACCCCCCCCCCCCCCAAGCAGACTTTCGTCTGACTGACAAGGGGGATAACATCATCGCCCGTGAGGGCCGCGGGGCCCGAATGCCGCAACTTGGCATCGAACCCCGCGACCCTTTAGGAGTGCTAGGTCGCATACTGCCACCCATAACCTCCTGTCTTGACTGATGTGAATTATGTTTTGACTTTTTTAAATGACTTTCTGACTAAGCTGCGAAGCTGTGTTTTATTGCAAATAGCCTGTAATAATCTACTTTAATTTCGTGTGGTGACTCTACTTTAAACTCGTGTGTTGTCCAGCCCTCCCTTTAAGTTTAAAATTTAAATTCAAAGGGGGGAAGGGGGGTGAATATTTATTGAAGCTGAGCAGTTGGCCTTGGCTGCTCAGTTTGTTTTAATTTTTATTTTGTTAATTAAAACGTGTTGATTTATTTATTTATGCTTGTGGGCAATGGCTGGACTATTTTACTGTGTTAGCTAAGTGTGTTGTCTGTGTGGCGAGTTTCCTAAGACCGTGGGCTGCTGTCCCCCTCCCTTTAACGGGAGAAAGGGCTAGGCCGGCGGAGGGGACGAGTCCCCTCTGCCCACGGCTGGTCGGTGTGTATCCAACGCGGCTCAGCACCGCAGTTAACATTTCTGCCAACTGCAGCACTGCGCCGTGCGGAGTAGACTGCAGCTCAGTGCGGCCCCAGGCCCTGGGGAGCTGCGGTCTGGTGTGAGCTGGTTCAGCTGCGAGCTGGGCGCCCTTGATGGCTAGGCCGGCCTCCAGGAGTCGAGTGGCTTCTTCAGGTGTGGCAAAAGCCACACCCCGGCCCCTCCGCCACCCCTGAGGACGACAAAGTGCCAGGGCACTCTCTTCAGTTGCGGAGGCTGCTGGCGTCGATCTGCAGCAGGCTGTAGTCTTGGTTCCCGCGCAGCAGTGGCCGCCTCCCTCTTCTTGGCTGGGGCGGCCTGCGTCTCTGGGCGGGCTCTGGGCGTGTGCAGATGTTGTTGTTGTTGTGATGGTGCTGTGGCGTCAGTGCTGGTACCTTTCTCTGCCGTGAAAATGGCGGTTTGGGTGCCAGAGTGTTTCCACTTGGCTGGGGCGGAGGTCTGACACGAGTTGTGTTGGAGCCCTGCTGGTTTGTCCGTCTGTGTGCTGCAGTCCTGCAGCTCTGGAGTGGACTGGCTGGTCTGCGAAGTCTCGCTGGAGAGAGACGACTGGGTAGTGCTGTGGTTGCACTTCAGCCGGACCCTCTCTTCGCAAGCCACCACAGTGCTGTATGTCTCCCAGGGGATGTACTCGTCTTCTGGCTCCCCGGGGATGCGGACAGCCGCGAGAAGTTTCCCCATGCAGTACCTGGAGTCGTCAGCTTCGTAGAGTTTCTTCAAGTAGGCAGACTCTGTGGTGTATATCACTTCCGTGAAGCCTGGGGGCGTGGATTGAATGGTTACTTGAACATCGTGCTCAAGATCTTCATCTGGATGATCGATGTAGTCGGCGATCAGCTGTTGTACTTGTTTCGGCTCCATTCGCCGTCCCACGAGAGCCCGATGCAGAATGCCAGCGATCCGAAGTACTCTGGCATGTCACCCTCGTATCTCTTCGCAAGAAGGTCGACCGACAGGCGAGCTGCATCGTCCGTCGCTCAGCGACACACCTGTGCCGAAGTCTGCCTCTAGATTTGAGACGCGCTGCTCCGATTGCTTGTGGCCGCGGTGATTGCCTCTCTTCCTGCGGTTCGGCATCTTGGTACTAACGAAGAGAGAGAGCACACCACCGACCAGGCTGACTGCTAGTGCGCGAATTAACACGTCCCGTAAAACTAAAGACTACCACCGCGCGGATTGGAGGGGCTTCCAAAACCATTTAATACATGCCTTGCCTGATGCGACAGAACTTAATATCACAACAGGCAATGAATTGGAGGCAGCGATAGCTGACCTCACAACAAAAATACAGGACGGGATAACTGCGTGCATACCAGAAAAGGAGATTAGGTTAGAGCATGATGAGCTGCCAGCATACATCTCACAATTAATAGCACAAAAAAGGCGCCTACGTAGACGGTACACAAGACACAGGCAGGCCGAAACCAAGCGCCGAATAAACGAATTACAGACGGTAATAACTGAAGAAATAGACCTCTGGCGTGACCGCACATGGGAAAACAAAATTTCTAAACTTAAAATCCAGGACAATAGCGCCTGGACTATGACGAAACGCATACTCAATAAATCACAGAAAATTCCTCCCCTCCAAACTGACACAGGAATAGCTTTCAAACCAGCGGACAAGGCAGAAGCCTTTGTAAAAACACTGGAAACTGCATTCCAACCGCACAACCAGCCTTGCGATAGGCAATTCACTGCCCACATATACATGGAACTACGCACTAAATTACAACAACCAGTGATAGTGTAACCGGCTCCCACCTTCGCACAAGAAATTAAAAGGGTCATAAAGCGAATGAAACCCAGAAAAGCCTCCGGAAACGATAGCATCCAAGCTATCGTTTTAAAACAACTCCCGGACGAAACACTGGAATATTTAGCCGCGTGTATTAATGCAATATTAGTATTACAGCACTTCCCTACGCAATGGAAAGAGGCAAATGTCATAGTCTTTCATAAACCAGGGAAATACAAATCCCTCCCGCAAAATTACAGACCAATAAGTCTATTAAGTACGCTGTCAAAAGTAGCCGAACATATTATATTACACAGGTTAAATATACACATAGGCCTACGTGAACACAACATTCTGCCCAACGAGCAGTTTGGTTTTCGCGCAGCGCACTCTACAATACAGAGGAAATAACAAGCGCATACAATGTCGAGGATTATGTAATTGCTACATTCCTAGATGCTGAAAAATCATTCGACAGAGTCTTTCACGCAGGCTTAATATACAAATTGTACGGAACAGGCTTCCCTGATTGTTATGTAAAATTATTAGCATCATACTGACGCCACTCCCGCTGCCTGTTTTAGTTTTTTAATTAAATATTAGCGTTGGAAAGGATCTCAGGGGTTTTAACGGGGGTTCGGCCTCGTGGCTGCAGGCAGGAGCGCGTCGTGGTTCGGAACCTACCTGGGCTGTTCAGGCCACCCAGGACGCCTTGTAAATGACTGGTAAACGAGTTACAGGACACTGCACTTTATTCACTATTGATACACTTATTCGTCCCGATACTGGCCGCGTCCGTTGTCGGACCGCTGTGACACGTGTATCTCTGAACGTACGGCGCGCGCGACCAAGATAGATTGCAAAGTAATATCGACAAGCTGAAACGGTGGATTCTCGTCCCTATGAAAGGTTTGACAGATAGTCACGGAACTGGTGTTGCCACAACTTAGGCGGGCATGTAAATACGTAGAGAAGTTCCTATGTTCAGGATTGATTGCAGTCTAGCCTGCGACGAAATATTAATGTCTCTAAAATTACGTGGATACGCCAGCTGGAGACATACACGCGAAAGTCTCTTGGAAATGAAAGTATTTAGTTAAAACTCACGTTACAAATTACACGTTTAGAATGATGATAATTAAAAGGCGACAGTTAGTCCGTAGCATTCAACACTCGTTACAAAAAGCCTACGGTAATAACGATTAACTGGCTATGAAGCCGAAAACTGCGTAACACTATACGCTGTCCTTAAACTGGACATGATATTACGTAGAACATGAGAAAATTCCCTGTCGGGATAAAACTTAATAAGTTACAAGTCGCACGAAATATCGTGCGACTGGGGTGGGGTCGGCGCCGAGCTAGTTAAAGGATTTAAAAAGACTTACACTATTGCTGATATGGAGATGAAGCGCGAAAGTTGATGGCCCGACGTTCGCGGAGCGTCCGACCCCTTCGAGCTCCCGACAGTAACTGAGCGCGAGACCGCCCTGCGGCCTCGCGCCTAACCACGTGGAACGCGGGAAAACCGACCCGGCCAGTTTTGGACTTAAAGACAAGTTACACAATATATGCTTATAAGACAATTAGACATAATTTCCCTTACATGAATCCTCTTTTAAATTGTTATTAATTTAGTTGTTTTAATTTGACAAAATAATTATATAATTAATTAGGCGCATTGCCACACCCGGCCGGGCGCTGACGTCGCTTTGGTGTTCGTCGCGGCGCACTTTCACACACTCGGCGGACATCACGCTCGGGCGTGTTCGGCGCACTTAAGAGTAAGTGTTGTTGTGACATAACGGCCTGTGCGAACCAGAGGGAGCACCGGCGGTCGGTGTCAATACCTGGCCAATAGAACATTTAGAGTCACCGCGGAAGGCACTAAATCTACACATAAGCACATAAATGCTGGTGTACCACAAGGCAGCATTTTAGGCCCTGTCTTATTTAATGTGTATGTAAGCGACATACCCAAGCCAGAGCACCGCCTCGTGAAGTTATGCTGCTATGCAGACGACATGGTTCTGTACAGCAGATCACATAATCTACGCCTAGCTACGACTAGACTGCAAACCGCGCTAGATACAATGCAACTGTGGTGCACAAAATGGCGCACTAAAATTAACACCACCAAGTCTGAGGTAGTAGTATTTACACGAAAAAAATCTGCCGCAACCAAACAATAGGCCACAGCTCACCTTATTTGGCGAAAATACACCGCCCAAGGACGCAGCTAAATACCTAGGAGTCATTATGTTCTGCAAACTACTATGGAGAAACCATATAGAAGTCAAGCGCGGCCAAGCCTATGGACGAATGAGCTCACTCTACCCAATAATGAGTAGGCGCCTGGGGGGCACTATGTACAATGGCTTGGCCCTGTATACTGCCCTCATTAGACCCATAATTACATATGCATCCCCAGTGTGGGCCACAGCACCCAAAACACATCTACTAAAATTGCACCGAATACAAAACAGATGCATTCGCATCGCCACAGACGCCCCCAGATACAGCCCAGTAGAGGCTCTCCATAGGGAAACGGACATGGAGACATTACACGACTTCTATCTCCGAACTACACAAACATTTTATGATAAATGTGCAACAAACCAAAACCCACTTGTTTCATCCCTTGTACAATATGAACCAGTTGAAATAATTAAGTTAAACGGGCTCAGTATCAGTGCTTAATGAAGCACCCCCCCAGCAGACTCTCGTCTGACTGATAAAGGGATAACATCATCGCCAGTGAGGGCCGCGGGGCCCGAATGCCGCAACTTGGCATCGAACTCCGCGACCCTTTAGGAGTACCAGGTGGCGTCCTGCCACCCCTAACCTCCTGTTTTGACCTATGTGAGTTCAGTTTTGACTTTTTGTGAATGACTTTCTAAATAAGCTGCGAAGCTGTGTTTTGATGCAAATGGCCTGGTGTAATCTACTTTAATTTCGTGTGGTGACTCTACTTTAAACTCGTGTGTTGTCCAGCCCTCCCTTTAAGTTTAAAATTTAAAATTCAAAGGGGGGGGAGGGGGGTGAATATTAATTTAAGCTGAGCAGTTGGCCTTGGCTGCTCAGCTTGTTTTGATTTTAGTTTGAAAAAACGTGTTGATTTATTTATTTGCGTGTGGGCAAAGGCTGGACTGATTTACTGTGTTAGCTAGTGTGTTGTGTGTGTGGCGAGGTTCCTAAACCGTGGGCTGCTGACCCCCTCCCTTTAACGGGAAGAGGGGCTAGGCCGGCGGAGGGGACGAGTCCCCTCTGCCCACGGCTGTCTCGGTGTGTACCTAGCGCGGCTCAGAACCGCAGTTAACATCTCTGCCAACTGCAGCACTGCGCCGCGCGGAGTAGACTGCAGCTCGGTGCAGCCCCAGGCCCTGGGGAGCTGCGGTCTGGTGTGAGCTGGTTCAGCTGCGAGCTGGGCGCCCTTGGTGGCTAGGCCGGCCTCCAGGAGTCGAGTGGCTTCTTCAGGTGTTGCAACAGCCACTCGGTGAAGGCAGGTGGGGCGCCCTGTTGCCTTGCTGCGTATGCGCCAGCACTTGGTCGGCTTGTGGCCGGCCTCGTATAGTGCAGACTCCACTTCTTCGGTCGGCACCCCAGCCCCTCCGCCGCCCCGAAGGACGACAAAGTGCCAGGGCACTCTCTTCAGTTGCGGAGGCTGCTGGCGATGTTCTGCAGCAGGTTGTAGTCTTGTTTCCCGCGCAGCAGTGGCGGCCGCCTCCCTCTTCTTGGCTGGGGCGGCCGGCGTCACTGGGCGGTCTCTAGGCGTGTGCAGCTGGTGTTGTTGTGGGGCTGGTGCTGTGATTGCAGTGCTGGTACCTTTCTCTGCCGTAAAAACGGCGGTTTGGGTGCCAGAGTGTTTCCACTTGGCTGGGGCGGGCGTCTGACACGCAATGTGTCGTGTTCCCGTGTGCTGATCAGTCTGGGTGCTGCTGTGACACCAACTTGGGGCCGGTGGGGCTGTCGAGGACTGCGTCCAGCCATCCCTCGTCTGCCGTGGTGCTTCATGTAGTGGCGGTGGGTTCCCTGGGGACCGCAGCCGAGTGTCCGCCTCAACTGCCAGCATCTTCTCGTAGATAGCCCACGAGACATACTGTACAGGACGCGAGCAAATACGGACTGCCATCTCTTCGATTTCCATCACGCTCTGTTCTTCTTGTATGAAGCTCAGGATGCTGCGCATCTGCTGCGAGGTCCGCACCCAAAATCTCGCCCTGGTCTTGTCCTCCAGGCAGGGCAAGTAGCGGGAACCGCACAGATTGTTCAGCTCCAAGAACCGCTCCTTTATGTCCACTGGAAAGGCTCCTGTGGTGTGTAATTCCGCAGCAAACACTGAGCCCTCGTAGCTCTTGGTGATTCCGCTCTCGTAGCGAGCCTCGAAGCTAAGTCGCTTAGGCTTGGGCATGGCTCTGAGGATCGCAGGACTGGTCCGCATCCGTCAGAGACTAGGGCAGGAATCGATTTTAATTAAGTTAAACGACCGAAAATGATACTCGCGCACAGACCACCGTAGTGCCCTGTCATTGGCCGGACCCTACGGCCAATCACAGCGCGCCTACGCGGCCACCCGGCCTCGCTCGCCACTGCTTACGTTTTTTTTCCTAACCTAACTAATTACTAAGTGTATTTGGGAGGGGTCTGGGTAGGGAAGACTCTAAGTGCGTCTCAGGCCGAAGCCTATACGCTCTAAGCATGCAGGTTATGAACCATGCAGGAGAGGAAGCATGCATCATGTGCTAGGAGGGGATTGGCCAGCCATGGCAACGTTTTAGCCATGACTAATTCCCCTCACTGACTATTCTAAGTTAAAACTAGATAAGTTGGGCCCAGGTAAAACCTGCATATATAGTCGCCACACGTTAAGTTCGTACTTTTGGGAAGAACTGTTGAAAAATGGAACTAAGAATTGTGCCATTGCACATTTGTAGTAATGTGCATGCTCACTTTATCTATTTTATAGTTATTGTTTTTATTTTATTTTGTATAGCAAACTGGGAGCCATAATTTTTTTTATTCTTGAATTTGTGAATCATCTTGTAACCAACAATTTCAGCATAATTTATATTTATAAAAGCACAAGTTTCTGTGTTAAAAATTGTTTTATTAGTTTTACAACAAAATAATTTTACTTCTGTCCATAATGAATGTTGATTTGGGAAATCGCACTATAGTGTAACTCTATTTGTTTTAATGTGCAGTATTTCATGTCTCAACTCTATGGTCTTCTTCAGTTGCACAAAATAATACGTCTTTCTTTTTGAAGCATGTCGGCCATGATGTAACTGTTCCTTAGCTTCGGCCGTTTCTTAATCTCTTGACATCAATGTCTTAATTAATTCTCCGTACACCGCAAGTGGTGAGTAAAATCGCATATTCCTTCAAGAATATGTGGAAATGATATTTTGTTCAATTATCTTATTTTGTAAAACATTTATGTACAGTGTGTGTGCGGAAGGCGTGGGTGGCCATGGGCGCGATTACTTCGTGACACACAACTTCTTCGTCACCTGAGTCATGGTGCTCCTCAGTGCCTGATGCAGCTCGTCTAATCAGGAAAGATCTTCTTTGTTACTTTCTGCATGCAGAAGAGCAACCATGAGCCACCACATACCAAAAGATAAAATTTTAACCTAACATTTTCGGCATTGTTTTGGACTAATAATTAATTTTATTTTTACTTAACCTATGTAATTTTTAACCTATGTAATTCTTAACATCAAAATCAATGTGTTTAACTTAATTATCTGAAGGGGCCCCTTATCTTAACATTCATTTTTACTATAAGTATGACTGTATACTCATCAACTGATATTAAACTTGTTATTGTTATTATTTAAAGTAAAAGAATTTAAAGAAAAGAAAATATAAGGAACAGAGAAACGATATTGCTGTATTCATTTAACTAAAACCACTGTTTGTATTAATTTTGACTATTATATATATTTAACTATTTTATCCTGTAATATGGCCTACCCAGTCGGCTCAAGGTTCTCATGATTTTCTACACGCCTAACAAGGCACCATTGAGCCCGTTCCCCATGCTTTCACTGCTGGCCTCTGTGCCTCCTTGGTATTTGGTCAGGTTGAGGTGAAGAGGGCGGCAGAGCTTGGTAGCAGAGCATGGTTCTGGTGTTTTGTTGGTCGTGTTCACGTGTGTAGATGTTTGTCTTGCATGTGTCCACCCTCGGATGTGCATGGCTTGGTTGTGGCAATAGTTATTTGCTGTTGTTTTTATTGTGGTAGTTTTGTTATTTGTTATTTTCATTATGTCCTCTTCAATCATCCCTGAGTTCCTCATAAAGGATGAATTGATCTTTGAGTGTCAATTGCGTGGCATTTCATGTGAAAACGCCACAGTGGCACATTTGCGTAAAACATTGCGTTTGGCTCTTCAGAACAGCACTCCAGTTAATCATGACCTTTTGATAACAGTGAACCCTAATGAGGAGTATAAAACCTGCACGAGTAAGATACTAGTTTTACAGGAGTTGGTTACAAACTTAGATGATGAGAATTTTGCCGTAACGCTCCCTCGTGTCAGAAATCGTTTGAATCACTTGAGTACACGCATTAAGTGTTTGCTTGATGTTCACACATCTAAACTGTCTGAGTTACAAGTTGCCTCACTTGAAAATATGATGGAGGAGATTCAGAATTTAGTTGAGACTGTTGGTAACGCTGAATCTCAGTTCTCGTTAGTGCGTGATGTAACACCTATCACATCCTTGACAAATATTTGTGAACAGTTGAGCAGGGTGACATTGCCCACTTCCACTGTCCCGAATCCACTTATTTCGTCAGTTCCTGGTCCGTCCAAGGTAGACTTTGATCCTGTCGGCAGCGTTTGTAGCCCTATGTCCATTCCTAACCTAACTAACCCAGCCTATACCACATCCACTCAGTCCACGAGTCGGAACCCTCATGTTGTATTTAGTACATCAGCAAGCTCGACACATAATCCTACTCTCACTAGAAATTTTGCGCTGCCAAGTGTGTTTGGTAAACTTACTCATCCTCTCGAAACAATGTTGAAAGACTTCCCGGCCACTGATGGGTTGCACATACCTAAATTTTTAAATTTCCTTAAGATTATTGTTAAATTGCGACAAAGTAACACCATCCATGAGTCGCAGATCTTGGAAACTATTTATCCTTTCACTTTTGGGTCTTTAGCCAAAAGGACTCAGCAGGCAATTGCCCAGAACCTTTCCTTCGATGCCTACCATGAGAATATCCTTAGTTTTTTTATTCCCTTCAGGTTGCTTACACAATTGCAATTAAATAATTTCAATCGGTTACAGAAACCTGATGAACCACTTTCTGTGTATGTAAATGAGGTTAAGGAGGCCGCTGCCATTTTGCGACTTGGTGTAACTGAACAAGAGATTGTTAACACCATCCTAGAGGGGCTTTCCCCTGATGAGAGATCTCGGTTAGTCTTTCTCAGCAAACCCTCCACATTTTCCGAGCTCGACAGAATGTGTATCCATTCGCAAAATGTTAGGTTTGCGGATCATCACCGTAACCTACAGTTTGCCCACCCCACATTTAAGACTCAAAACTATGGTTTTCACAGTTCATGTAATACCACACAGGTTAATCCTAACTTTAGGAAGAGTAGTGTTTACAACCAAACAAAAACTAAGCCAGACAATCAAGCACAAGGTCAATTTTGTAATTATTGCAAAAGAAATAACCATGTCATCAGAGACTGCAAGGTTCTGCAACAAAAAAACGCCAGAAGCAGGGATGTAAGGTGAGCGACTTACCCTGCAAGCAAGATCGGAAGCCTAATTCACAGTATAATGCTCACGTTCTTCAGCAGATTAACTCAGCTCTTTGTTTTCAAACATATTTTGGAGTACGAAAACACTTTCCAGATCAAGTTTGTAAGGTTAACTCCCCTAATATTGTGGGAATAAATTCCGTGCCAGTACCTCGTATTGTGGTATCGTTTGGTTCCTTTGATACTCCTGCTTTAGTTGATTCGGGTTCTACACGTTCTATCATTTCCTATGAGTTGTTCACCAAATTAAAGGAAGCTAAGGGCATAAAATCAATTGTAAAAGGCGATTTCAAGTGCTATTCTGCTTCTAATGATATTTTAACCATAGATTGTTGCGCCACTATTAAATTAAAAATAGCAAATTTCACTTGGGTTTTCCCTTGCTTGGTATGTAAAAATATAGGTTTGGATTGTATTCTCGGAGCAGACTTTATGATGAAAACCGGACTTATACTTGATGTGCAAGAAAAGTGTATTTTCTTTAAGTTCCTACCTAAACTCAAAATTCGGTTTGCTGACAGTAACCAGCACCTTGATAACCTTGCTGAAATCAATGTACACAACTCTAGTAAAATTGAAAGTGATACTTTGAGCCATCTGTCTGATGAACAGCGTATTGCTATCAGAAAACTATGTGAATCATTTTCTAAAGTTCTAACCTCCGAATTAGGTCTTACCAACCTCTTGGAATATGAGATTAAGCTAAAAGATAGCAGCTATGTTAAAAATCAACCTTACAGATTGGCACCCATTCAGATGAATCTTTTGCGAAACGAAGTACAGCAACTTTTGGATAAAGGCGTTATTGAGCAGTCTACCTCTCAGTATGCGAGTCCTGCATTTCTAGTTCCTAAATCTAATGGTAAGCAACGAATGGTGATCGATTTCCGTCGTGTAAATCAAAAGATTGAGATTGAATCAGTTCCTTTGCCCGATCTACATTCAGCTTTTCATTGGTTTGCTAGAGCTAAGTACTTTACCACCATTGATTTAAATTCAGCATATCATCAAATCCCTCTCAAAAAAGAATCTAAGCACATCACTAGTTTTTGTGTACCCTGGAATTTATACCAGTTTACGCGAGTTCCTTTTGGGCTTGCTACTGGAGCTCAAGTCCTCACACGATTATTGGATCAAATTTTTCATGACATTAAATTTAAATTTGTATACAATTATTTGGATGATCTTGTTATATATTCTGAGAATTTTGAGGAACATCTTCAACACTTGAGAGAAGTTTTCTCTCGTCTTGAGAAAGCAGGCTTAACCGTTAACCCACAAAAGATTAAAATTGCTGTCCCAGAGATTTCATTCCTTGGTCATAAAATTTCTTCTCAAGGTATTTCCATCGATCCAGAACGTACAAAATCCATTAGAGAGTTTCCTCCACCCCGCGATGTTAAAGGTATAGCTAGATTTATCGGTATGGTCCAGTTTTTTGGAAAATTTATTCCTAATTTGGCCGAGAAGGCCGTTCCTTTGAATCAACTCCGTAAAAAGAATGTGAAATTTGAATGGGGAGAAAAACAACAAAAAGCTTTTGAAACACTAAAGAATGATATAATGAGTCCACCAGTACTCCGTATGGCAGATTTTTCGAGACCTTTCATTTTGCAAACTGATGCTTCAGGTTCAGCAATAGGGGCGGATTTAGCACAAGAGTTTGATGGTGCCCGCCATCCGATAGCTTTTGCATCCCGGACTCTGACCAATCAAGAGAAGGTAGCATCTATTTATGAATTGGAATGTCTCGCTGTTGTTTTTGGTATAGATAAGTTCAGGCCTTCCTTAGAACATACAGAATTCCTTTTGGAAACGGATAATCAAGCTCTATCATGGCTCTTGGCGCACCCACGACAATTAGGCAAAATCGGTCGTTGGGTCATGAAAATCTCATCTCTAAAATTCAAGGTTCAGCATATAAGAGGAACACAGAATGTAATTGCTGATACGCTTTCACGTGTGTTTGATTGTTCACAGCCTAGTAAGGAGGAAGCCACTTGTAATGTTTTGGTCACTGATTTCCCTTTAGCCTTCAAGACTATTCAGGCTCATCAGGAGGAAGATGAGGAATTGCAGAAAATTGTCCAAAATTTGAGTTCAGGCATCCAACAAAAACCATATTTTCTGTCCAAAGGTATCTTGTTTTCCAAAACTCGAAACAATCAGAAACGTATTGTTCTTCCCAAAATATTGAAACCCCTGGTATTCGAATATTTTCATTCCTCGCCTATTGGTGCTCATCTCGGTATATATAAAACTATTGAGGCTATTAAAAGGCATTTTGTTTGGAAAGGCATGTATGCTGAGGTGGCTGATAGAGTCAAACAATGTCATCTTTGTGCACTTAGTAAACCTGCTCAGAATACCCATTTAGGTTTTTTGTCTTCTGAAATATCCGACAAACCTATGCAAAAATTATTTGTTGATTTCGTAGGCCCTTTTCCAAGGAGTAAAGATGGAAATAGTATCTTATTAGTTTGTGTGGATGCATTTTCCAAATTTGTTTGGTTGATTCCTTTAAGAAAAGCTGATGCGCCATCCACGATTCGGGTCCTTCAAACCTACATATTCCAAAGTTTTGGGGTTCCTTCATCAATAGTTTCGGATAATGGATCACAATTTACTTCCAAATTATTCAAAATTATGTGCTTCACACATGGTATACGTCATATCACGTTGTCACCATACTATCCTCCACCTTCGCATGCGGAAAGGTTCAATCGTAACCTCCGTTCGGCCTTAATTGCCTTCCATGTGAAAGATCAAGTTAGTTGGGACAAAAATCTGCGTTGGCTTCAGATGGCTTTTAATTATTCACGTCATGAGTCACATAAATCTTCGCCTTTCAATTTGATGTTCACCTATGCTCCGAACAATCCCTTGTCTAATCTTTGGTCCTTGGATGACCTGTTACCTAAGGATTCTAAAAACATTAAAGTAATTTGGGCAGCTGCCCTTAAAAACCTTAAGCACTCACATGAAAGAAGTCGTATTAAATATGATAAGAATCGAGTCAAAAATCCTTTTCGACGAGGTGACCTCGTCTTATGCAAGTCACATCCTACCAGTAAAGCAGTGGATAAGAGGATGGCGAAACTGTCTTTTCGCTGGTCAGGCCCTTATCACATCCAACGCTTTTTAACCCCAGTGACAGCTGCCCTAGCTGATCCTGACACGGGTTCTTATGTGACCAGAGCTCACATTTCACACTTAAAAAGGTATCACTCTCCACCTCCAGTTTGAATTGTCCAATGTTGGGAACTGCAGGTCCTTTCGTTTGGTCTTCACTGCAGGTGTTTACTTTTGTCCGATCCTTGACTTAGTTTGATCGTGGCTTGATCACCCACTGATCCTAGTCTTGAGGATTCAGAATTTATTTAACTTTTTTCAGAATAGGCCTATTCTTTATGCATATTACATAAACAAAAAAACCATGGTAGTAATTTAAGTTTTAATAACATCTATTATTTTATCTTTGTTTAGGGTATGTTTTTATGGGGTATGCTCTAGTTTAGATCACATGATGTGTGGGTAATATCTGAATAATGTTGGGTATTATTAATAATTAGAAATCTTAAAATGTTGTTTTATTTTATATTTCACTATCCAAAGGTGTTTTCCTGTGTTCTTGTTTTAGTGTCGCTGTGAATCTCCCGTCTCCTGTATTTCCTTGTGGTCGTGTGCCATGTTCGGGGTCTTGTGCCTCCTTGTTTGTGCCTACTCCTTCGCTCTTGGAAGAGTTACGGTAAATCATTTGAATTCTGGTATTCTCTTCGAAAAACAAGATTCGCTCATCTTTTCGGACAATGTTTATTCCATTGTGCTTGACTTCAATTTAGTTCAACTTGAAAATGAAAGTAAACAAGTGGATGTTTTTCTGAACAAAGTTATTTCACTGAATAGTGGTCATCACGATGACGAAGCTTGGAATCAGAATTTTGCATTTGTGGTCAAACAACTACAAGAAAACTTTATTGCATACAAAACTGAGACTATGGCTTTAACTTCACTTCTGCCCCATCGCCCTAGAAGGCAAAAACGTGGTTGGTTTAATTTTGGTGGTTCTATATTGAAGACAGTTTTCGGTACCCTAGATAGTGATGATTTGACTGTCTTAGAGAAAAGACTGAAAGTGGTTAACGAGAATCAAGATGACATTTCTAACAGTATGTTACATCATATGATTGTGGTCAAGAATTTAGAAGACAGAGTCATAAACAACACTATTCTCATTAAAAATTTGGCGTTACAGTATCTAAATAGCCATAATGAATTTTACAAAGCATTAAACAGCTCCATCCATGAAGTCTGGGACAAAATCACATTAATAAGTTGGAGAATTGATCTAAATACCCTTTTGTTTAGGGTTAGTGAGACATTATCTAGTGCTCGGCTGGAAATTTCCGATCTAAGACAAGCTATTGAAAACAGTGTTCATGGACAACTAAGTTCCACTCTTCTAACACCCACGGTGTTTATTGATCTTTTGTTTAAAATTCAACAGTATATTGCCCTACCCTTGCATATGTTGGCTACAATTTCGCATGATAATCTCTACATATTTTATGGTTTGAGTAAAGTCCAAGCCATCGTCTATAATGGTTCATTAAATGTCATTGTTAACGTGCCTCTAGCAAACAAGGATAGCAGTTTTGAGGCTTATAACATTTTCGCCTTCCCATTTTTCTCTTCTGAGTTCAAACATTATCTTTTACTCAACGTGCACGACACTTTGTTGGTTAGTCCAGACAGAAAAATATTTGCTCCTGTGTTTTCTTCTTCTCTCTCGGGTTGTAAAAAATACGGTGTAACCTTATGTTCCCCGACCTTTCCGTTTTTTGATGCTCATGTCAGTAATTGTGAGTTTAACCTTTTTCTTGGTAAACCCACTTATGATATTTGTGATAAAAGCTTTGTTTCACTGGATTTACCTTTCCTTCAAAAAACCAATACACTTTGGTTATTCGCTAGTAATCATTCATTGGATGTTACCTTACTGTGTCGATCAACTGCGGAGTCATTTCCACCTTTAACTATTTCTTTAATTGGTAGTGGATATATAAATAATGTTTCCCATTGTGACATTGTAAGCCCATTTTTCAAAACTTTCGGGTCAGTAATTTCTACTTTACATTTCAATCTAACTTTACCTTCTATTCACATACCAAAATTTAATTTTAACCTCAGCAAGCCGTCCTTTGCATCACTTCCTAATTTAACCATCAATGCTTCTCTTATTAAGGATATTAATGGTATGTTAAAGTCCCGTCCTAACGGTGCTCCTTTTTACGATGTAGTTAATCTCTTTCGTCCGAAGCAACAACACGTTGAGTCCTACTCTCACTTTAACCTTGCTGCCATATCCATATCCTCCCTGGTCTTAATTTGTATCCTCATTTTGAGCGTTATCCTGTTCTTGAAGTTGCGCTCCATCTCGACCACCCCCCCAAATCCTTCACCTCCTATCCCTTCCGGGACAATGTTGTTTCCCTTAGCCTCGTCGTCTAATGTGGAATAGTAATTTTTTTTGATATATATAGCTAAGTGTTTATGTGGGTATTGTTGTAATTGGGATGTTATTTTAGTTTTGGGACTTATTAACTGTTGCCACTCACCGGCTGTTGCCCTTTGAGGGGAGGAGTGTGTGCCATTGCACATTTGTAGTAATGCGCATGCTCACTTTATCTATTTTATAGTTATTGTTTTTATTTTATTTTGTATAGCAAACTGGGAGCCATAATTTTTTTTATTCTTGAATTTGTGAATCATCTTGTAACCAACAATTTCAGCATAATTTATATTTATAAAAGCACAAGTTTCTGTGTTAAAAATTGTTATATTAGTTTTACAACAAAATAATTTTACTTCTGTCCATAATGAATGTTGATTTGGGAAATCGCACTATAGTGTAACTCTATTTGTTTTACATGTGCAGTCTTTCATGTCTCAACTCTATGGTCTTCTTCAGTTGCACAAAATAATACGTCTTTCTTTTTGAAGCATGTCAGCCATGATGTAACTGTTCCTTAGCTTCGGCCGTTTCTTAATCTCTTGACATCAATGTCTTAATTAATTCTCCGTACACCGCAAGTGGTGAGTAAAATCGCATATTCCTTCAAGAATATGTGGAAATGATATTTTGTTCAATTATCTTATTTTGTAAAACATTTATGTACAGTGTGTGTGCGGAAGGCGTGGGTGGCCATGGGCGCGATTACTTCGTGACACACAACTTCTTCGTCACCTGAGTCATGGTGCTCCTCAGTGCCTGATGCAGCTCGTCTAATCAGGAAAGATCTTCTTTGTTACTTTCTGCATGCAGAAGAGCAACCATGAGCCACCACATACCAAAAGATAAAATTTTAACCTAACATTTTCGGCATTGTTTTGGACTAATAATTAATTTTATTTTTACTTAACCTATGTAATTTTTAACCTATGTAATTCTTAACATCAAAATCAATGTGTTTAACTTAATTATCTGAAGGGGCCCCTTATCTTAACATTCATTTTTACTATAAGTATGACTGTATACTCATCAACTGATATTAAACTTGTTATTGTTATTATTTAAAGTAAAAGAATTTAAAGAAAAGAAAATATAAGGAACAGAGAAACGATATTGCTGTATTCATTTAACTAAAACCACTGTTTGTATTAATTTTGACTATTATATATATTTAACTATTTTATCCTGTAATATGGCCTACCCAGTCGGCTCAAGGTTCTCATGATTTTCTACACGCCTAACAAGGCACCATTGAGCCCGTTCCCCATGCTTTCACTGCTGGCCTCTGTACCTCCTTGGTATTTGGTCAGGTTGAGGTGAAGAGGGCGGCAGAGAATATTTGGTTTACTATTGTGCAATTTGTTTGTCAAATAAATAAACAAAATAGGACGACATAATTTATCAAGCTATTACGTTTCCGTGCGTGTGTATGAATACTGAAATAATTTGTATTTGTTAATTTTATATGTAAGTTTTTAAACACGCGTGGCAACGATATTTATCGGTATGTTGGCTACACACTTGAAGAAATAGTTCCTTAGTATGTAATTTTGAACAGCTGAAATAACGATAAATATTGCTTAAAATGTTTCACATATGTTTACTTCTAGATCCTGGAGTAATATTGTTTAATATATACGAAAGTTAAGTTATTTTGTTCACAGATGACGTTGCAAGCTGTTGCGGATGAATCACCTACGTAACTGTGTGTCGGCCCGAGCCATGTTGAACGCTTGTTTGCTCAAAACGACTTCTGATTTTCCGAAAACATCCAGTGTATTTGTGTACTAATTAATTTTCTAATTTTAAAGGGTTGTCTTAATTGTAACTTGTAGTGAACTATTGCTTTTACAGTGTAACTTTGTGTTAGTTATTACGGTTTGTTAGTTATTAAAATGAATGTAAAGAAGAAGGAGACAACCGGTCATCAGAGACAGCAAGATATTATCAACGTGGCACGAAGAGTTACGATGTTAATGAATACAGGTCAACTGGAACAGGGTGATGTCGCAGAAATGACAGCATTTCTTCTAGATCTGGGCGTCACGACCGTGAAAAAGTGGGTGACTAATTAACACGTTATGAAAGTATGTGCGTGAAAACGTTCCGTTAGGTTGGGGCGTGTTTGTAAAATAGTGTAAAAGTACCTTCCTCGCAGCTTTCTTGTTTTGAATGTCGGGCAAATTACAAACAGACCTGTTCTTATATTTTCGGTTGTATATTAGGTAATGGATTTATCTGCTGTGCACCCGTGGAAAAGGTTGCAGGTCTGTTCAAGACAGCACATTAAATAATACATAGGTCCCTAGAGGTCAGTATAGGCCTACAATTAAATACTGTAAACATAATTGTGTAAACAATGCGTAGCGTTTTCTTTCATTTGTAAGCATTTTCAACCCACAACATCAAGGAGGAAGAGGTTCACCGACAAAAAAATAGCAATTAATGTATATTATTAATTTAATTCAAGTAAAAAATGTATAATTGTGTTTACATTTTAGTGCAGTCTTTCTGAAAATTATTATAATCTTTTGTTTTGCGAAAAAATACCCGTATGTTTTGTAAACATTAGAGATTATAAAATCGGTGTGATAATTTTTTTTTTAAATTATTGCTTCTAAGCTGCATTTAATGATCCATTTGAGTTTGCGTAGGTAGGAATTTTTACAATGTAGTTGGTAGCTAATTCTTTTTGGCTAGTACACACACTATTAGTAGATTTTTGATAAACATACTGATAGCTTCATGAGTTTTATTACAGTATCAATTCTAGTGGACGATATAATATGTAGGCTTTTTTGCATTATTTTAAAATCTAAGATTAATTTTTTATAATGTCCTTGGAATTTATTTTTTGCATGGGTTAATACATACTTTGTCACAGTTCCTATGCATACATGTAAGTCACCAGTGTAACTTCTATATGGAATGTTTTTTATTGTTTGTTTGTTATTATTAAACCTTCATTTTTTCAGCACGTAGGCTCACTTAAAAGTAGTTGTCAGTACAATGAACAAAATAAAGCATAAGTTTGAGGATAAATATACACATACATTTATATTATAAGCCAATTGCACATATATTTCATGAACCTGAGTAATAAATTGTTTTGAATTAGATATACATACATTAGGCCTATAGATCATTGCATAATGAATATAATACATTAAGAAAATTATCCTCACAATAGTAACCCTTGCAGTGTAAACAGTTTTAATTACAGGATATAACATAATATTGATGGTACGGTAGTGATAATTTATTGCTGAGTTTCGATTTATTTAATATATTTATTTTATTACAGATTCTTAAGTTAAGTTTTTTATGGCAACAATTTATTTTCTGCATTGTACATACTTAAGTGATATAGTTTTTATATGAGACTAGCAAACCCGGCGAACTCCGTTTCGCCACCAGATGGCTTCGTTTTATGTAACATTTCGTTTGGTGATTAAAAGATGAAGAAATTTTTTTTTTGTTTTATATTTGAAAAGGAAAATTTTTATTTCATTTCACAACAGTAATGAATTCATTTCGATTACAAAAATGAAGTGTTATTTAGTTGAACTTCTCTAAGTAAATGAAAGTGAATCCAAAGTAAATACTGAATCGAAGCGTTATACGTGTCCGCAAATTATCCGTTTCATTGAAGTGCTCTTTGGTAAACCACATTTTTTGTTTTTTGGTCTGACGTTAACACAAACAAAGCGGATGGTTTCCCAACTCGTGAACACGCTACGTATAACTGCCCATGTGAAAAACAATGATTTTCTAAATTTATTCCGCAAACACTAAGCGATTGGCCTTGCGACTTGTTAATTGTCATTGCGAACGCAAGGCGAACTGTAAATTGCAATCGTTTGAAGTCAAACGGAAGATCAGTCGGAATCATTGGTATTCGAGGAATACATACATTTTCACCTGCGTACTTTCCGTTAATAATGGTTGCCTCAATCAAATGGGTGCGTTGAATCTTCGCACATGTTCACCTGTTGGGGTACAATCCGCTCTTATGACAAATTTGTGCGTATCCGATGGCATTCGTTCCAATGCTGTTTTGAACATATTAACCACAGCATTATTAGCGTGAAAAAATGCTTGCAACTGTTCAATAATTCGTCTCTTTAACTGTTGTGTTCCCTGTATATTGCACCACACATTCAGCTGATCCACCATCGACGAAATTAAATATATTTGCAGAAATTGATGCGGTTCATCTGGTGTTGGCACCATTGACCCATGCAAATGATATATTTGTCCTTGTATCTGTAATTGAAAACAATCATTTGTTTAAGAATACGGTGTAACTTCTGATCGTGTGATGGTGTAGTGTGTGGTGTATATGTAGTTGTTATGTATTGCAATTCATTGTGTTGGTGTGAGTGATACTTTACCTTGCAAGTCGGCATGAAGCCGCCTTCTCGAATGATATTAGCTCCAAAGGAAGTCATGCGAAAGCAGTTATTGTATTTAAGGATGTGTTGAAGAAAATGGCTGGAATCGGGATCACTTCCATCGAACAATGGTTTCAGTGGCTGTGGTGGTGTAAGTAATGGATCCAGTTTGACTTTTCCACTTGCGCAGCACAATCCAGCCGTTTCTCTTTTGAACTTTAACGCATTGCAATATCGGCATATAGTCGTCATTGGTCCAATATCTAAATTTTCATCATCACTGTAGTTCGCAGTGGGATCATATTGGAATGCCAAGCGATTGTATGACGCCAATGATCTTCGTGTGCTCACGCGTTGTCTCAATCGGACATTTTCTCTTATTATATTTTGTCTTTCTTCGCTTAAGTTCTGTGAATACACTTGTTGCTGGCTTGCATGTCTTGTGCGGCGGCCGATGTTGGCACGTCGTCCTCTAGGCATTTTGGGCTATGGACAGAGTGGTGAATTTAACCTCAAATGCACGATCCACATAATTTACACAGTTCAACTTACGACCTTAAAGACAAATGCCTGCTGTTGAAATTGAATAAAAATTTGCACAATATACGTTATATGTTTTTTTTTAACTTTTTTTTTCACAATTTCACAGTAAACACAATACCGGTTTGTCACATGAAATTAACTGAGCAGAGAACAATGAGTAGTTAATTTGATGGTTTCCAATTGAAATGTTAGGAAACGAATAACTTATTATTTTTTTCTTTTTTTTCACAATTTCACAGTGAACACAATACCGGTTTGTCACATGAAATTAACTGAGCAGAGAACAATGAATAGCTGTCAAACAATGTATCACGCACCGGCGCTATCTACTTAAAATGTTGGTTTGTCCTGAATTTTTCCTGAATTTTCTTTGCTATAAACCTCACGGAGCCCGAGACCTTTCCAACGACTGCAAAACCGTGGAAATCGGTTGGTGCGTTCTGGAGTTATAGCGTCAGGAAGGAAAACCCGACTTATTTTTATATAGTAGACAAACCACATAGACACATAAAAATACACACTTACAGAAATGTTTAATGTATAACTTAGAATTTGAATTTAAAATTTATTCTGCTTGATATAAAATAATGCCTCTAATTACAAAAAACATGTTGGTTAGTGTTGGGTTTACTGTTACACATTTTATTCCTTATTGTAGGTATTTATTTGCCAGTTTACAACACAACACGATACATAACCAAAGCCATCATGCGCCATCACTCAACTGTCTTCCACACAACAAGCACACCAACTCCGCTTCCTAAACAGTGGTGCCAACACACCACATTTGTCACCAGTCCACAATTACCCTACATACACAACACCCCTCCCCTTTTACATGACACAGTCCTTCATCCAGCCTGGCTTAACAGATTCTCTGGCCGGTCTGGTCCGTTTTGGTGTACGAGCTTCGCTTGTTTCCCTTGCAGCTAGTGGAGACTGGAAGGTGCTTTGTTGTTCTGCAGCCATGGGTACTCTTGGCGAAAACCCTTTGAAGTCTGCTTCTTCACCTGGAGACGGTGGTGGTAGGTCCTGACTTGCTCTCTCCTCCGCTCCCTGGCCTTGTACGGCCTGGTCCTTTTTTTCCTCTACTGCCATTGGTGACCTTACTTCACTGCCTGCATATGGGGTCATTTCTATGGCTTCTTCCGGAGGGTGGGCATGTCTGGACCGTAACTGGTCAATGTGCCGCCTCATCAACACCCCATCATTGGTGATTACCTTGTATGATAATGGACCGGTTACTTCAATGATTCTAGCAGGCAACCATTTCTGCCCACGCCCCATGTTTCTGACGTACACCAGGTCCTGTGGCCTGAACTTCCTTGGTGGAGATGTAGTCATGCTGTCTTCTTGTCTTTGCTTCATGTCCTCTGCCAGATCTGGGTGCACTTTATCCAAGCATGTTCTTAGCCGACGCCCCATCAGCAGTTCCGCTGGACTTGTCCCTGTAACTGCTGTAGGTGTTACATGTTGTGTTATCAGCATCCGAGCTAAACGCTGTGAAAGGTCACTGCCGCTCATCCGCTTCAACATCTCTTTTGCCGACTGTACCATCCTTTCTGCTTGTCCGTTGGATGATGGATGGTACGGGGCAACTTTAATAAGCCTGATCCCATTGTTATCGGCAAAGGTAGTGAATGCAGCCGAACTGAATGCTGTTCCATTGTCACTCACAATCGTGTCTGGAATTCCATGGGTAGCCATCAAAGACCTCATTGCTGTGATAACGCTTCTAGCATCTGTGGATGGCACTGGAAGCACCTCTAGCCATTTAGAATACGAGTCAACGACGACCAGAAACACCTGCCCCTGAACAGGGCCAGCAAAATCTACATGTAGGCGTGACCATGGTTGCCTGGTCCATTCCCAGGGGTGGTTTGGGGCCCTTGGTGGCGCATGGCGCGTGGACTGACAAACCTCGCATTGCTGTACCATTTCTTCGATTTCCTTGTCCAGTCCTGGCCACCACACATAACTGCGAGCCAATGCCTTTGTTCTTACTACTCCCTGGTGACAAGCATGTAAAGTTCGCAGAAGGGGATTTCGGCCCTCACTTGGGATGACTACCCTCGATCCCCACAGCAAACATCCACAGTGCAGTGATAGCTCATGCTGCCGCCTCACATATGGCTGGAATTCTTCCCCTAACTTGTCACTTGGCCAACGAGTTCCCACCCACGAACAAACTCTAGATAGAATGGGATCTTTCCTAGTCATACCTGCAATGTGATGTGCCCTGAGGGGGGGAGTGTCTAACACTTCCAGAAGCAGCACTTCCATGGGTGCTGGTACCTCCATCTCTGGGGTTGCTCTTGGTAGCCGACTGAGGCCATCCGCATTCGCAATACTAGATCCTGGCTTGTACACCAACACAAAATCGTACCCACTTAGTATTACACTCCAGCGAAGCATTCGGGGCGAGATTATGTTTGGTGTGACTTTATCGGTCGTGAACAGTCCTAATAATGGTTTGTGATCAGTGCGTATTTCAAACTGCCGACCATAAACATAATTATGGAACTTCTTGACCCCCGCTATAATGCTTAAAGCCTCCTTGTCAATTTGGGCATACTTCCGCTCTGTTGACGTCATGGTTCGTGAATAATAGCAAATTGGCACTTCTTCCCCCTGATTATTCGGTTGGCTAAGAACAGCTCCAATTCCATACTGAGATGCATCACACGTTAATATAAGTGGCTTTTGTGGGTCGTAGTGAGCTAGTAAAGAGTTTGAGGTTAACAGAGCCTTTGTAGCCGCAAAAGCTGCATCCTGCACCGTGGTCCATTCCCAGCGAGCGTCTTTCTTCAAAAGCTGATGCAAAGGTTCTGCTACACTAGCCTTATCCAACAGAAATGCATGGTAAAAATTAAGAAGACCTAGATATGCCTGTAATTCATCTCTGTTTGCTGGTGTTGGTGCATCGTGAATGGACTGCACCTTGTCGGGGGTGGGCCGTAACCCATGTTGATCCACCACATAGCCTAGAAATGTAACTTCTGAAGCCCCCAGCACACATTTCTCTGCCTTGACATGTATACCAGCATCTCTGAAATGCTGTAGTACCTGTCGCACATTGATGAGCAACTCTTCCATGGATGTGCCCTTCACTAGTACATCATCAAAGTACGGCACGACGTTCTCTAGCCCCGCCAGTAGGTATTCCATGAATCGTTGAAACTTCCCTGGTGCTACTCGCACCCCAAATTGCAGACGATTTACTTTGAATGCCCCCTTATGTGTGATGATAGTTTGCGCTGCTGCCGCACTCTCATCCACTCGTAACTGTTGGAATGCTTGTGCCAAATCAATTTTTGCAAATACTTTGCCTCCACATAGTTTTGCAAGCAGTTGGCTGATTGGTGGAACAGGATATAGATCCTCCTTCAATGCCTTATTCAATGTGCTTTTATAATCAGCGCATATTCGCACATCACCATTTGGCTTCAAGACTGGAACAATGGGTGTGGCCCAGTCTGAGTACGTGACCGGCGTATATACCCCTTGTGTTACTAATCTTTCCAGTTCTTTTTCAATTTTCGGTAGCAGGGCGTATGGTACTGCACGAGGTTTTAACCTCACTGGAGCCACACTAGAGTCTAGTTGGAATCTTATAGGTTGTCCCTTAAATTCGCCCAATTCTTCACTAAATACCTCGGGAAATTCTGAGACTAACTCTGATAGCACCCCCGTTACTTTTAACACCCCCTTCACTTCAATCCCTAACGGTTGCATCCAGTTTCGGCCCAACAGAGAGCGATGACGCCCCTTGGAAACTATCAATGGAAGCATGCACCTCCGCCCACCATATGTCACCTGAACCCTGCACGAGCCTAATGTCTCAATAGAATTTTTGCTATAGTCATACAGCACACAAGTGGTTCTAGACAGTGCAGGTTTTCTGTTTGCATAAATTGCCTGGAAAGTCAATTCATCTATAATTGACACCGCAGCCCCTGTGTCTAATTCCATTTCAACAGCCTGACCATCTATTAATACAGTTGTGCACAATTCCTCACATCCTGCTGCTGTTATCTTCCATAAGTTGTAAATATCTGGTTCAGTACTACCTGTCACTGTGCCCAACTGCACCTCCGGGACTTCCTCCACTGTGTGAACATTACCCTTAGAGTTCATCTCACGTACCTTCTGTCTACATACCTTTTCCAGATGGCCAGGCCGTTTGCAAAAATAGCATTCCACGTTCCTGAACCGACAAGCAGCTCGTAAATGTTGTCCACCACATCCAGTACATCTTGCCCCTTGATTGTATCTGGGAGGTTGCTTAACCTTGCTCACCCTGTCGACCCCCGCTGCTTGTTGCACCCCATTACCCTGTGGTGCTTCTTGCCCTACGTAGTCAGTGTACACCGGCTTGGACACAGCCCCCCGGATGTCTCTGGTATTTTGGTTTGCTGCCTCCGCAACAAGGGCTTTCTCCTGTGCCTGTGCGAATGTCAATGCCGTTTCTGCTAATAGCCGACGTTGCACTGTCTCGTCCTTCATCCCGCACACAAATCGATCTCTGAGAGTTAGGTCCAAATTAGCGCCGAAGTTGCAGTGTTCTGCTAGCCTACGCAATTCTGCAATGTACTCTGCTACACTTTCATCGTCCTTTTGATCGCGACGATGAAATTTGAACCGTTGGTAAATCTCCGACGGCCTAGGGGAGAAATGATTTTTCAAAATTTTCATAATATCCGCATATGATGTGGAGGCCACAGAAGCTGGAGAATTAAGCGATCTTACTACCGCATACGTTTTCGGACCGCACACACTAAGAAGCACTGCACGTTTCTTCTCTTCGCCTATAACCTCGTTTGCTTGCATGTAAAACTCAAGACGCTCTGCATAGGCATCCCAACCTTGCGGATTTGCCACATCAAATTCTTCTATGTTGCCTAACAAAGAAGCCATTGCGGAGATGCCGATATAACGACTCGTTAATTAAATACTAGGGCGAACCGACGCATGCATTAAGCACTGGGGCACTTCAATCCCATCCTCGTCGCCAGATGTTGGGTTTACTGTTACACATTTTATTCCTTATTGTAGGTATTTATTTGCCAGTTTACAACACAACACGATACATAACCAAAGCCATCATGCGCCATCACTCAACTGTCTTCCACACAACAAGCACACCAACTCCGCCTCCTAAACAGTGGTGCCAACACACCACATTTGTCACCAGTCCACAATTACCCTACATACACAACAGTTAGCCATAACCTTTAACCGATACTTGACTCGGATCGTAGTGCCAGAAAAGTGTTACTAACTTGTTATTTTCTATTCACAAATGACCTCTCGATGTAATGGCAGTGATGTGCCTGGCACTCACGGCTTTAGGAAACTAACAGTTTACATAGCTACCTCATACTGAATAATTTCTTAAAGTTAAATTCTTCATAAACGATACTGACATAATTTTCATGCTTTCAACCAAAGCACTTTGTGATATAGTAATCTCGAAGCAGCAAAATTTCTTTAGTAAAACTTAACATCAATTTTTATAGATATTATGTGAAGACACAGCACCACGCTGGGTTTAAACTCTAAACTATAAAAATTTGCTTAGATTTTTTTATATTTAATATTTGAATTGTTAAACATTGTGTTATGACATTTTCTACTGACATTTAACCAATTATAAAAATTGCAGTGTAATTTTATTATCCATTAATTACATCCCTATTTGACAGTTACCCAACCAAAACATTGTCATGTGGTAGTCACATGGTTTTCCACATGGCAATGTTATTGTTGATATTTGGCCGAAGGATACATAGTCACCTTGAAAATAGATCCCAGCTTGAAGCAGGGCTTCCTAAAAGTATGAACTTACCGTGCGGCGACTATACACAGGGAAAACCCTGGGCACTGACATGCGGGATGCAAAATTTCATGCATTAATTACAAGCAGGTTGGTTACAGGAAACAGAAGGATGTTTCTGGAAGAAGAGTTGGACAGAGTAGAAAGACTACTATGCAAATGGGCGGGAGATTGGACATTTTGTCCGCATTTAGTTTGGTGGCACTGGTTGTTTCGGGGGCGACTTTAGTCGTTTCCCACTAGGCTGCCAGCCAGCCTAGACTAAGTTAAAAAGGGGAAAAATTCGTGTGCGCTGTTGAATTTAAGCAAATTTAAAGAAACATTAAATTAACATAAAATAAACATTTAAAAATATGTTTAGTTGGTAGCTTTAATTTAATCATGCTTTTTCGCGGGCTGGTGCACCAGGCCTACACTCAGGAGTGGATATAGCCTCAGGTTGACCGAAGTCGATTAGGGAAATTATCCAGTCCCTCATTGCGAGGCCCTAGCCTCAACATCTACGCATTCGTAGGCTACGGAGTGTGTATAGTATACTGTCACGAGCTGGTGCATCGGACCTACACTCAGAAGTGGATATGTCTGTGGCGATTCGAATGCATCTATTCTGAATTCGCTGTAGTTTTATTAAGTGTGTCTTTGCTGCAGTGGCCCATACAGGGGCTGCATACGTAATCATTGGTCGTATGAGGGCTTTGTAGAGCAGTAGGCCGGTTTTAACTCTGCTGCCACATCGTCTACTCATAACTGGATACAGGGAGCACAGTCTAGTCTGAGCCTGTGCTCGCTTAATGTCTATGTGATGGCGCCATGTTAATTTCCTATCCATGTGTACACCTAGGTATTTAACCACATCTTTATGCGGGATGTGTTCGTTAAACAAACTCAGTTGCGGCCTGCGGTCTATTGGCGGGAGGTGTTTACGAGTGAACACAATAGTTTCTGACTTCGTTGTGTTCACTTTAATGCGCCACGTTGTACACCACTGTTCTATTTCAGTGAGCGCAACTTGCAGCCTAGTTGTGGCAATCTGTAGATTGTGTGATCTGCTATATAGGACAGTATCGTCCGCATAGCAGCCTAACTTGACGAGTGTATGTGTGGGGCGTGGTATGTCTCGCACATATACATTGAATAGTACAGGGCCTAGGATGCTGCCCTGTGGCACTCCTGCTCTGATCTGTTTTAGGTCTGATGTGGCTCCTTCGGTTTATACTCTGAAAGTTCTGCCTGCTAGGTAGGACGTGATTAACTTGACATAGCAGTAAGGGAAATCAGCTTGGTATAGTTTATAGAGGTGAAACACTCTGTCAAAGGCTTTCTCTACGTATAGGAACGTCGCAACAACATAGGCTCGTACGTTAAATGTACTAGTAATCTCTTCAGTGAGACGCACTAGCTGGTGAACTGTCGAATGAGCACCGCGAAAGCCGAATTGCTCATTTGGCAGCAAGTTGTGTATGTGGCAATTTAGTCTATGAAATATTATGCTTTCGGCTATTTTTGACACAGTACTAACCTAGCTTATTGGTCTGTAATTCTGGGGCAGTTTTTTTATCTTTGCCTGGCTTGTGGAAAACTATTACGTTAGCTTCCTTCCACTGGGAGGGGAAAATACTGAGCCTGAGCATTGCATTAATGCATTCAGCTAAATATTCCAGGGCTTTATCTGGGAGCTGTTTGAGAACGATAGCTTGTATGCCGTCATTCCCAGGTGCTTTTCGCGGCTTCATTTTCCTAATAGCTCGCTTGATTTCCTGTGCCTGAGTTTATAGAGGCTCAGAAATAGTGGACTGGCGCAATTTTTCGCGTAATTCGCGGTAAATTTGCGCTGTGGTTTGCCTATCGCAAGGCACCATGTTTGGTTGAAAGGCTGTTTCCAGTGTGTTAGCGAATGCTTGCGCTTTGTCTAGGGGTTTGAAGGCTAGGCCATTATTGGTTTCAGGGAGCGGAATATTTTCATATTTATTCAAGAATCGCTTCGTCATGGTCCAGGCACTTCCGTCCTGAATATTTAAACGAGCGATTTTTGCCTCCCACTGGCTGCTTCGCCACAGTGAAATCTCGTCTGAAATAATTAATTGGAGTTCGTTTATTCTGTGTTTTGTTTGGATAGTGCGTCGTCGTGTGTATTCACGACGCAGTCTGTTTTTGCGCGATATCAAGTCGCGTATGTATGCTGGCAGCTCGTCGTGTACTAGGGGAAAGTGGGAAATACCGCACAGGTGGACAATACCGCACAGCCCCTTTTTTGTGTTAACTGTAGGCTGAGCGCCGCCTTGTACGTGGCACACTCTAGCGGGAGAGTGGGTGAACTAAGTAGTAAGAGACTATTTTGGTAGTAGCAGTATGAGTGTCGCGACCTGCTCCGAAAGTTTTTTAACATTTCCTTCTTATTTTGTTGTTTCTCAATTAAGAGGTAAGTACTATTTATATTCAATTTAAGTTTCATTCATATAACTGGTTGGATTCGGCATTTTTTTACGGTAGTCTGCTAAATATATCGTTTGAATAACGAACTTTGTTTCTTGTTTAGAGGAGCTAAAATGGCGGAACACATTTTGGGGTAGTACCGCACAAGTAGGGTGGGTAATGGCGTACACTGTGCGGTATTGCTTCTTTGTTGTGGTTTATGACTAAATATAATTTTTAAATCTATTTTTCCAGATAGAAAACTAATTTATCATAAAGAATTTCGTTAAAATTTTCTTACAGTTGACGCCAGCCGATAGTGCGCCTCTTAGTCGCACAGGCCGCGATGCCTCTCCGACGCCTCTCAAAGCCGTGTGCCACGAACACGCTCGCGCGTGCAACATGGTGCAACGAGTGTGAGTGCACCGAACGACCCGCAGCTAGCACCACTACCGGCCACCTCGGCGGAAGCACTCCGCTGGGTGTGGCAATGTGCTTCCGCCGGACTATAGCATTCAAGGGCACATGTTTTCTCTCAGAGACATAAACTATGTAATGTATATTTCATCAAATGTTTTTATTTATTAATGCAATTGTTCAACGTGCGAATAGGTCCTAAACTTGGCCGCGTCTGTTCCCCGCGCGCTGCGCTTCTGGCGCGCAATTGGCAGGCCTGCTGTAGTGCCGTGCTACACGAGCGAGGGAGTATCCACCGGGAGCTCGGAGAGGCTGGTCGTCTTCGCGCAACGTTGAGAGGCCACCTTCGCGCCAATTCCGCAACCTCATCTAGATCGTGAGTTACAACACCACTGGCCGTGCATCACCGCGCAGGTCTCAGCAGCAACGTCCGCCACGTACTGTTCTCTTAAAACTCCCCTCTCTCCATTGTAAGCGGGGTCATCGCCGAACAGCCGTACACGCGCAGAGCTCTCTAACCCCGAACAGTCGCGGCCAGGGGATGGATAGCACCATGTAGAGGTTGATGTGTAATAAAAACCACACTTCATGTAGCGGAGTGTATCATTTGTAGTGTAAGGCGTCTTGGGTGTCCTAAACAGCCCAAGGATCACCTCTACGGACACGTCCCTGCCTCCCGCCACTTGGCCGAACCCAAACCCCGAGACCCATTCCGCAAAAACTTGATAGCTTTGACGGGGAGGCAGCCGGACCGGTGTCACAGTCATTTATTTAAAATAGACTAACATAAAGCATGTGTAGGTGCAAAACATTATTTTTAAACAACTTTGTGTTGCCTGTCAATAAAGGTGAATATTAAAATACATGCATGAACAATATTTTTGCTTATTTTTCATATGTTTATATACAGCAAATTTTTTGATAAATTTGGTGTATAAATATTGTCAAGACCCTTATAAAACAACCTGGCAGGGTTTTATAAGCCAATTTGGTCGGCTCTTTTAGGCCAACTGTAAGGATTTGTTTTGATGCAGTTGTATGTTACGATACAATGTTACATAGTGGATATGACTCCTACAAGTATTCTTTTTAAACTGTTTTCACAGATGGCGAGGAAAAGAGTGAGAACCACAAATAGAGCGATATGGACTGCAGAGAGTATGAAGGAAGCATTGAATGCCATGGCAATGGGTCGAGGGCTTAGTGAAGTAGTAAGATCATTTGGGATTCCTGTATCCACTCTAAAAAATCGGTACAAATCTGGACACTCACACGAAGATAGCTTAGGTAGAAACTCCGTCTTCTCAGCAGCGCAAGAAAAGGAACTAACCAATCATATAATAACGATGGCTAGAATGTTTCATGGAATCACGCCTGTAGATTTGAGCCGAATTGCTTTCGAATTCGCTGAGAAAAATTCTACCTGGAATGATTTTAATGCAATTTCGCGAACAGCTGGAAAAGACTGGCTTCGAGGGTTCCTTAAGCGAAATCCACAAGTCAGCCATCGCAAGCCAGAAGCAACAAGTATGAATAGAGTTATTGGGTTCAGTGAAGCTGCTGTAAAAGAGTTTTCTACTAATTTTGAAACAGTGATGACGAAACACAAATTTCAGGGGTCAAGAATATTCAATATGGATGAGACAGGAATATCTGTGGTTCAAACTCCAAGTAAAATTTTGGCGCCCAAAGGCCAAAAACAAGTTGGATCACTAACGAGTCTGGAAAGAGGCAAAAACATAACTGTCTGCATGGCTATGAGTGCAAGTGGGTCATACATACCACCGATGTTTGTTTTCCCAAGAGTGAGGATGAGTCCAACTTTGAAGAAGGGAGGTCCTGAAGGGGCAATATATGACTGCTCTAAGAATGGGTGGATCAACGAAGATATTTTCATTAAATGGCTGGAGCATTTTGAAGCACATGCGAAGCCAACAAAAGAAGACCCAGTGCTGTTGATCACCGATAACCATAACTCTCACAAAACATTAAATGCATTCAATTTTTGTCGAGATCATGGTATTGTTATGATAACGATTCCTCCTCACACATCGCATCGTCTCCAACCACTTAACATTCTTTGGTCCCTTAAAAAATGCCTACAACAGAGAGTGTGACTTGTTTATTAAGGGAAATGCATTTAAAAGAATAAGGGCAGACGATGTTGCAACGTTGTTCAACAAAGCATTTATGAGGGTTGCGACTATTGAGAAAGGAGTTTCTGGATTCTCTGCTGCAGGAATTTATCCCATGAATCTTGATAAATTCACAAAGGATGATTTTACATTCCCTACCACTCTGATAAGTTCCAGGCGTACGTCTGACCTTGTAACTGTTTCTGATGATGTCGCAGAGAGAAGTGAAGTCGAGAATAGTCATGATCATACGGTTAGGCCTACAGTTAGTGACAACGAAAACATTCAGGAAGAAAATGTTGTGAATGAATCGAATGAAAACGCTAAATGTTACCAGCAAACTGTCATTAGGCCTACTGAAAAGGATTTATCTACTGCTACAACTTCCATTAGGTTTTCTGATGTAAATCACATTCCTTGTCTTAGACCTACAGCTGGACCTTCAGAGGCTACACCTAGGCATCGGTCTAGGCAGCATTCGGTAATTTTCACTGCAACTCCAACTAAAGTCGTGCTTGAAGAAGCTATGAAGAAAAAACAAGCAAAGAACATAAAAAAACCTAAAAGCTAAGAAAAGAGAAGCGAATTCTGACAGGCGTATGATCACCAGCAATAAGAAATTGAAGCTGGAAAAGACAGTAAAGAAAAGTAAGAAAATAAGCAAATTTGGTCCAAAGAAGAAACGTTTGGACACTGCCAGTTCCGATGAAGCAAGTGATGCAGATTCTTTTGCACATTTATGCGATGACAATGATATTGACGATCTTGACCAATTATTTAACCATTGTAAAACTATGCCTACACCTGATTCAAGTGACATGTGCATGTTTTGTAGGGAGTTTGGCAGAAATAAGGAGTTGTGGTTCAGATGTGTTTTTTGTTCGGGATGGGTACATGCTGACTGTAGTGCATTTGACACAGCAGAAAATTTTGTGTGTGACTTTTGCAAAGATAATTGATTTGGTGGACTGTGAGAGGAAAACATAAAAATGTAATAATTACTTATTATGTAGAAATAATTCTAATGTGCAATTTTCTGGCCTGATATACATGTCTTAGTTTTATATTGTTCCCAAAGGTCTAAATGTAATACAAAGTTTAAATGGAGTGTGTAATTTATGCTACATAGTCGGTAGTTAGTTTATGATGTGGTGCTTGTACATAATAATATGGTGTGCGACATTTCCCCATTGTGTGTGCGGTATTGCCCCATGGGGTGGAGAATACAGCACAATTGCATCATTTTGTTTAGTTGTAAAATGTAAATAATCTAATTAGTTTTTTGCAGATTATATTATAGAGATGCAAAAGGTATAGATCTAAGTTCATATAATTAGTCAGCATATTTTAAAATAAATAATAAATTTCAATTTATAGCACTTATTCCTTAAGTGTGCGGTATTTCCCCACTTTCCCCTAACTTAACCTCCTTTTCTGGGATGCACTGCCTTATACCATCCTGGATTTCCGCAGTAAATTTAGTTATTGAGGTGTCTAAACTTTCGCTATTAATTATGTCAGCGATGTCTGACAAATTATGCGCGACTTGAGTTTTAAATCCTTCCCAGTCGGCGTGTTTATAGTCCCGAATTTTACGTGGCGGGTTGGTTTCCGTGTTCGCATTGTCAAAAAGTAGGTGAACAGGGAAATGGTCGGACGACATGTCGTGCACGACCTCGAGTTCGAATCCCGAGGTAACACGCTTGTTGAGTACAATATCTAAGATGTCTGGCAGCTGGTTCAGTCTGCCTGAATCGAATGTGGGCTCAGTAGGAGCATGAACTTGATAGTTTTTATCAATCTGATGCGCATAGAGAAGCCCACCATTTGCCGTCGCGCGCCTGCAGTTCCATTCCAGGTGTTTCGCATTTATGTCACCTACAGCGAGGATGTTCGGAGCGGCCCCGTACAGGGCATCCAGATCCGCCACACTGAGAGACCTACCTGGTGGAGCATACATTGAAATGAGTTTAATGTTTTGTTGGTTAATGTTTAAGTTTATTCCAACAGCTTCTAAATTTTGAAAAATGGGTAGTTGGCATACAGTATGTTTAATGCTACGGTGAACTACTAGAGCTACTCCTCCCCATCTATTATGTTCTCTATCGTACCTATAAACTGTATAGTTTAGTATTGTCAGTCGGTCGGTCGACTGCAATTCATGTGTATTTCGTTTTATTAATTAATTACTTGTCATGTCGTTTTAATAATTCTGTGATTCTTTCAAGTGCTTATGCGCACTGCGAGGCAGGCCTCTCTCACGCCGGCCGATTTTCCCTCCCCTCCTCCACGGCCCGCGGGCCACGGCCCGCTAGCGGGCGGGGGACGGCAGTGGTGAACGAGACGCGAGAGCGAGCAGACGTGCGCTCTGCTCCGCGCTGCTCGGGAGACGTGTTTCTCATCTCGAAGATCGCCGACAGTGAAACGTCACGGGTCGTCTCTGCAGCTGAGCTGCATTCGTTATATCGCTGGACGTACTCAGTTTAACGAGTTTTTCCGGGACTTCTCCTGCCTACTCTATAGGCTGTGTAAGTGCCTCTCCGGACCGCCGAACCTCTCAGTCAGTGCGAGCACTCATAGGACCTTATTCCTCTTACGTGACGGGCCGCGTACGCGCTGTGCATCAATACGGAACAATTGTAACCGGAACCATTAGCTACGGGGTTACATCCTCTGTTCGTGTCGGGTCTCATCCTAAGGACGAGACTTATTCTCGGGAGTCCGGGTCGCGCCGGGGAGGGCGCTCGTTCTGTGACGTGCCCGCCAGGCTGCGGCGGGTTCTCTATACGGAAATAAAAGGGGCTCGTGGAAACGGACATCACCGAGTTATCCTTGGAGCTGCCTACCGTTCCTCCTCCCCACGTAAAATTCCCTCCAGGTCCCGTATTTTCCGGTCCCAGCCACGTTGGCCTGAACTCACTCCTCACCGACGAGAGCTACATGGGCAAAACAGGACATTTTCGCAAACAGGAAATTAGGGACCTTAGGCCGAGGGACGTCACACTATCACAGGCCAATTAATCAAGGCCAGTAGCCGCTGTGGCTAGTAACGAGGTTTGCTTTCTGTTCTGTGTGTGCCGCGCTCGCATGGAGCCTCTACAATGCACTTGCTCACTGCTTGTGATTAATTAACTGTGTCTTAATGCCTCGTTTGGGAATTGTTTTCCGTAGTCGAGCCCCCGGGGTTTCGTGTCCTGATGTTTAATTCAGTTAATTGACGTCACGCCCGGGGCGCTCGCTTGACTCAATCCGTCTGGGCAAGGGGTGCGCTCCGAAAACGGGATACGGTACTGGCGGTGCGGAGCACGGGCTTAACGGCCATGGTCGGTACGACGTCATTATGTAATCGGCCAGCTTTTCACCGGTAGGTTTTTCTACAGCTACAAATTCTACAAAATTTTCCTCGATTTCTGCAGTGTCTTGGTTTGTTATTCTTAGAATTATTGACAATTGTTCAATCCGAGCTATATCTCGAGTGCAATCCAAAATGATTGCAAAGTACTTATTCATTAATACTTTATCTATTATTTTAGCTCTAACATGATTGGCCATTATGTCGATAAATTCATTCTGAATAGTTTTACTCAGGTAGTGGTTTTTGGAAACTGTCTTGTTTATAGTTTGGTGCAAGTACTCTCGCAATGTTGGGTCAAATCGTGCAATCAAACTAACCAAATCCAAAAAATTTCCACTGTTATTCGAATTGGACAATCTCTCTCCATGCCCTCTGAAAGCCAAGTTATGATTAGCCAAAAACTGTACGATGGCTAATAGCCTTTCTAAAATGTCTCTCCGGCATTGTTGTTCAGCTCGAATCTGGGCCTGGGTTTGTGAATCAATAGTTTTTTTCACAAGAAAGGCCGTTTTTTAAACTAAGCCATTTTACTAAGCATTCTTTGTGACACTTGATATTTTCGTGAGACTTGAGCACCTCGGATAGATGCTTCCAGTCACTCATACATTCATTAGATCCAAGGGCACTGTTGGGATTAGGTCTTAGAGAGAATAAACGACATGCAACACAGTAAACAGCATCTTTCTACTCGGAATAAACTAACCATCGCCTATCTTACTCTTCACCATTTATAAGTGTTTTTATATAATGTGTGTCTGTAAAATGTCGACCACTTTCATTTTTGGGGCAAGATTTATTGTATACCCTCACGGAGCCATTTCGAACTATACTAGTTATTTGTAAGACACTTAATAGTTTAGGCCATAAAAAAGGGTCACTCACAGTTACATTGGTAGGTAAAGTATCAATTTCCTCACGGATGTCGAAGTCCGCATCGTTATCCTATAATGGCACATGTGCAGATGATGATGATGTCGACACAGGATACATCACCTTGTTGCTTCCGAAAGGTGTATCACTGTGGCTACTGAGTCCTATCTCTGCAACGACAGAAACTTCTTCCTCTGCCATCGCTGAATCTCGCACGCACAGATGTTAAGATGATGCAGACATACACTCGGAACACAACACTTCATTGTTTTTCAGGGGAGATTCACTTTGGCTACTGGGTATTTTTATTTCTTGGTATTGAATCTTGAATGCACAACTGCTCCTTATCTACAGTAATTTTATCAGTCTTTAAATATTTTGTTAAAGAACCACTTAATTTTTTTTTCAAGTTGTTTGCATTTTTCAATTTTTTTCCGTTTGGAACTGCCAGAATCACATTTCCTACCAAAGTCACAATCACGAGAGGTCATTGTAAATTAATCTGACTGAAACTAATAAATAAAAATTTCAGCCTTGATTATGAAACTGTATAATTAAAAATAACTAGCCTTATTAATAAATATCATTGAAAGTAGTTACAACAAAATAACAGGACGAACGAATAGAGATGACTTAATATTTCCACGGATCTGGCGACACTGCAGTAACAACATCGGTCTGTAATGCGTACGTTCACACCCCCTCCACTTTAGAATATCGTAAAAGGGAAGGGAAGGCTAATTATCAGCTGCTGACTACAGTCACGTAAATTGAGAAGGTTGAGAGGAAGTTTAGGGTATACATAACGTCCTATACTTTCAATTCCTTTGATAACTGGCAACAGTAATATAAACATAAAACAAAAAGCACAACTGTGTGTACTTTCACCACCCTTCCCCAGAGATATATCAGAGGAAAACGACACTCAGAGCAAAGCCTTGTTGTCGCTGTATCTGTGATAACTGTAATCTGAAGCAAACACTAATCAGCATCGCCGGCTGGCAAGTGTCCCATATTGCCAACCCGATTATCTGACACTCGTCCCCTGCATGTTGCGGGTAATACATATGAAAGAGGTTCTAATAAACATTAGGGGTGTACAACTTAATTTCGAACACCTTACATGACAGGTGCTAGGGTGAGGGCAGGCGTGGGGCCCCACTAGGCGCGGGGCCCTGGGCGATTGCCCGGGTCGCCCGGCCCTGGATCCGCCCCTGCCGGTCGTGCACCACACCACAGGCTCTGACTGCTGGAGCACAGACATATGGGCTGCGAACAAGGCCAGCGGTGCATTTGCGCCACCGTTACTTTCGTTTTCATTGATTAAGCTGAAAAGCGTATTTTTAGAAGTGAAACTTCTTTGAGCATAATGAGAGTAAAATTTCAAGGATGAATTTTAATGTAACATTTTCGTGAAAAATTGTTGCGAAAAGTTTCTGATGCGAAAATAGCAGAGATATTTTAACCAGTAGGAATAATGTAGTCTCGTAGCCACATAGACTTATGTTCAGGAAACTTTGTAGTCCTGTAGCTTCGCATTCACCTAGCTTTGTGTGCTTTTTGGAAGATTCGTAGTCCTGTATCCTCACAGTCTCATTACCTTGTAGACACATAGTCACGTAGTCATGTTGCCTTGGAGCCACATAGACTTGTAGCTATGTAATCAAGTAGCCTTGTAATCTTATAAATAGGTACTTGGCCAAACAGATATAAAGAGAGCACTATGTCATATACATTGCAGGGCTTGTTTTCGTTCCCTTTGTGCAAAAATTCGCTCCTGCAAAAAAAAAACAGTGTGTGATAGATGAATGAAAGAATAAGGTAGAGAGTGTCCGCATATGCTTGTTTCAGAAAATAGATACAGGTATCCTATAGTCAGTTGCAGGGGCGTAGCCAGGGGGGTTTAGGGGTTCCACCCCCCCTCCCCTTAGCACAAATTTTTAATTAATTTCTTATTCATCACTCAAACAAATTTCATATTAAAATTAATAAAAAATTTTACCATTACAATATTTAAATTTAAATACCAAAAACTGATAAAATAGAACTATTTTACACCTTAAAATCCAAATTTTCCCGGGGGAGGACCCCCCGACCCCCCGCTTTAATAAGGGGGGGAGGCCATGCTTTTTAACACCCCCCATTAGCAAATCCTGGCTACGCCACTAGTCAGTTGTGAATGCCTTGAATTATATATTTGCTATCAACGCGCTCGCGTTCCTCCTCGTTCAACCAGCAGTGTAGATAATGCTGTTGAGACAGTCCCGCATTTCCCATATAGATAGCGCTACCTGTTATGAATTTCATATTTCGTTTAGAGATTTGTAGTGTTCCAAATGGGTGAATTATTCCGGGTGTTGGCCTCAGCTTCATAGTCCAGTGGACAAAGTTGTGTAATATTTGACATACTTCTTGAAAGATATATAATTAATATCACTACAAAATATTACTTAAATAACATTAAACATATTACATATAGGTATGTTCTTGTTTCGTCGTAACATTTTTAATACACAGTTAACACAACAGCACTTAACACACTGCTTGGGGCAGGGGTGGATTAGGGGTTGGCGCAACATAACTGTCTTTATGAGCAGGGGAGACACTTGGGTCGACGTCAAATGCCCCCCCCCCCTTCTACAAGACCGCTATGTGCGCCAACGCCCTTCTACAATGAATATATTTACAATAGGTCCCACTCGGGTACGGGCTGCATGTCGGCTGGCCGTCCTAGGGGTGTCCTGTCAGTGTCACTCCTCTGTGCGAACCAGGGCAGCAGGTTCATTACGCTGATACATGGCATCTCCCCACGGGTGGTTGTCTCAGCCTGTAATGGGTGGTACTCGTAGTCTTTTAGGTAGGCCGAAGCCCTCCATGCCCGGGAAGGACTCCCGGTCTCGTCCCCCTGTACTGCGGGTCCCAGCCCCTCCCCTGATGTCATGAGCCCCTGGAACTCTTCGTCCACCACGTCGCACGACGTGTCTATTAAGTTTCCCACTGGTACCTCTGTGTGGTCGTGACCCCCTTTGTCCGGGCTCGCCGGACAACACATCTGTACGGGCGCCTGCCGTCGACGTGGCAGGTTCCTTCTCCCCTGGACCGACCCACTCTCGTCCGACTCCTCCCCCTCCGAGTCCGGCTCAGTAACCGAAACCGTAAAAGTCGAGGTAGTCAGGCTGATGTCCACTGGCCAGATGGGACTATACCAGTCCCTTAAAGACCCAGTGTCTTCGTTGCCCGATTCTGGCTCTGTGACTATTCCCTCTCTCTCTTCCCCAGCCAGGTCGTGGTTTGACGGCCACGCTATCACGTCCCTTTCTCCCGAATCCAGTACCTCTGTCTCCCTATCTCCATCACTCGTCACTTCCAGTGACTACCATATGTCGTGTTCCTCTTCCAGCCTCTGCTTTCCCCCTTCCTGATCCTTCGGACATGACACCTGCTCTGCTTTCCCATGACGCGATGAAGCCTGACTTTGGCCCCGCCCCCTTACACACGCTACCCCTTCCCAACTAGCCTGCGGGCTCCTTTCCTGGTCCTTCCCGGGGCTCATGTCCCCTGTCTGTGCGGCGAAAGCTCGCACCTGGCTCCCGTGTAACTCGGCATCTGCGGCCCACTTCACCCAATGCCGGCCCCCGCATCCTCTCTCCAGCTCACCCCTACGTGGTGTTTCCTCCCCCAGTCCCCGGACTGTGCCTGCCCCCTACTCTCCTGTGACCCACCCCGCAGCCCTGTTGTCCCAGACTCTGACTGGTCCCCTCCTGCCTGCCGAAGGTCGTCCCTATGTATCTTCACATGTCGTCCGCTCGGCGTCCTTACCAGGTACTTCGTGGGTCCGAACTTGCGGATGACTTGCCTTGGCTCGGACCACTTCGAAGCAAGCCCAGCATTGAAGTCCTTTGCCTTGGATGACAGGTGGTGCTGCCGCACATGCACCATGTCGCCGGGGGGAACGTCCCGTCACCAGCATCATCTTCTGGACGTACGCCTCTTGGCGCTGATGTGCCTGTTCCCGCATAACTGACAGCTTTGTTCAGAGTGCCTCCCGCAGCTCCCCTTCCGTCGCCGCAGCGGCAACCCGGCACTTGCCCGGCAGGGCCAGGTTCTGACCCTGGACCAGCTCCATGGGCGAGTACCCAGTAGCGACGTTGGTCCGACATCTCAGGCAGTATAGCAGGTTTGGTATATGCATGTCCCACATTGTGTGATCGTTTCCCAACCGGAGACGGAGTTGAGCCTTGACTTCCCGGTTCCGTCTCTCGGTTGGGTTGGTTAGGTCAAGTGACGTGAAAATCTTTGCCTTCCCCAGGCCAGCCAGTGCATCAGCTATGTTAATCAGTGGCGGCAGGGCAGGAACAGTCACAGAATTAATGGGTTTAAAGTTCACGCAGAACCTTAGCGAGCCGTCTTTTTTCTTTGTCAATACTATGGTGCTATTGTACGGTGACTCGCTAGGTTCTATGACTCCATCACGTAACATGTCTTTGAATTGTTCCTGTATGACCCGCTGCTCACCTGGACTGAACTCAGATGGTTTCACAAAAATAGGGGCATGTGGACGAGTCGGGATCTTGTGTTCAGCGTACGTCGTGCGCCGCTTGAGGTCCGCCTCTGCAAACACTTGCAGCTGCTGCTCCAACACCTACTCAAACAGGGGCGCGTAATCGGGCGGCACTTCGTTGCGAATTACTGCCAGACCTATGGATTTGGGCATCGGGGGCGGTCGTGGTGGTCTGATGCCGTACAGAGTATGTCGCCCTTGCCGGCCCACTTGTAGCTTACCATCGCTGATGTCGATTGCTGCATCCTCCTGGATCAGCCAGGGTAACCCCAGGATCAGGTCCTCGCGCAAGCCTGGGATCGCCAATGCGGTGGTCTGATCGAGCTTGTCTCGTACGGCGATGGTTACCTGCACGCGCCCAGAAGTGAGCGCATTTACTCCCTCCGTGGCCAACTAGATGACGTCCTCCCCAGGCAGCAGCCTGGCCTTCGGCACAAGGCAGGCGGCGACGATCGTGTGGCTCGCCGCTGTGTCCACCAGGGCATGGATAGGCCGGCTATCCAGGCAGACAGGGACCCACAGCAGCTGCGCCGCGCCATCCCCCAGCTGTCTCAGCCAGCCGGACAGGTGCAGTGTCTGGTTCCGCATATGTGGCCGCACCTCCCGCGACGTCTGGTCGTGTGATGGCCAGGGAAGCTGCCTCAACGTGGAGGTGGGTTGAAGCTGATGGTCCTCTCGGAGTCGACGTTGCCATGGGACACCTCATGCCCCGGGTGGGTGGCGGCGCTGGTGTCCACATCCAACGTTCGTCATGGCTCCGTGTCGGCCGTGATTCCCATGGTGCTGGTGTTGCTTTGCTCGTCCTTACTCCTGTGGCTGTGCTGGGTGGTAGTTTTGCCACGGCATCCTCCTCTGGTGATGGTGTTCTGTTTACATCGGAAGGTCCTCTCTCTAGGGGGCAGTGTCTGACTAAGCTACTGTCCCCTACTGTCCATGTCCCGGCTGACGTCCTTCCCTCGCCATTTTCTCCCACAATCTGGCCTTTGTCGGACACTCGGCATGCCAATGATACTCCACATTGCGGCAGTATAGGTAACGTGGTGGTAGCCCTCTGTCTCCCCTGTTGTCTGTGTGCCTCGACTCTTGTTTCCCCGAGATGGGCGATGCTGGTCTGATTTTTCGCCTCAGGTCTGTTGTTGTCGGCGCAGATACATACGACACCACTGCCAATGCCATCTCGGTCTCCATCTGTTTCTGTATCTGTGTCCCGCCGCCCCGCTCCTGTGACCCATGCACATTCCTGAATTTACACAGATCTTGCTCTACCCCCCGGGCTATTTCCACAAAGTCTATTAAATATGGGTCTGCCACGCCCCTCAAAAATGGTCTCAGTTCCGGTAGCACTAATTTGCCGATGACGGGTATGATTTGTTTCACGGGTACAGTCTTCCTCGTTTCTTGGTTTTGACTGTTTTGCCAACTTTGATCAGCTCTTCTGCTAGCTGAAGTCGGAAATACAGTAAATCTAGAAGATCTATCTTTGGCATGTTTTAGCTTGTCACACATTTCCTTGTATTCCAGCCATGAATTGGTGACAGCCATGTCGATGGCATGGAATATGAGCCTCAGAGTCAAATTTCGAAAACGCACAGTTATTCTATATAGACTTATAGTTCGGTCAAATAAATCGACCCCACCCGTGGCAGAATTGTAGAGGCATGTCACCTCAGGTCTTTCAATTTGTACAAAGCACTTTTTACTGTTGTCCCATCTGTTGACCATGTCTGGCTCCCCAATCCCAACAAAGTTGGATGCAAAAGTCACTGTGCGGATGTCCAGCCATTTAGTGAGCATAGCATCGCCATCCTCGCTCACAACTTCTTCTGAATATCTTCTATGTGTCTTCTCTTTTATCAGTTGTTTGTCATCAGTGAGAGGGTTTGCAAACCGGTTTGACCGAGCTGTGCACACTGATAAAATGACCCTACTCTTCAAAATCTGTAGCAAGGGGTATGACGAAAAATGATTGTCAAAATATAAGCACTGTCGTTCTTTTAAATGTTCCGACAGTTTTAACACAACTACTCCCCCTAACCTATACTTCTTCTGTTCTTCTTGGTTCAACTCAGTGTTTTTACCCTGGTACAAAATAAAATTGTATGCCATTTCGGATTTCCTGCACAGCACAAAGTTTTTTATGCCCCAAGGTGATGGTTTCCCCTTTACGAACTGTTTCACCGACATCTTTCCTGCAAAGGGGATCATCTGCTCATCTATGACCACATCCTTTTCCATTTGAAGCTCTGTACATCTTCGCAGAACACTGTAGTACAAAGGATGAACTTTGTAAAAAACATCCTTTGCACGACCCTGCTGTACCTCTGGCTGCGAATTGTCTACAAAGTGCCAATTGTTTCGGACTTGGAAGAAACATTTTCTGGTCAAACCTGAGTCGGTGAACAGCCCAATATTGATGGATGGTTTCTAATACAATTCCACTCGTGGTAACTTCAACGACCCCATTGCAATATGTAATGCAATAACTGTTTCCAATTCAGTACTGATCTGTCACGAAAATGTTCTGCTGCAAAGCATACAAATTAGTGTAGTTGCACGCCTCCTTGAGCAAAGTAATAGGAACATATTTCTAAAAAATGTGCCACGGTGTGGGAAGTAAGTCGATTACTGGGGGTTCTGGAAATGTCCATTCTGGTACTGGCTTACAGGTGAACATTTGTTTCGTCCAACGTATCTCGCTTTTAGCGGTCGTGACATCTTTTTCTGTGTGCCATTGTACTGTTTGGTGGCACTTGCTCAACTTTATTTACCTTATATATTTTTTTGTTTTAATGGCGAACTGGTTTCCACACATTTTCATTATTCAATTTGGAATTTATTTATTTGATATGTCATATTTAAAAATTTAATGTTTACTACTGAACAAAGTTGTAATTGTTTATAATAATTGTAATTAAGTGAAACTAAAAAAATTTGTAACACATCAATTATGTTATTGTGCCAACGTAACTTCAAATTTATTATGAATCATGTTTTATTCTAATTTAATTATTTTAGTAAATATGTAAAAGAATAATTTCATCAATTATAAGTTAATTCATTCTTTTGTGGTAAAATATTGTCATGTAATAATCGATAAATATTGTATTTCCAAAAAGTATTCTCTACTAGTACGATGTTCTGGGTTCTTCTTCGTCTTGCCGTGAGCAAGAAAGGACTTTCTTTTTCAACACCTTGACGCCATGATTACATAGTGATAATTCGTGCCTGTTGAAGTTTGTGAATTTTACATGCTTTAAGCATTGTCATACCGCACTAAGTGGTGAGTTTTTCTGATCTATTTATTAAGAATGTCTGGTAATGTTTGTAACACTGGACATGTTAAAATATATTTGCTATAAAATCGTACGGCCGAAGGCCACCCCAAAGCCCAACCTGCAACCGCCAGTACACGGCTCCGATAACGGAAAGCACCCCTAGCCATGGCCCACCTGAGTCAAGTGAGCGGACCGCAGCCCAAGGTAGAGAATAGCGAACCATTTTAATTACACATGCAACGCACTCCCCGTGCCTACAAAATTCCCCAAACAAAAATTAATTAATCAGAAACAAACAAGAGCCCCTAACTAATAGAGTGCGATGTAGGAGTGCCCGGGTCACTCACACGTATTAAGTAAACAATACGTGTGTGAGTGCCCCCCTTGCGGCAATCAGCCTAATTTAAATACAGCAACTAATTAACATCAGTGTGCAACCCAGTGCTTACATAATTGATTAGCCCCAGAGCGGTTGACAAGAGACAGACAGTCTCTGGTGTGACGTTACAAATTCAAACTTTATTACGTGAAACACTAAATTGCAATTATTTAAGAGAGTATTTTGTCAGAACTTGTCATTAGTAATAATATTAGGAATTTTAAGCGGCCTTCAGCCTTTTGTAAACATAGTAATTTCCGAATAACGGAACCTGGGAAACTTTGGCGCGAGAGAACGGCCGAGCCCTTCCCTCACGCCAGGGTCACACACCAGTTGAGAGCAGCTCGCGGGCCGGGGCGGACGTGCGTTCCACGGGGAGTCATCACCCTTTGTTCACCGACCGAGTACTACTGGTAAATATAGTAATTTAAAACATCAACCTTTTCTCTTACAATTAAACTCCCTGTGTGTCCCCGGTCCTTTTCTGGTCTAGGGACTAACCCAGCCGCTCATTAATAAAACTCCCTGCACCAGTTGCTACGCGGGGCAGTTCAGCATACGGCACGGGCCATCTCCCGCCACCGCAGAAATTTAACTAAAAGCCGTGTGCACTGGCACCGGCCACAACGACACTTCGCTTGTGAACCTAATTTAGCCTACGGACCCCCACCCTCGACTGCCATGAGGGCTTAGTAAGTAAACACACGTAGAGGCATACAGGTGTCCCCCTTAGATAACACGTGGAGTGTTTTCGTGTACGTAAGAGCACTACAGTGTGCAGTTTTTACAAGTGTAATCGTGTAATAGTGTAACCAAAACTTTTACGTGTTCCGACGCCTCACTGGCAGTCATGTACCGCCGAGTAGATTTCGCGCCCAATGTAATGAACCAGTGTAAAACGTGAACAATAAAACGTCCACCCCGCACCTCCCGTGTGCGACGTGCGACCCGTAAACCAACCAGAACAGTGTATGTAAATTAACCTAAGCAACCCAACCTAATCAGGAACCAAATTCCATCACCGCCGACGGTTCTAGCGGGCCATGCTGGGGCAACGAACCCACGACCATCACACGGTTAGACACCGAGCTAGCCTGGCGCCCTCCCGGAACAGAAATCTCTAAAAAAGCCAACCACCCCACTAGGACTTGCGCCCGATATCGAACACGAGACCGCAGCTGACGGCAAATGGCGCCCCTGTGTGAGGCGAAATTTTGAAAAAATACGTGAAAACCGAACTAACTGCAAGAAAACGGCCATTTTGGACGTGCGAGGGTTAGACAGGCTGACGCGCCAGGAGCAGCAGATAAAGGATCCCTCTCCTCCTCCCCCAGCGCACGAAATTCCAGCAGAACCCGCGACGCAGGCGAGCGACGTCACAGCCTAGCGCCCACCCCAACCCCTCTTCACTTCCGCACCATCCCGCTTTCTTATTTGTGCGAGGGCCGAATGCCCTTCCCCCACTTCCCCACCTCTCCACCCACCTCTTCGCTCTCCCTTTTGTGCGGCTGTCCGGGCGCTGCTCCCCCACCCCTCCACCCCCTAGCTACTCTACGCTTCGCGCAGCCATCTGAACAGATTCCCCCTCCTTCAATCCTCCACCCGTCCGCTTTGTGCGGCTGTCCGGGCATTTAACCCTCCCCCCCTTTAGCCCTTCTCAACTACACCCGTGCGGCGCGCGCGCGATTAAGTGCGCCCGCCCCGTCAACAGAGCTCAGCTGTCAACAACACCGCGCCTAACCACGAGCTATGCTGCCATATGTAGCTCACGCGACATGCACACAATGCCAACGGCCTAGAGCAATGGATCTACTGACAGGCCCATTACCTTGGCTGGGCACCTCCAATGCCCACCACTGGTAAAAAAAAAAACCGAGGACCGACATGAAACACGAACAATGGGAAGTAAATTGGGATCAGATATGGAAAGGAAAAATAGAGACGGGATTAGCCATGCCACTACAACCTATGCCAACAACCACGGCAACCGATACGAAACCGCTACCGTGCCCCGAGTGTGGACACTCAATCCGCACCACCTCCGCGGCCGAGGGCGGGATAATCACCCGACCCGACGCCACACATGCATGCACGACACGGACAGCGAACTACATGTCAAAATTGCCGGAGTTTAGCGGAGCACCACATGAAGACCCCCTAGCATACACACATCAATGCGAAGTGCGCCTGGCGCCCAGCGGGATAACCATCGACGAGTGGCCTGAGAGGACCAGCGAACGGTTGTGGGGACCCGCCCACGCATGGTGGCAACTATGGGGACGTGCCGACATGGAATGGCCAGAGTTCACTGAGGCCCTCAACCACCGTTTCAACGCCGGATCTATGCTGTTACAATGCACCTCACAATTTTACAGTAGCACGCAGCGAGAGGGGGAACCAGTTGAAAATTTCATAGCTTACAAGCTACAGCTATTCCGCCAGATATCGCCACTCGTAGAACCGACCAGGGCACTGCCCACGATCACACTACTACTCAGAGACGAACTCCAACCTTTCCTACGCATAAGCCGCGCCACCACCGTCGAGGACTACGTCCAGCTGGCAGTGGCCACAGTTCAAAACTTCCAGAGGGCCTGGTGGAGGAACTCTCGCAGGGCAAACCGGGAGGACCACAACCCGCCGAACGACCGGCGCCTACTAGCCATCCAAGGGGCACCACCGCCCCAACAACGGGGGCCCCATCCTTCGACGGCCGACACCCTCCCTATGCTTCCGAGTCACCTCAAGCGGACGCCAATGCGGCTCCCCGACCACCACACTGCCAACTGGGATGCCCAAGGGGCACCTTCCACTGGCACAATGAGTGCCCACAGAGGGGGAACGCGCAGAGGAACACACATCAACAACTGCCGCGCGACAAACAACCAGCTCTAAACGGACCAAGGGGAAACTGAAACAGAGTCCCCCAACCCACCAAGTGACCACCGACCACCTCCCAGGACAACAACAGTCGAGGGAACCACCGCACACGCAAACACAATGTTAACAAACCACAATGACGACCAACCAAACGCGAAGAAAGAAAAGCCCCCCGGGGGGGGCACCCCCACCCAGACTGGGACAACTGACCCAACCACCGGACAACCTGCTTCGCATACCAGTGGAAATCAACAACCAGCCAGCCATTGCACTCGTGGAAACGGGAGCGAGCCACGTGTTCATCCACCCCTCACTGGTACCACCCGGCGCCCTTCTCCCACACTGCGGCGAGCTGCGCCTGGCCACCACCATGCATGCCTGCCAGATGGTGGGGTACGCAGACGTCCAGGTAAGCCTAAGGGAGCTGATTACTAACGTGACTGCCATCGTTGTGAGCGACCTAAGAGAGGAGCTCGTACTAAGGCAACCTTGGTTGACCAAGCACGATGCAGTGCTGGAACTAGGCCCCGCCAACGTAAATGTCGGATGGTCCGAAAGGTTCGTAGTCTACGCCATAGGGCGAGCACCCACACCGGCAGACGGGAGCGTGACCCTCACTGACTTACGTCATAACGTCCCACCTGAGTTCGAAGACGCGGTGAACAAGATCTTGCGTGAACAACGGGACGTGTTCACAACCACTGAGCCCCTACGGCGCACAACAGTAGCCGAACAGTCCACCGACCAACCCATCTACGAGTAACCCCGCGGAAACAGGTTTCGCGAACAGCGAATAATACGCGAACAGGTGATGGAAATGCTGCATGGCGGGGTAATAGAGCCCTCCAACAGCCCATATAACGCATGCATAGTACTGGCAGCCAAGAAGGCGGCACCTTGCGTTTTTGCGCAGACTTCCGCTCACTAAATGCCATGACAATCAGTTCACCACCCTCACAGATCAGCGTCGAGACAGCCGTAGCCAGTCTCGGTAGAGCCCGGGTATTCAGCACACTAGACCTCAAATCGGGCTATTGGCAAGTGCCCATACGGTAGCAGGACCGAGAGAAAACGGCATTCACGATCCCCGACGGCTGACGTTTCCAGTTCCGAGCCATGCCATTTGGCCTAAAGTGCGCGCTGGCTACCTTCCAAGCCATGATGACCCGCGTGCTGGAGGGGTACCTCGGCCAAATTGCTCTCGCATACTTGGATGACGTCATCGTCTTCTCGGAGACGTGGGAGGACCACTGTCGCCACCTTGCCCTAGTCCTCGAACGGCTCGCCACCCACCATTTAACGGAAAACTCAGCGAAATGTCATCTAGGCACGCGAGAAGTAGAATTCCTGGGGCACCTAGTCAATGTGGAAGGGAGCCACTCTCAACCGTCCCACCTGCAAAAAATCGCAGCGGCAGAGGCCCCGCGTACGCGGAAACAACTGCAACGATTTATTGGCCTGGTCAACTGGTTAAGAAACTACATACCAAATTTTTCCTACATAATTTCACCCCTCACGGATTTGCTGTCCCCTCAGACTCGTTACCGCTGGAACGCCTGGCCCAACAGACGTTTGAACAGGTCAAGGGCGCGTTCACCAGGTGTCATACGCTAGCACGCATTGACCCCGAACGCCCCTTAATACTCCAGACCGATGCCAGCGCACTAGGAGTAAGGGCGGTACTATTTCAGGCGGATGACTAGGGAAACAAACAGGTCATTGAGTATGCCAGCGCGAAATTTGGGTCCGCCAAGCGAAAATATCATAGCAACGAACAGGAATGCCTAGCCGTGATATGGGCCATCCAAAAGTACCATCCCCACCTCGAAGGGCGGACAATCACCCTCCGTACGGACAACCGCTGCCTCACCTGGCTCCAGACCATGCAAGGGCGTAAGGGTAAACTGATATGTTGGGCTCTCCTACTCCGGTCGTTGGATTTCGTGGTCGAATACGTACCAGTAGAGGATAACCAACTGCCAGACATGCTATCCAGGCACCCGAGCGACCAGCACAAAGTGACAGATGCCGAGGGGTGGGAGGAGATGCTACCCCCCTCCCCGAGGGACGGCTGGCAACACCCACCAGCCACGTGCACACGCATAATCACGGATGAGGAAGGGGCCGACACACCACCTAACACCGCCGCTGACCTGGACCAAAGGGTACTGGCAGCCAACAACAGTCTCCCGAGGCCAACCGACATCGGCGTCGTCTAGGAGAGGAACCCCACGCCAATTGGAAAGTCGAAGCTAACCGAATCCTAAATCGCGCCCCAGGGGGCGCGGGAGACTGGAAGACGTACGTGCCACCCGAAGAGCGCGAGGCAGTACTCCGCTTTTTTCACGACCATGACCTTGCAGGCCACCCAGACACAGACCAAACACAGAGAGCGGTCTCACAGCACCACCACTGGCCTGGGATGGCAAGGGACATCAGGGAATACGTTCGAGAATGCGAGGTGTGTCAAGTACGTAAAGCATGCCGGCGGGACGGCGAGCAACAACAACTCCGCCAACCAACACAAGCATTCCAGTCCATCGCGCTGGACGTAATGGGGCCCTACCCCCGGTCACCCAGGGGCAAACGATTTTGGCTCGTGGTAACTGACATGTTTACGCGATGTACAGAAGCGTACACCTGTAGCAAAGCGAGGGCCACCACCATCATCCACATCATGACTCGCGAGTTCCTGCCTCGGTGGGGCTACCCGCAGTCAGTGTTGACAGATAACGGCAGCCAATTTTTGGGCAAACAGCGGCAAGATTGGTGCAACCGGATGAGCATCCAGCACCACACTACCCCAGCCTACCACCTCAGGGCCAACCCCACTGAGCGCAGGAACCAGGACTTGAAGGTCCAACTCCGCCTCAGGCTTGGCGACGACCATACCCAGTGGGACCAGCACATCGCCAACACATTGTTTTACACCCGCCGTCACGTAAACGCCGCGACCAGACGAACCCCGGCGGAGATGGTGCAGGGGAACAACCTGCCACTGCCAGGCGAGTGGGCTACCCACGGCGTCCCACTCGCGGGAGAAGGAGAGAGGGAGCATGCACGGCGCCTGACCAAAATGCACGAGACCGCCAGGCAGCGCCAGGCGAATTATATGCAAGAAATCACCCCTAATACCGTGCGGGAGCCCCCACGGTACGAGCAGGTGATCGCGTATACGCCTGCGTCCACCCACTGTCTGCAACACCGCGCAATTACTGCGCCAGACTATCACCCCGCAGGGGGGGGGGGTGCCCTACACTGTTCAGAGACCTCTAGGGAGGACGTCATACCTGGTTCGACTCGGAGGCAGACGAGTGCGAAAAATCCACCGCGACGACTTATGCCTCGCCTCTAGCCCCGGGGAACCTCCACCAGAAAACCAAGACTATGACGAACCCCCGGAACACGACAACCCGGAGGAGGTCCCAGTTCAACACCCACAAGTGACAACCACGATGACGCACCACCAACACTAGAGACGAGCGCATAAAACTCAAGAGACCGACTACCACCCGCGCCAGAAAACCCGCACGAGGCAATGACACCTCACCAACAAGGGCGAACGACAGAGTACGAGCATGCAACGATCACAGAAATGGCGACAGGGTACTTGACACCCCAACCGGACGACGTGATGGCAATCACGGAGGAGCCAGAGGACTTAGACGCTACCCACTGGGTAAGCCAGACACTCGGCCTCTCTCGCGGACGCCACATTCAGTATGTTCATAGAAGAACCCGATGAGGGAACATCTGCGCCGCGCCTAGGACCAGAGCCACGCCAACTGTTCGACCCCAACGACATGAAGACCAGCGAAGCTCCAGGTATCCCGGAGCGCAGGAGACAGCCCTACGCAAGCGGACTGCAAGCGGCCGATGCCATGGACCAACGACTGAGGCACAACAAACCAAACATGCCGGCAGTCTCAAGGACCCACTCACCACATGGAACACCGCCCACACCACCACCACCACGGACGGAGAGGCCCCAGAGGGACTGGCGACGCCCAGAATACCTAGCCGAATACGACCTCGGGAGGCCCCCAAAGAGAAACAACACCACCCACAACTCCGAGCCGCCAACCCGAGACGACCCATCCGCGAGGGACAGAATCTACCAGCTGCGACCGCAACGCCCCCCCCCCCAACCCCCCAGCTTGGACATGCTGCCACCCCTAATGAAGCAACACTCACGTCTCCATCGCCGACGGCTCCCCCTAGTACACCTGCCACAGCAGCAGCCGAGGAGACGCACACACCGGATCCACCAGCCGCAGCCACCAGATCCAGAGCGCAGGTCCTACCAGCTGCGGCCACCACGGACACCGCTGAAGCGATGCTGCTGCCGAAGCTAGGGGCACCCTCACGTGGCGGGGCCACTGGCGGCGCAAGGTCGGGCTTCTCAAGGGGGGGGAGGGGCGATTGACATCGTACGGCCGAAGGCCACCCCAAAGCCCGACCTGCAACCGCCAGTACTCGGCTCCGCTAACGGAAAGCAACCCTAGCCATGGCCCTCCTCAGTCAAGTGAGCGGACCGCAGCCCAAGGTAGAGAATAGCGAACCATTTTAATTACACACGCAACGCATTCCCTGTGCCTACAAAATTCCCCAAACATAAATTAATTAATCAGAAACAAACAAGAGCCCCTAACTAATAGAGTGCGACGTAGAAGTGCCCGGGTCACTCACACGTATTAAGTAAACAATACGTGTGTGAGTGCCCCCCTTGCGGCCTTCAGCCTAATTTAAATACAGCAACTAATTAACATCAGTGTGCAACCCAGTGCTTACATAATTGATTAGCCCCAGAGCGGTTGACAAGAGACAGACAGTCTCTGGTGTGACGTTACAAATTCAAACTTTATTACGTGAAACACTAAATTGCAATTATTTAAGAGAGTATTTTGTCAGAACTTGTCATTAGTAATAATATTAGGAATTTTAAGCGGCCTTCAGCCTTTTGTAAACATAGTAATTTCCGAATAACGGAACCTGGGAAACTTTGGCGCGAGAGAACGGCCGAGCCCTTCCCTCACGCCAGGGTCACACACCAGTTGAGAGCAGCTCGCGGGCCGGGGCGGACGTGCGTTCCACAGGGAGTCATCACCCTTTGTTCACCGACCGAGTACTACTGGTAAATATAGTAATTTAAAACATCAACCTTTTCTCTTACAATTAAACTCCCTGTGTGTCCCCGGTCCTTTTCCGGTCTAGGGACTAACCCAGCCGCTCATTAATAAAACTCCCTGCACCAGTTGCTACGCGGGGCAGTTCAGCATACGGCACGGGCCATCTCCCGCTACCGCAGAACTTTAACTAAAAGCCGTATGCACCGGCACCGGCCACAACGACACTTCGCTTGTGAACCTAATTTAGCCTACGGACCCCCACCCTCGACTGGCATGAGGGCTTAATAAGTAAACACACGTAGAGGCACGCAGGTGTCCCCCTTAGATAACATGTGGAGTGTAATCGTGTACGTAAGAGCACTACAGTGTGCAGTTTTTACAAGTGTAATCGTGTAATAGTGTAACCAAAACTTTTACGTGTTCCGACGCCTCACTGGCAGTCATGTACCGCTGAGTAGATTTCGCGCCCAATGTAATGAACCAGTGTAAAACGTGAACAATAAAACGTCCACCCCGCACCTCCCGTGCGCGACGTGCGACCCGTAAACCAACCAGAACAGTGTATGTAAATTAACCTAAGCAACCCAACCTAATCAGGAACCAAATTCCATCACCGCCGACGGTTCTAGCGGGCCATGCTGGGGCAACGAACCCACGACCATCACACGGTTAGACACTGAGCTATCCTGGCGCCCTCCCGGAACAGAAATCTCTAAAAAACCAACCAACCCGCTAGGACTTGCGCCCGATATCGAACACGAGACCGCGGCTGACGGCAGTTATTTTGTTAATAGCGGTCGACGAGTACCGGTGACGCCAACCGCCGGTGCTCCCTCTGGTTCGCACAGGCCGTTATGTCACGACAACACTTACTCTTAAGTGCATCGAACATGCCCGAGCGTGATGTCCGCCGAGTGAGTGAAAGTGCACCGCGACGAACACCATGTCGATTACAGCACCCGGCCAGGTGTGGCAATGCGCTAAATTAAACCTGTAATTATTCTTTTAAATCAAAAACAACCAAATTAATAACAATTACAAGATAATTAATTCAAGGGAAATTATGTCCAATTGTAAAATAATCATATATTGTTAAATATGTCATTTAAGTACAAAACTGGTAGGAGCTGTTTTCCCGCGCTTCACGTGTCTTGGCGCGAGGTCGTCCGGCGCCCTCGCGCCAGTTTCCGTCGGGACCTCACAGGGTTCGGTCGCTCCGCGAACACAGAGCCTACAGATTTTGTGCCACGTCCAAGTCATCACCATAGTGTAAGTTTATTAAATCCTTTGTCGTGTCCTGCATTTGGCCTCGGCCACCTTGTGCGAGTGCTACTTGCTCATCCCTGAAACAAACATGGCTGCCCCGACACCGCAGGATATTTTTTACCTAAATCTCTATGACTACGCTCGTTTCCTGTAAGATGGTGATGCACCCAGCGCCGATAGATAGCGCCTGCTGCAGAATGCAAATAAGTGGGATTCATTGTGTCATTACTCAGGGGAGGAGCAGACTTCCGCTCATGTTGGGAGCATCCCGAGAGTCATAAATTAACATATGATCAGGACAGTCAGTGACATCTTATGGAACATGCTACAAAGGCTAAATCTGTAAATATTGACTGTAATGATATTGTACCCGATTTGTATATAAGCTTGGCTTGTACTGTCACAGATCCTCACCTCAGAGAAATCTGGGGAAATACAGCATAAGTCTGAAATTGGTGTATTACCTTCTGCTCTACTCCTCTATCATCCTTTCTCTCTCTCTCTCTCTCTCTCTCTCTCTCTCCTTCCTCCGGAGCGGCCTTCGGGATTATGCTCTGGAATCCTTCGCTGGAGCGGCCTTTCGAGGATATCGCTCTAGGTCCTCCTGGAGTGGCCTTGCGAGGATTAGGGATGCAAAATCGCTCTTAAAAACATCGATATCACGAACATCGATGTTCAAACGAAAAAGCATCGATGTAAAAAAACATCGTTCTGAGAACCGATACATCGATGTTTTAACCGATGTTTTTAAATATCAGGAAAAACATGCCAAAATGATTTAAATTATAGTATGTAGCGAAAAACCATACCTACTACAGGTTCCTGACCACAATATAGCTGTGAAAGTTGAGCGGTGACCGTAAAATTATATAGCGGAGAAATAACGATAAAGGTGTACTGCACTGCCCTTAAGTGGTTTCAAGATTCTGTATCGGTTGTTTTATGCCTAAAAATTACTCCAAAAACACGCCTTTTAGCCATTTTCACTCTACTAAAAACACAGTTTAAAAACTTAATCCGCATTCAAAAGTACCTTTCGGCATTCAGCGAACACTTAAATGCTTTTCGTAAACATAGGCCTACCCCACTCGGATATCTTGAGTAGTTTTCAAATCACGTTTTTCCTGAAGCTCTGTGCACCGTATGCAGGGGCGTAGCCAGTAGGGGAGGGGGGGGGGGGTTAGGGGTTCAATCCCCCCCTTAGCACCAAATCTTTAATTAAATTTCTTATTCATCACTCAAATAATTTCATATTAAAAATTAATAAAAATTTTACCATTACAATATTTAAATTTAAGTACCGAAAACTGCTGAAATAGCACTATTTTACACCTTAAAATCCAAATTTTCCCGGGGGAGGACCCCCGGACCACCCACTTTAATACAGGGGGGGGGGGGCCTAGCTTCTTAACACCCCCCATACACAAATCCTGGCTACGCCACTGACCGTATGTGTGCCCGGACAGCCTGCAGTTAAGACACAGGCTTACTTAAAATAAAATTACCCTTATTTTTTATGTTTTTAGTTATCATTTCGTGAATATATTGTAAATAGTACAGATCATGAGAGATCTATCCATCCAAAAACCATTGCGATACGACATTTAGTTTTCAAGAAACTTTTTTTTTAAATTTTCGATACTTATAAAACTGACATTTTTAAGTATAAATAAATGTTGTAAACGCTAAACCATTTTGGTTGGTATCCTTATTTTTTTACAGTATTTGAAGAAGTCTATATTCATTAAAAAAAATAACTATTTTTTTACACAATTTATTTTTAATTGGAAAAAAATTAGGGAAAAAGCATGAAGTGTATGTGCAGGTTTAAAATGTAACATTAATTTTCTCGATAGAGCTAGCGAGACCGTATCGGTACCAATTAATAGCTTGTATGTACAACAAGCTATGAAATTGTCCATAAAGTCTCGCTGCTTTTATCCTTATATTTTTCAAAATTTAAAAGAAAATTCTTGTGTAAACAAATTTTTTTAAAGGTACCTATTTATTTTTTCCAAATGATTTTACACATCTTAAAGTACTGGAAAAAAATTGATACTGAAATCAACCAAATAGTTAAGTAGGTATTTACAACATTTTTGATACCTACTTAAAAATGTAGGTTTTTATAGTAAGTATAGATAGTTAAAAAATTGTATCTTATCTATCGTAATGTTTTTTTAAATATTCAATAAATATTCATGAAATGATAGCCAAAATATCATAAAAAACTAGGGTAATTTTAATGATGAACGATGTCGATGTTTTAGACTTTTTCGTCGATGCATCGGCGATGTATCGCTCTTCAAAACATCGATGCTAACATCGATGTTTCATGAACGATACATCGATGTTTTGAAAACATCGATGTATCGTTTGCATCCCTAGCGAGGATATCGCTCTAGGACCTTTCCCTCCCTCCTCTTCCTTGATCCCTGCTCAGCAAGAGGACCAGCCCCTCTCTGCACGGCAGATTGCCGACTACAGAAGCTGTTCAAGTGAGGACTGAAGACGTCACACCCCACCTCAAACCACCCCAGCACTGGACGCTGTTGCCGGGACACGTCAATTTGGCGCCCAATGTGGGGCCTCTGTCAATCTAGATAGGCTGAGGACCACAACCTACCAACGCTAGAGCATCTCATCACAGCCAGAGCAACATCCACTTCCAGGAGTGCAGAAAATACCTGGTGGCGCCCAACCCAACTGAAGGATGTCTTCTGGATCCTGTGCAGCACCTATCTGCAGTGCACCAGATGGACCCAGCATTCGTTGTGTATGCTGCAATGCCCAGTTTCATCTACAATGCCTTGGTTTCATGGAACAAGTCTTTCAACAGACATATATCCACATAAGCCAGCCCTGCAGACAACTTCTGGTGGAGAAGAAGCCAACAGTTCCAGCTCCCCGGTGCTGCTTTTCGCCGAACTGCCCTGGGACAGCCCTAGTCCTCGTCACCTGCCAGGCCTGCCATTGCGACTACCATCTCGCCTGTCTAGGCTGGGAAGATACACCACTGAACCTTGCTGGGATGTCATTTACCTGCGCCCAGTGTAGAGCTAATCCCACTGCACCTTCAAGTACAAGATCTGCAAGTGCACCTCGGTCCTTTAGAGATCAGGATCATGAGGACCCTGTGCAATCTGTACACCAATGGGATCAAGCTCTATGGGCATATGCAATCCACCCCACCGAATGGGTGGACCAGATAGGTCCATTACTACTTGGGGAAGCCTCTAGATGGTGGGATAACCATGAGGGACTGTATGACACCTGGGAACAGTTCACAGGGGGCTTCCTGAACCATTTTGGAAACCAGCCAAGATTGGCAAAGCTTAACGCCCAATTATATGGTACCAAACAAAAGGAAGGAGAGGATGTCGAAAGTTTCTTACTACAGAAAAGGAAACTTTATGAGAGGCTACACCCAGGGAGAGACCCAAATGAATTTCTCCCTACCTTGTTGGAGCTGGTGCGGCCCAACCTACGGCCATTTCTGCGGCATCCACCTCCCGAGAATTTATCCGAACTTATGGTTCGAGGCACTGCCGTGCAGCGAGACTGTCTCGAAACTAGGGGCACTGTAATAATCAAACCGTGGTCACCACCAACCCTGGTACAAGAATATGCTACCCCCAACAAAAGATTGCCGAAGTGTTGGCACTGTCCTGAACAACACTTTAATCAAGACTGCCCAGTGCTCCGCTGCAAACAGTCTGAAAGGAACAGCCTCAACACAGTAGGCCCCTGGAGGGAAAAAGTGGTGCCAACGAGCCCTACCCCTACACTGAAGGTAGAAGACCTCAACTCCCAAGCTCGGCTCGAAAGTAGACCGACCCCGAGCATTATGTGCATACAGCACCACCCACAACAAGAACTGTCAAGAGTGAAGGTGCAACTGGACTCACAGCCCATTCAGGCTCTTATCGACACGGCCGCCACCACTAATTTTGTGTGCGAGAGTGTTGTGCAGATAACAGGGACCCCTATTAAGTCCCAACCCCATATGGTCCTGCTTGCTACACAAGGCTACAAAGGCTAAATCTGTAAATATTGACTGTAATGATATTGTACCCGATTTGTATATAAGCTTGGCTTGTACTGTACCAGACACAGATCCTTACCTCAGAGAAATCTGGGGAAATACAGCATAAGTCTAAAATTGGTGTATTACCTTCTGATCTACTCCCCTATCATCCTCTCTCTCTCTCTCTTTCTCTCTCTCTCTCTCTCTCTCTCTCTTCGCTTTAGTATCCCTCTTCCCCTGGAGCGGCCTTTCAAGGATATCGCTCTAGGACTTTCCTCCTGGAGTGGCCTTTCCCTCCCTCCTCTTCCTTGATCCCTGCCCAGCAAGAGGACCAGCCCCTCTCTGCATGGCGGATTGCCGACTACAGAAGCTGTTCAAGTGACGACTGAGGACGCCACACCCCACCTCAAGCCACCCCAGCACTGGACGCTGTTGCCGGGACACGTCACCTTTTTTCAGCTCTGTGCCCGACCCCACTCAGTCGTACGTCATTTCGTGCGACTCGTAACTTATTGTTTTATTCCCAACAGAGAGATTTCTATTTACTACGTAATTTGCATGTCCTGAGCAGACGGACAGCGTGACTGAGTCTTACGCAGTTTTCAGGCTTCGAAACCAGTTAATCATCATTTGTCATAGGCTCCTAGCCATCCTCGTGTGTCGAGTTCTAACTCGTTAATCTACGTTTTTACGATTTATCTTATTTAACTGTGTATCATCTATCTTGCATTTTAACCACGTAATAACTGTTTCAAGCTGTAATAAGTGACTGTGACTTTTATGTTCTCATCAAGCCGGGCCTACGTACATTTCGGGACATTAACATTTTGTAACAGGTTTGATTGCAAATAACTTTAGAACATTCAATTGTATGTGCTGTTTTACATGTTAACGTCTTTGACTGCATAAGCTTTTGCAGCATAGTAGCTCCGCGATTATTCGCCGCATCCTTCATGTCGATAACGGCCACACTATAAGTCCGCACATACTGTTTTGCCACCTATCCTGGTCGCGCGCATCGTCTATATATAGAGACTTGCGTGCAGCGATGGTCAGACAACAGACGCGGCAAGTACTTGGACAAGCATGTGTAACGGTTTTTAATAAAGTGCAGTGTCGTGTCAATCAGTTTACCATTTATTTATAAGGCATCCTGGGTTGCCTGAACAGCCCGGGTAGATTTCGAACCGCGACGCGCTCCTGCCTGCAGCCACGAGGCCGAATCCCCGTTATTACCCCCTGAGATTACTTTTCAGATTAATAATTACTCATAAACTTAAACAGGCAGTGGGAGTGGCGTCACCGGGCATGCGGTTCAGTTGAATCTACCTTGTGCTGTGGTGTATGAGGCCTGTCCTCATTGGCCCAGAAGCCATGCAGTGACCGCATCTATCAGGAAAGCCGGCATCTAATTTATTTATTTTTTGGCATGATCTACTAACCTCAAAATAAACCATGTGTTAATTTTTTTTAACTGAATCACGTCGGACATTTTCGTCTAAAGTCTACTACTAATTAAGTTAAATTTTTTGGAACAACGAAACGACTAAACTAAAATATTACAATTATTATAGAAAGAGAAATTGTGTAACAAAAATTTAAGATATGTTTTTTCATAAAAGTCTGTTTCTGAATGTTCGTTAATTACCTTTTGTGATAGCAGGGCCCTTGCTAGAAATATAAAATATAAGTATATCTAAATAATAATTTTAAAATGATTACGTAAATGATTACTCAAATGAAATTATGTAATTGGTAAAGGTGTATAAGTAAAAATAACATAATTTATTCTTGAAATAAATTATTAACATGAAATTATATTTTATTAATTAACTACCCCAATTGTGTAAGTGTGCATGACCAGTCAGCCTATTTTTGTCTCAACTAACCTTACATCAAAACACTTCATTGAGCCTTTGGTTCATGGGCTTTCAGTGCTGTCCTACCTTTCACTCTTAACCTAACTAAGTTATTGAGAGAGGTAGTTGATGGCGCATCTGCTACCAGTGCATCAGATTCTTTCTCTTGGGCATCGTCATCTACATTAAAAACTTGAATAACTTCATCTTTGAGAACAACTTCGTCGACAAAATTTACACCAGCTATGGAAGAAGTATTGTTTCCATTATCGTTTGAACAATCATGCTCATTGTCACTCAATTCTTCCAATTCGGACACATTGCCACTTTCGATAAGGTCTATAATATCAGCTGCAATAGGCACTCTACTATAACAATGGACCAACAAGCCCATTTTGTTCAGATTAACATTACAGGTTTTATTTATAAAATGTAAACAATTTTTTTTCACATGTGTTAAAGTCATATGTACAGTATACCATACATCATTTTTTAGACAAATGTTTTTCTCACAAAACGAATATTATATTAATGTGTTATACACATGTAATTTAAATTTAACTCATAAGACAATATAAATACAAACTTTTCTTATACTTGCTTTCTTTCTTAAAATAAATTGACATGTACCGGCTGGTCGTCACTGTCAAACAGCTCCTGTAGGCAGGCAGTCTGCCAGGCAGAGCAGGGCTGTGGCCTTCCCTCTTGCTGGGCGACAAGGAAGAGGAGGGAGGGAAAGGCCCTAGAGTGTAATCCTCGAAATGCCGCTCCAGGAGAAGAGGGATGCTAGAGTGTAATCCTCGAAGGGCCACCCCAGCCAAGAATTCCAGAGCGTAATCCTGAAGGCCACTCCGGAGGCAGAAGGGAGAGTGAGAGTGAAGGTTTGAGAGCGGGGTGAGAAGGGGAGAGGAGAGCAGAAAGCACTAACCAAATTCCAAATTCTTGCTTTATTTCCCCAGATTTCTCTAGGGTGCGGATCTCTGACTGGTATTATCTTTGAAAGATTTGTGCAATGGGAGTGCATGACTTGATGTAGGCTTTTGGACATACGCCATTGCTTAGCACATGTATGTCTGCAGAAGAAAACTACAAAAAAACACAAATGACAAAAAACACAAATTAAGCAAAAATTGCTGTTGTCAGGATTTAACGCCACACAATATTCCACAACAGGAATATGGTCAACAAACAAGGAAAAAACAAAGAAAAATGGACTAACAGAACGAAAAAACCCACAAATGATGACAGCACAAAAATTCCTAAACCAAAAAAATTCAACACAACAGTTGAAACGAGACAAAAAACACAGCAAAACGAAAAGACGAAACAAACACAATTGTTTTCAAAAAAAAAACAGAGAAACGAAAAAACCCCCACAAATGATGACAGCACAAAAAATATTGAACCCAAAAAATTCAGCACAACAGTCAAAACGAGACAAAAACACGACCAAAAGAAAAGACGAAACAAACACAACAGTTTTCTAAAACAGAAACAAGCGACGTTTCGGGAACTGCTATCTGCTCCCGTCCTCAGGCAGAGACGCACATGGTACATGGTACATGGACCTGTGTTCACATGGTTCATGGTACATGGACATGTGTTTCCGTACCATGTGCGTCTCTGCCTGAGGACGGGAGCAGATAGCAGTTCCCGAAACGTCACTTGTTTCTGTTTTAGAAAAATGTTGTGTTTGTTTCGTCTTGTTCGTTTGGTCGTGTTTTTGTCTCGTTTTGACTGTTGTGCTGAATTTTTTGAGTTCAATATTTTTTGTGCTGTCATCATTTGTGGGGGTTTTTTCGTTTCACTTTTTGATTTTTTTTTTTTTGAAAACTATTGTGTTTGTTTCGTCTTTTCGTTTTGCTGTGTTTTTTTGTCTCGTTTCAACTGTTGTGTTGAATTTTTTTGGGTTCGGAATTTTTGTGCTGTCATCATTTGTGGGTTTTTTCGTTCTGTTAGTCCATTTTTCTTTGTTTTTTCCTTGTTTGTTGACCATATTCCTGTTGTGGAATATTGTGTGGCGTTAAATCCTGACAACAGCAATTTTTGCTGAATTTGTGTTTTTTGTCATTTCTTTTTTTTTTTTTTTGTAGTTTTCTTCTGCAGACATACATGTGCTAAGTAATGGCGTATGTCCAAAAGCCTACATCAAACTTTGACTGGTATATTATTTTTTTTTTCCTAACCTAACTAAAAACTAAGAGTGTTTGGGAGGGGTCCGGGTTAGGGAGGGACCTAGGTGCATCTCAGGCCGAAGCCTATCATGCCTTAGTCATGCTAAGATTAGCCATGCAGGGAGAGGGTCGCATGCATCATATGCTTCGGAGGGGATTTGCCAGCCATGGCAGCGATTGTTTGCCATGACTAACTCCCCTCACTCTTATCTCTATTCTAAACTACTAGTTAAGTTGGGCCAGTGGCGTAGCCAGGATTTGTGTATGGGGGGGGGGAGGGTTAAGAAGCATGGTCCCCCCCTAATAAAGCGGTGGCCAGGGGTCCACCTCCGCAAAAAACTTGGATTTTAAGGTGTAAAATAGTGCTATTTTAGCAGTTTTCGGTACTTAACTTTAAATATTGTAATGATAAAAATATTATTAAATTTTTAATAAAATAATTGTTTGAGCAATGAAGTAAGAAATTAATTAAAGATATTTTTATCAATCCAAGTGCCTTGTTTACGTCCACTCAAAATCATAAATCATGCTCGAAGCTCGACGATACAAAAAAAAAGGAATAAAAAGGGTTGGGTTTCGGTAGAACTGATCTATTCCTGGAAACAATTAGCTTTAGCTTGAAGAGTTACCTGACACCATATCGTTGTCTCAATTCTATACACACACAGCGATCCTTACACTTTTGGAAGCCCAGTCAACACCTGCTTATACTTATAATTACCGCGCTGGTTAAATACAGTAGGTGTAAGATATTTGAAAGCTTGGGACCCGTCACGGCGTCACAACCTTAAATCTTCTGTTCGCGACAGGGGTAGGGGAAGGGAAGGAGAATCGGTAGGGCTCGCTTACTCTTCCCCTCCAGTGCAGTGGCCGGTGATAGCAGTAAGACACCCAGGCTTTTAGCTAACCTGCTTTCAGTTAAGAAAAAATAATTGTGGCTAAGGGGGGGTTAGAACCCCTAACCCTCCCCCCACCCCCTTGGTTTGCCCTTGAGTTGGGCCCAGGTAAAACCTGCATAGACACAGGGAAAACCCTGGGCACTGTCATGCGGGATGCAAGTTTGCATGCATTAAATTTAGGAAAGTACAGGAGACAGAGGATGGTCTGGATGAAGAGTTGGTCAGAGTAGAAAGAGTCTACCATGCGGGGGTTGGGAACTTGGACTCAAAGTCCTCTTTGTGTTCTTCTCCGGGACTGGAATTAATGGCCCGGGACGCGAGCACCCCTGGTGGTGAGTGCAAACACGAACCACTCACATCCGCTCCAGACAGCAGCACCTAAAACTAGAAGAAAGAAGATAAGCATCCTACAACTAAGCTTATTATAATAAATGCATGTTACGAGTGGACCGTGCAACCATGCCTTAAGATACTTTATAATTAGTATTACTAATACTATGTTTTTTTAAATATATATTATATAACATAATATAGGCTAATGTAATTGTATTAACGTATATTCACTAGTGATAGTGGAATAACTGTCGGTGTATAGGTTTAAAGGCGAATGAAGAAAGAGCACTCGTATTTTATTATTTTTATTAATTAATTGAGGTTTTATATGCGTGCCACTTTCGAAGGACGCCGCCCATAGCATACAGCATGCCACTCGTATCGGTATCCCCAACTCGATCGGTGTGTATTTGCACTGAATGCCCAGGCAAGCGCCTCCAGTCATGGCACGCAATCTACAGATAGTTGTTAATTTAGTGCTTCACCTCGCACTTTAGCATGGCCATCCCCATACATGCAGACAGCATGCCACCCTATTTAGCCGGTGTATAATTTTGCTGTCTGCAAGGCAGGCCCGCCGCCGTACGAGGCTCTTATTTCTGTATAGTACAGCCTACTAGCTATTTGAGGATTAAAAGTATTTAATTATGATATGTGTCACTATATATTTTATATTTTTACTTCGCCTCGCACTGCAACACCGCCATGCCCTGTTTGCAGCCGATTGGACACCCTACGCGTGTGGTGTTTCATCTTACCGACCGCAATGGCAGACTCGCCGCGGTACGAGGCTCTTCATTGCTGAATAATTGCAGCCTACTTGTTTATTTAGTATTTATAAGTTAAATAATTATTGTTGAAAGTATTACTCGCGTAGGAAGTTTTCCGTATAGACAGGGCTGGGTTCCGCGCGCATGAACCTGTGCGTGACGTGATTGGCCAGCGGGCCGGCCAATCACAGAGCATCTAGGGCGGCCTGTGTGCTAGGATTGAAATAGGCATTTTGTATTTGCGATAAAATTCCGGGTCACGGTCGGAAATATACATATTTGCACTCAAGTAACACTTATCATAGAATTTCTGTGCAGTCCTGACCAGTAGCGGATCCAGAGGGGGGCTAAGGGTCTCAAGCCCCCTCCAAAAGCATATGGGTCCTCTATTGTTTTAGTGTTTGCCTTGATAAAGCCTAGCCTCAGCTGGGTCAAGCCCCTCCCAAACCAAAATCCTGGATCCGCCACTGGTCCTGACATAATAATCTTTCAATAGTTCGAGTTTAAGCTCCCTGTGCATAGCCCTGACGGGGCAATACACAGGCGCATCTGTCACGATACGAATGCTCTTGTTCTGTATTCGCTGCAGCTTTATTAAATGGCTCTCAGCCGCAGTTGCCCACACTGGTGCCGCATATGTTATGATGGGCTTAATGAGCGCGTTATATATTACTAAGCCGTTTTTAACAGAGCTCCCGAGTCGCCTACTCATGACTGGATAGAGGGTCATGAGTCTTGCGAAAGCTGCCTTTCTTTTTAATTCTATGTGATCATGCCATAGTAGTTTTCTATCCATGTGTACTCCTAGATATTTTACTAAGTTTTTATGCGGTATTACGACATCAAAGAGTGTTAGGCGTGGTCTATTTTCTAATTCTGGTAGATGTTTACGTGTGAATACTATGGCTTCTGACTTTGTCGGATTTACTTTAATTCACCATTTTGTGCACCAATTTTCAAATAGATTTAATGCGGTTTGCAACCTTTCAGCTGCCAAAATTAAGTTCCTTGACCTACTAAACAGTACCGTGTCGTCTGCATATAATCCTAATTGTACATATCTATGTTCAGGTCTAGGCATGTCATAAATGAAAATATTTAATAGTACACGTCCTAAGATACTGCCTTGCGGAACTCCTGCTTTGATTTTCTTTCCGTCTGACTGAGCCCCTTCAGTTGTGACTCTGAATGATCTATCGCTTAAATATGAGGCCAGTACTTTAATATAACAGTCGGGAAAACCTGCTTGATAGAGTTTATATATTAATCCCGCATGAAATACTTTGCCGAATGTTTTTTATACATCTATAAATGTTGCTATACTATATTGATTCCAGGTGAACGTATCAATTATTTGTTCTGTCATTCGCACTAGTTGTTGTGTTGTGGAATGCTCGCTACGGAAATCAAATTGTTTGTTAAAGGTAAAACATTATTTTTAATGTAGGTGTTGAGTCTTTGAAGAATGATATACTCAGCCACCTTTGATAATATATTTAGTAAACTAATAGGTCTATAATTTTGTGGGAGGGTTTTATCTTTACCAGGTTTTTGAAAAACTATTACATTCGCTTCTTTCCATTGCGAAGGGAAGTATTGTAAATAAAATATAGCATTTATTAGGGCTGCCAGATACTCAATAATTTCTTCTGGCAGCTTCTTAAGTACAATTGCCTGGATTCCATCGTTTCCAGGGGCCTTACGTGGCTTCATACGCTTAATGGCTTGTTTAACTTCCTGCGACTGAGTTAAATAAGGCTCTGTGGTTAGGGGTTGATTTAATTTTAATCTAATTTCCCTATAGATTTCGGCAGTAAATCGCGGGTCGCAGGACTCGAGATTTGGTGTGAAGCTAGTTCGAGTGTATTCGCGAATGCTTGAGCTTTATCTATCGGGGTGAAGGCAACACCAGTGGGGGTCTGCAGCGGAGGAATTATTTCTGTTCTACTGAGAAATCGCTTTGTCATATTCCAGGTGCTATTATCTTGTACCTGGAGTTTCGAAATTATTTCATCCCATTGGCTACTCCTCCATAATGTAATTTCGTCGGAAATTATTTTTTGTAGCTCATTAATGCGCCGTTTGATATCCCGTTGTCGACGCCTGCTAAATTCGCGCCTTAGTCTTTTCTTCTGAGAAATTAAGTCTCTAATATACGCCGGCAGTTCGTCCTGCTTAAAATTAACCTCCTTTTCTGGAATGGACGAGTTCATCGCAAGCTGTATTTGTTCTGTAAGTTCCATTACTGCTGAATCTATATTTTCTTTAGTTTCAAAGTTGGCCGCATCGGCTGCAGGTAAATTGTCAATTAATCTTGTCTGAAAACCTCTCCAGTCTGCTTTTTTATAGTCTTTAACTTTTCTCGGCGGATTGATGTCAGTATCCGCGTCATTGAATATTAAGTGAACTGGGAAGTGATCAGATGACATTTCGTGAACGACTTTGAGTTCGAAACCCGTGTGAACTCTCTTATTTAGTACAATATCTAATATGTCTGGGGTTTGCCTTATTGCTCCACTATCATGAGTTGGCTCTGAGGGAGCATATATTTTGGTAGTTTTTATTTGACTCGTGCCTTCGCAACACAAAGCCTGTTAAAGTACACATTATGTTGTTATGAAACTCCTTTATTATGTGTGTAATCTCTATGCTTTTGTTTATACTAAAACAATAGTTAGTTTTGTTTCTTGATTCTTCTTTAAAAATAATATGTTGTAGTTAATATAAAATTAACTAAATAAATGCCTTATTCAATAATATTGTTTTATATATTTTAAGAACCAACTTCAACAGGTTATGGGCCCAGTCACCTGGGAATATTCTTTAAGGTTCTTAAAATTAATAAGGTAAGAAGTTCATCAGTTTAAGTATTCATCACAACATGGAATCAAAGCATTTGAGTTCATTCTCAGTTCCTCAGATAACTTTATTAGAAGGAAAATCTAATTGGGAGAACTGGATGGCCTTACGTTTAATTCCAAATGCAATAGATATAATTGGTGGATTGTTAAAACCACCAGAGATTGATCCAGCTGGAAAAGAATCAGAAGATTATAAAAGGAAATTATCACTGTTTAAAAGTACAGACAATCAAGCTTTTCTGGTTATGTCAGATAATATGACTGAAGAAATGTTCTAAAAAGTTCGTAGATATGAATCTGCTCGTATGATGTGGTTAGGACTTTGTCAACTTTTCAATACTTTTTCTGAAGACAGAATTTTTGATTTATATAATAATTTATTTGAAGCAAAATGGTCATCAGAAGACAATGTTGTAGGATTTATATCAAGAGTGTCTAATGTCTGGAATCAATTGAAACAAGAGATTGAAAAACATCCTGAAGGTAACAAAGATGTTTTATTAATTTGTAAAATTTTGAAATCTTTGCCCGAAAAATTTAAAACATTTACTAATGGTTGGCGATTGTTAATGATGAACATAAGAATTTAGATAATCTAACGCAAAAATTGTGTACATTTGAAACCAATTTGCTTGAGAGTATCTCTGAAGAGATTTTACATGTTAGAGGGGTAACAGAAATGGACAAAACCATACGAGGTAAGCAGTATAAACCTTCTTTTAACAAGAGCCAAATGAAATGTGCTTATTGCGATAAGAAAGGTCATTATATTCAAAAGTGTAGATTTTGGATTGCAGATGGTAGACCACCTAAACCAGCAAAAGCTAAATGTACAAAGGCTGAAGGAGCTACACTTTTTACAGTTATTTCAGATGCTTTTGTTACAGAATCCAATAGTCAAAATTGGTATGTGGATAATGGAGCTACCCATCACATTTGCAATAGAAGAGACTTGTTCAAAACATTTGATCATTTTTCTAATGGTGATCATGTGATTATTACTGCAGATGGTTCACAAGTAAAAGCTATTGGTCAAGGATATATTGAAATTGAGGCATTCTCAGAAGGAAGATGGAAAAAATATGTTTTATTGGATGTTTGGTTTGTACCAGGCATTTCAAAGAATTTGTTTTCACTCCTGGCTGTTCAAGATCGTAGACCTAAGAGCAAATTCCAATCAACTGCGCTCTTGTGCAAGTTGTTTGAAGGTAAGGACACACTTGTTACAGGCAAACGTCAAAAATATGGTGGACTATATGAATTGGCAGTTAAAGTCATTCAACTGAAAAAACCCGAAGGTAACCAAACTATTACTTCGAATAAATCTAACTTACTTCAATTCTATCATGAAAGAATGGCTCATCAAGACAAACGTCATATAAAAGAAGTCATCAAGGAAGAGTTATGTTTAGATGTGCCAGTGGATAGTGAACTTTGTGAAGGGTGTATCAATGGAAAGGCCCATAGACAAAAATTTGGTCATCGAAAAAGGGCAGAGAACACAGGAGAGCTAATACATTTGGACGTATGTGGTCCTATGGTTCAATCAACAAGTGGATTCAAATATTTCTTAGTCTTAAAGGATGATTGGTCAAGATTTAGGAGAGTTTATTTCCTTAGAACTAAGGATGAAGTTTCAGAAAAATTAAAAGACTTCATATCCGAAACGAAGATAAATGGCCATGTTATAAAATCCATGCTAAGTGATAATGGAGGAGAGTTCAATAATGAGAAAGTGCATAACATTTTAAGGTCTCATGGTATTGAAATGAAATACACAATGCCATATACTCCACAGCAGAATGGTTGTGCTGAGAGGGAAAATAGAACAATTGTTGAAGCAGCAAGAACTCTTATGCATTCCAGGAAAGAATCATTACCAAAATAATTATGGGCTGAAATGATTAATACTGCAGCATACATTCTCAATAGAACAGGCATCTCATCTGTTAAAGGGAAATCACCTCATGAACTATGGATTGGACAAAAACCATATATTAAGCACTTACGTATAATTGGATCTCAATGTTGGGCACATGTACCAAAAGTTCATAGAAAGAAATTTGACAAAAAAGCTCAAGAAGGAATTTTAATTGGATATGATGGAGATAATGGGTACAGAGTTCTGTCCAAAAACAAGCTCATAAGATCTCGTGATGTTATATTTCAAGAAGCCACTAGCATTCCTGCTGTTCAGCAATTATGCACACCAATCAGAGATTCCAAGTTACAGTAAATCTTGGACCTGAGGAAGATGAACCAGATATTCAAAAAGATACTGGGCAGAATGAAGAATGTTTCAGAGAATTTAATGAAGAGGACAGCGAATCAGAAATGGAATTAAGTAATGAAGTTGTGAACTGGGAAAGAGGTAGAACTCTCAGAGATATCTCTAAACTCACGAAACCTAAACACATGGAAGACTATGTGAATAGTGTTTAATTCCTCAGACATATAAGGAAGCAATGGAGAGTGAAGAATCTGATCTTTGGTACAATGCCATGGAACATGAAATAAATTCTCTCAAGGAAAATAAAACCTGGACTGTATGTGAATTGCCTCCTAATAAGAAAGCCATAACATCTAAATGGGTATTCAAAAAGAAGTATAATGCTGACGGGTCACTGGATCGTTATAAGGCAAGATTGGTAGTAAAAGGCTTTCAACAGAAGAAAGGGCAGGACTATGAAGAGACATTCAGTCCAGTAGCCAGAGCGACTACTATTAGAACAGTGCTTAGCGTGGCTGCCAGTGAAAATATGCATCTTTACCAATTTGATGTATCTACAGCCTTCCTTAATGGCGAGTTAAAAGAAGAAATTTACATTAGTCAACCTGAAGGCTTTCAAGATAAGAGCAGAAATGTCTGCAAATTAAATAGGAGTCTTTATGGTCTAAAACAAGCTCCCAGATGTTGGAATGAGAAAATAAAAAGTTCTCTAAAAATGCGGGTTTAGTAGTATGTTCTGCTGACCCATATTTGTTTATAAAGAATAACAATGGAAATAAAATTTTATTAACTTTGTATGTTGATGATGGATTGATCGCTGCATCGAGTGAAGATGATGCAATGGAACTCATTGAAAAACTTAAACTTGAATTTAAAATTACAACTAAACCTGCTGAATATTATCTCGGTCTTGAAATCAAACAAAGCAAGGAAGGTATTAAAATTTACCAAACTTCATATATCAGAAGAATTCTTGAAAAAATCCAAATGAATGAGTGTAAACCTGTGAGCACTCCTATTTTAAAAGATGAAAACTTCATATCAAGGAAGGAAATCTTAGGAAGTAAGAATACTAACTTCCCCTATCGTGAGGCAGTGGGTTCCTTGATGTATCTAGTTACAGGAACAAGGCCTGATAGCTCATACGCGGTGAGTGTTGTGTCTCGGACGCTTGAGAATCCTTCAGAAGGTGATGTATGTAAGGTGAAAATAATTTTTCGCTATCTGAAAGGCACTCCCGAACTTGGTATATTTTACAAGAGTAATCACCATAAGGGAGTTCTTAGGGGTTACTCAGATGCAGATCTTGGAGGAGACTCATTGACAGGCAGATCAACTACAGGAGTTGTATGCATTTATTCTGGACGAGCGATTTCGTGGTTCAGCAAGAAACAAGCCTCTGTAGCCATTTCAACAACTGAGGCTGAGATAGTAGCTTCGAGTGAAGGAGCTAGAGAGATGGTGTGGTTAAAACGACTTTTGGCAGAGATAACCGAATTCACATCAATACTTTATTTGCTGATAACAATGCAGCAATAAGACTTGCACAGAACCCGGTATGGCACAAACGAACGAAGCACATATTGATTCGTCATTTTTTTGTAAGGAAAAAAATACAAGAGGGTGAGATTGTTATAAAGAGAGTTGACACTAAAGATCAGTTGGCGGATGGATTCACAAAGGCTCTGCATAGTCCAACTTTGAAGAGACTGAATATAGAATTGGGACTATCTTAGTTTTCAGTGTGTTTCATAAGTAAATAATGAAGGAAGGTGTTAAAGTACACATTATGTTGTTATGAAACTCTTTTATTATGTGTGTAATCTCTATGCTTTTGTTTATACTAAAACAATAGTTATGTTTTGTTTCTTGATTCTTCTTTAAAAATAATATGTTGTAGTTAATATAAAATTAACTAAATAAATGCCTTATTCAATAATATGGTTTTATATATTTTAAGAACCAACTTCAACAAAGCCATTGGCCGTGTTACATCGACAGTTCCAGTCACTATGTTTAGCATTAATATTGCCAAATGCTAGAAACGCGGGAGCTGATTGATATAAAATATCTAGATCATTTCCTGCCCGGTTTTGCATACATATAAATTAGGACTGTTTGTTGATTATTAATTTTAAAATTTCTGGCTATTGCTTCGAGTTCATTAAATATAGGTCATTGAAATTCGGAATGCTGAATGCTTCTGTGGACCACTAAGGCAACCCCTCCACCTCTAGTATCTCGGTCGCGCCAGTATATAATATAGTTTAATATCGTGAGGCGATCGGTTGGTATTAAGTGAGTTTCATTTATGGCTACGATTTTAATATTGTTATTAATTAAGTGCTCTGTAAACTCTATTATTTTATTTCTAATTCCTCGCGCGTTCCAGTAAAGGATGGTGCTAAGTCTATTGTCGTCAGGGTTTAAGTCAACGACAGGGCCTAAATTAAGGTTGTTGGCCATTGAAGCTGGCCGCCAGGGTAGTCACGAAGCCCATGGTAGCTTGTACTTTGTCCTGAAGGGACATGGCCGGATTACACCAGATGGACATCAGTTGGCACATCGGCTCTAGGGCTTGGGCCAGGTTCGAGTCCTGGGTGAATGTTTTTGATTGTTGGACAACCTTCAGGAATTCACTGGGGCCAGGGGCTGGCTTTTCTACGGGGCAGGGCTGCAGTGGAGCAGTTGGCTGCACTGCTGGTGCCTGCTCCACCTGCATGTCGGTGGCTGCAGGTGCCGCCAGCGTGATGGGCTGATTTGTAGTCGGGGAAGGGGGGGGGGGGCGCCTTCTCGAGGGCTGTTCCTGCCGCGGGGCCAGCTGTTCCACCGGGGGGTTTCTCCCCTTTCCATTCTTATGCCCTGTTAGGTTTTTCTTCAGGGGCCTTTGTGGTTGGGGCTGGCCTCTAGGCCTCCACTGATTGGCGACGACTGGGTACTCAAGTTCGTACCTGTCGGCCAATACTGCATACTGATTGTACTGTTGGGGGGCGGGGTAGTTGGGGGCTCGCCACGCCTGTCTGGGGGGCTGGGGCTGGTACCCAGAGGGGCCCGCGTGTTGCGGGGGAGCTGCGGCACCGTGTCCAGATTGTCCTCTGTTCTAACACCATAGAGGGTGGTCAAAAATCGTTTCCCAGCTTCTGCAATTGCTTGAGGTTGTGAATCGTGATCAAAGAAGGGTTTGATGTCCTCTAAAAGGTGCACATTCTTGGCCACATGTTTCACTATTTTCTTCTTTCCCAGCTTGTAAAATGAAGAAGTGGTGTCGCAACCACTAATGGCGTGGAGGAAAATGAGGACCTTTTTCAGGTCGTCGGCGAGTTTACAACTCTGGTAAGTGAATATTTTTTGTGTTGTTCCTCTTCCTGGTTTGAGGTAATAAATGTTAGCCGATGATGTGGCTAGAACAGTGAGGATGACCAACAAATCCATATCCTCACCGAATAGAGCAACCTTCTCATGACTATGGGCAACTTCGATGGCTGTGGTGACGATCATGTGGTCTGCATTTTCACGAGCTTGCTTGACTGATATGCCTTCACTTTCCAGCCTCTCAGTGAGCAAGTTGATGAGTCACACCTTGTTCCTGTCATTTGAAAGAAAGTGCTCCTGGGTCATCATCACCACCATTGACTTTGTGAAGATGACCTCAGGAGCAATGTGCCTCTTCATTCTGCGGAGCCGCTCTGCATATTTGATGCTTTTGGTACGCAGGTCTTCGGGGTAGCCATCGAAAACCACAGTGGTAGCTTTTCTGTTGTAGTGGCGTTTCAAGTAATCAACATACTTGTTGATAATACATTGAAAGACATCACCATTCTTTCATACCACTCGGTATAATAACAATCCTCCATCAATGATGTGAGCCGCTTCATCGAGGTTAACTTCTCCTATAGGATCAAAAAGTCATAAAGTACAGACTTAAGTACCTTCCTCATTCCAACATCATCGAATAGAGACATGGGAATATGGTGCCAGCTCGTATTGGAAGAATTCCTTTAGCTCTTCATCAGATTTCTTGAGGAGTGCGATACAGTGAAATATTGTCTCAGGATTGACTGGTACATCCTCCCCATGAATCGTAAACTTTGACTTGAAACCTTGAATCTTCATGACACGATTCTTTCTGACTGCCGTCGTCCCGGTAACGGAGGCTGTGTTAGCGGGTAAGCCTAGCAGGGAAGTCGGCTGGTGTACTGTTCGGTCCGGATGGGCGCCAGGGTAGCTTACAGCTAGTCCACGGTGGGTGTAGGTCGTCAGCCCCTGTGCAGCTCACTAGGCTCGCCGGCAGTGCAGAGTTCGCGTTCGGAAAACACTCACATATATATCTACTCACGTCTCACGTCTCGTGGTCTCACATCACCTGGGGTCTCACAGGGTCACACGTCCGTCCTGGGTCGCGCGCGGGTGAAGACTGACTAGCGATGGTGACTGCATGGAGAAGGGGTGTGAGGGTGTATTCCGCCAGCGGGGGCTGGTGCTGGCGGGGTGGGGACCGGGCTTTACTGCCCACAGAGGTACGATGTCAAATGCCCTCCCCCCCCCCCCCCTGGAGAAGCCCGGTCTTACCCCGCGCTCGGGCCCCCGCGGCGTGTTTGCACCCTCACTGCTAGCAGCAGGTCCAGGTGGGAGGCGCCTGTGAGAGCTGCCACTGGTAGGGTCTGCGCTCTGCTTCCCCCTGCATCCCTCATGGTGTACCTGTGGGCGGCGTCTCCAGACGAGGGCCCCTGGGATGTTTCCCATGTGGTATGCCTCCAGGTACCTGGGTGGCCATCGTACTCGGCGGGGGTGGTCAAGTCGACCATCTCCTGCCCGAATCCCCAGAGGTTGTGGGCTGTCATTGGTCTTAACGGTGGTTACCCCATATTCGGGTTGCCCTCGCGTTTGTTGCAGATGGCATTGACTCCTTTCCTGCTCTGGGCTTCCTACCGAGGGGCCCATCTGTGGGTCCATTGATGCAGCTGTTTCTCTCTCCGGGCCGATTTGGACTGATGATGACCGGAAGGGCACCCTCTCCTGCTCAGGGATACCTGGTGACATGTCTGCATTGTTGGTTTCAGAAGACTGATAGCGCTGGGGACTCCCTGTTTTGCCACCATTTGCGACCTCGGGCCTCGCCATGGACAGCTGGGGTTTTGGCCTCTTGGTCCAGGTGTTGTGGGCCTGTCTCCTGCATAGTCCTCCACGAAGGGGGGGGGGGGGTGCGGTGACTGTCGGTGTGGTCCGATGGGTGGTTCTTCATCCAGGTCGCTCACATACATTGTGAAGGTGGCTCCTTCTAGGGGCGCAAGGTGGCCCCAGGCACCGCGAGTTGGCGACTCCAGTGTTTCTGGGTCTAGCTCCTCCGGCTCAGTCACGACCGGTAGGGTGGGCAGCGTGCCATCAGCTTCACGCTCAGATTCCTCTGCTGAGACATCTGTGATGCTGAATTGCCCCAGGTTTTCTTGTTGAGACTGCGATCGGCACGGGGTTTGTACGTCGGGTAGTACGCTATTCCTCCCAGCGGAGGGTGTTTGCGGTTCATCCGGTTCCCCCTGTGACCTCGTGTCGACAGATGGGCAGTTGGGATTCGGTGTCCCTGGGAGCCTGTCTCCTGGGAGTGGGGCGAGTCGTAGGTCATCCCGGTGTATTTTCTTAACTCGGCGCCCACCTAGGCATACCTGGTATGTCGTCTGGCCGAGCCGTTTCTGAACGGTGTAGGGCCCGCCCCATCGCAGGGCTAACCCCGCGCAGTAATTGCGAGGGGCAGCTGACAACGGGTGGACCCGGACATAGACTTGATCCTCGGACTGCACCCCAGGAGGGGGTTGAATTGTTATAGGTGTGATCTCCTGCACATATGCCCATTGCATCTGGCATGCGCCCTCGTGTGCTAGGTTGCGACGCTGGGCCCATCCCTCCAAATTCTCCGCTGTGTGCGGAACCCTGTGAGTGGTCCACTCCCTGGGCAGTGGCAGGTTGCGCCCCTGGACCATCTCGGCAGGTGTCATACCGGTGGCGGCGTTCGTCCGGTGCCGGACATAAAAGAGTGCGTCTGTGAGGTGTTGGTCCCACTGGGCATGGTCCTGGCCCAAACGGATGCTGAGTTGCACTTTCAGCTCCTGGTTCCTGCATTCCGTGGGGTTGGCCCACGGGTGGTAGGCGGGTGTAGTGTCGTGCCGGATTTGTTGCTCTCCACACCAGGCCTTCCAACACCGGCCCAGGAACTGACTGGCATTGTTCATGAGAACAGACTGTGGGTAGCCCCAGCATGGCAGGAACTCTGTGCTCAAGATCTTGGTGATCGTGCCTGCACGTTCCGACATGGGTAGGCCTCCGTCCAGCGTGTAAAGAGGTCGGTTACTATGAGGATGAAGCTGTGTTCTCTAGGAGTTCGTGGGTAGGGCCCATCACGTCGAGCGCTAGTGTTTGGAATGCCGTGGTGCGCTCGCGGGGCCTCTATTGTTCCTCCCCGTCTCGTCTTCGAGCCTTCCGTGACTGGCATATCTCACACTCACGCACGTAATCTCGTACATCGTGGGTGACTCCAGGCCAGTGGTAGAATTGACCCACTGCCCGTCGTGTTTGGTCAGTACCTGGGTGGCCGACCAAGTCATGGTAATGGTGGAAACGTGGCACAGCCTCCCGTGCCTCGGGTGGTACATATGTTTTCCACTCGACCTGTTTCTCGGGTGCACGCTGCTCCCTGAAGCCATACCCCCTAGGTGGCTGGTGGATAGGTCGATCATGGGTGGTGGGGATCTGGTGTTCCGCTACTGTGGTGCGTCGGAGTGGGCTGGCCGAAATGAACACACTCTGCCTCTTGCAGAGTACCTGTTCAATGGCGGCTTGATACTGTAGGGGGACATTGTGGTGTAACTGTCTCAGAGTCAGCGGCTCACTAGGTGGTTTAGGTGTGAAGCCTATGCCATACACTGTGAACCATTTTGGTATTCCCACGTGGACGCGGGCCGACTTTAGCTCCACTACAGTATCATGTGCTGCTAGCCATGGTTGTCCCAGGACAAGGGCCTCGTGTATATCTTCCACAAGGGGAGTCACTATGGTCGTAAGGTCCCGAAGGCTTACCTCAATCTCCGTCTGGCCCACCGTCACTCCTGGCCGTGTGGTGGTCGCTAGGTGCAGCTCCGCATGGTGAGGCTGGAGCGCCCCTGGTGGTACGAGGCTCGGGGTGATGAACACATGGCTGGCGCCTGTGTCCACCAGCGCTGCGGCTGGCCATTTACCCTCCACTGGTATGCGCAACAGGTGGTCTTGCAGTTGGAACAGCTGGCCCAGGGTTGGCCTGGGGCCAGTTGTGCTCCCGATAGCCAGTGGTGCCAGTGGGGCCTCCAGTGGTGGGGCGGTTGGTGCCCGGGAGAGTGTTGTGGCAGGTGGTGCCGATGATGTTAATGGTGCTGGGTGTGTGGTAGGTGGTGCCGGCATGGCTGGTGGTGCGGATGGTGGTCTTGTGAGGGCGGGCTCCTCAGTTCCGCGCCCCCGGTGGCCCGTTTCCCGATGAGGGTGTCGTCTGGTGCTGGCGTTGAGATGGAGAGAGGGGGCACTCACGATGCCAGTGGTATGTTTGGCTGGGACAGCCTCGTTGGCACTGTGGTGGCCGGTCATATTCACGTGGCTGCGAGTGTTCACGGTAGCCCTGTTGGTTGCGTACCATTGGTGGTGCTGTCGCGCCCTCGACGGCCCGCTGTCATCTGGGCGGGGTTTGCCACTCGGTTGCCCTAATTGGTTGGTTTGTCGGCTGGCTGCACTGTGTTGTGAAGTGGCTGCTGGTGATGGTCGGGAGCGCAGAAGTCAGATCCGTGTTTGGGGCGATCCGCCGGAACAACTGTACTTTGTGGGCGATGAACAGCTCCACTTGCTCCCCGTCCTGCTGCTGTTCCCCGTAGAATTGGGACATGCAGAGTACCATCGCTTGGCCGGTGTTAAACCGCCGGGTGAGCTGGTCCACGAACTCGTGCCACAGCATGTCGAACTGGCCCCAAAGGCTCCACTACTGCTGTGCGGCGCCTCGTAGCTGTTCGCTCGTCCATTGTGCCCACTCATCAACCGGTACCCTCGCTCGCGTCAAGCGTATGTTGCACTGTTGCAGGAAGGCCCTTGAGTCTTCGTGTGATAGTCCGCTGAACTCCCATAGCGTGGTCCTTCCGGCACTCATCTCCACATGTGGTGCTGCTACCCATAGTGGGCTCAGGTCGACCAGTGGTGAGTACTGTTGCACGGGCATCTGTTCGGAGCCGCACTGTGCACAGTTTTTACATAGGGTTGGTTTCGTGTCGACGGGTGCTGTCCTGGTGAGATTACCAGTGTTTGGGTTTCCTTGGGTTGGTTGCCAAGGAAGTGGTGGCTTCACCTCTATCTCCCCTCTCCAGATGGGATTCCCTGGTATGTCCCATGCATTGGACACGGTCTCACATTTGGTTGGAACTTTTCCCATGTCATGTGCACACAGGCACGTGTTGTGCCATGGTAATGTTCCCGTCAGTAGATCCATGTTTTTTGGCAAGGAGCATTTCGTACAGAAGATGGTTATTGTGTGGTGTAACATTGTGTTGGTGTTTCTATCAGATCTGAGGTGAGATGGTCAGTCGAAAATGTTTAATAAAAAATTAAAATTACTTTTAACATTGGAGTCTTTAAGAATCAAAACTAATGGAGTGGTGTCTGGTGTTTGTTTTGATCGTAACTGTTAGTTACATGGTCGTGCGCGCGCACCCTGTACTGAGGGGAGGCATGGTGGCCCCTTGCCCGGACGACCGCACAAAGGGGAGAGTGATAGCTCTGGAGGGGAGGGGAGTGGGAGGTTGGGTCGTGCTATAGTTGTCTGCACGCGCAGCATCGAGGAAGGAGTGTGGGACGCTGCCCGGACAATCGCACAAAAGGGTGGGCGATAGCTGCCGGACGATCACACAAAAGGGAAGGCGATAGCTGCCTGGACGATCGCACAAAAGGGAGGGTGATAGCTGCCCGGACGATCGCACAAAAGGGAGGGCGATAGCTGCCCGAACGATCGCACAAAAAGGAGGGCGATAGCTGCCCGGATAACCGCACAAAGAGAAAGGCGATAGCTCCGACAGGTGTTGGGTCGTGACGCAGGCCAGCTGCGTCGCTCTCTCCGCTGGAATGTTGCGGGGGTGGAGATGGGTGTTCTTTGTTCGCTGCGCTGGTCGCGCCGGCCTGTCTGACTCTAATCACGTCGCGCGCACGAAATGGCCGTTTCCCGCATACCGCTCAGCTTGGATGTTGAAAAGTTGCTGTAGAACACTGAAATTTTCTTGATTTTTGCCACACGAAGGGGCTCGAAATGCCATCGTCCCGGTAACGGAGGCTGCGTTAGCGGGTGATCCTAGTAGGGAAGTCGGCTGGTGTACTGTTCGGTCTGGATGGGTGCCAGGCTAGCTTGCAGCTAGTCCACGGTGGGTGTGGGTCGTCAGCCCCTGTGCAGCTCACTAGGCTCACAGGCGGTGCGGAGTTCGCGTTCGGAAAACACTCACATATATCACTACTCACGTCTCATGTCTCGCGGTCTCACGTCTCCCGGGGTCTCACAAGGTCACACGTCCGTCCTGGGTCGCGCGCGGGCGAAGACTGACTAGCGATGGTGACTGCACGGAGGAGGGGTGTGAGGGTGCGTTCCGCCAGCGGGGGCTGGTGCTAGCAGGGTGGGGACCGGGCTTTACTGCCCACAGAGGTACGATGTCATGACAAACTTGATTTTGTCAAAGTTTTGTCCCACCAAGGTATGCATGGACGAATTCCCAATTTCAAAGGCTCTGTGAAAGTTTATTGATTCATCTCCCATGACACCTGTACTGATGGAAATCATGAAGTCGCTTGCAGGAAAAGGATCGTGAGATTGAAACCACTCCACAAACTTCTGTACATCTCCATTATCACGCTGGACTCTAGCATCTCTGGCATCAACATGCTGCTCTGAGGTGGTGAATAAAACCCCGCTAAAATCCTCGACCTGTTTTGCCACTGTTGTAACTATTGGCATGGTGACTGCCCATCTGCTGAGTGTACTATCTGAAACACCACGACCATGACTAAGCTCTCCACTACTTTTTAATGAGCGCATGAGGGTCTGCTTAATGGTCATGTCAGACCAAATCCCACTCCAAAATTTATCAGATCTTCTGATTGTTAACCATCAATTCAGCACATACCTCTCATACTCTTTTTGAGATAGTTTCTCTTGTAGGTCCATCAGGTCTTGCAGATAGAGCTGCGCTGACTTAGCATACAAAAAATGCCCACTTGCATGGAAATAGGGCAACATCTTCTTCATAGCACTCAGATGCAGCTCCCAGTCACCAGTTCTCTCTGCCTGTATTAACTGCTTCATGAGGGTGGTAATTTTGAAGTAGAGCACCCATAACTTGGCAGTGGGACAATTATCCTCCAGTTATTCGATTTTCTCAGTGAACAGCTGCTTCAAATATTCGTGATCAAGTTCTTCCAAGGGAGTCTTTGGATGGGAAGGTTCTTCTGAGTCCTCATTACCCCTTATTTTCGTAAGGATGACATTTGCAAGAGCCAAATTGCAGAGATTATGTGCACGAACTGCCCTTGAATAAGCACACCCAGCCATCATTTTTTCTGTTGATGCTTGGGTATAAGCAATGCTGAATAGCTCTTGCAGCCCACTTCCATTCATGATGTAGCCTATGGTTCCCAGGTACGAAATTAAAAGATGAAAACCCCCAACCGTACAATAACTATGTTCAACTCAGAATCGGGAGTGGAAGATGCCACATTCTCACGTGCCTTTAGATAGAGAGGCTGGTTAAATGTGACAAAACAGACATTTTTGTCAAGGATCTTGCATTTTTCAACTGCTGAGAGAAGTGAAGTATAGATGGTGTCATAGTTACTGGGAGGTGCATTGATGAATGGAAGGAAAACTGCAAGTGATGTTGAGTAGGGTTTTGAGGACATGAGCTGCTCCATAAAACCATTCCAACCTGGGAGTTCATATCCTTTCCTTTTTCCCATAATCCAGTCTAAATCAGCCTGTTGAATGATCACACTGGAGAAATTTTCCCTCAAGTCCTTAAACACAATGTTTTTGATTGGTGCTCTGGTTTTTTCAATTGTTTTTATTGGAATCACACCAAATTTTCCTACAATGCTTGCTTTTGGAACAGTACTGACTCTATCTGTAGATTTACTACTTGAAGATGCAGAAATCACTGGAGTTAAACAGTGGATACCACCCATAGCATGGGAAGTATTTGAGCCATCTATGGTGTCAACATTGACATCCACATTGTCCCACACAAATTGGGAAAAAGGGTCTGGCTGAACAGAGATGGGTGAATGGTTCATACATGATACCTCAAAAATTCTGGATTCCTCATAGGAACAGCAGAAACCTAGTCCATTGGCTATTTGAATCAGATCCTTTGAGCCATATTTCCTGGCCAGGAGAGCCCCGACCCCAACATGGAGAGGTTAATGGAACGACCTTGGTCTGGTGGCTGATATTACTGCATGAGCGATAGAAGTCACTTTGGTTTTTTTTTCTTTTATAAGTGTTCCTCGTTTGCCTTTCAATATGATAGAACGAAGCAATACCTGCAAGGTTTGTAGAACATCATCCTCGCAGGTTTCAACACAACATTGTGGGTCTGGATAGGCATCAAGGGAGTACACTTTTGCACGGATATCTTCCCTGATTATGTCAGCTGCATCTCTAACAATTCGTAGGCGTTCTTCCTCCTCATTCACTTGTTTAGATTCATACCATTGTTGGGTCAAAATTTTGTAGCCAGTATTGCGGAAACAGAGTACTGTCTCTCGGTTTTGACCAACTGATATAATAATGTCACTCTTGTAATGGTCTTCCAACCTTCTCTTCAGTTGTTTATCGGTCGCTTTAGGGCCAGAAAAATCTTTCATGATCTCTTTCATCGAAATATGTTCTCAATGTAATTGCAAACATGTTCAAAAGAAGCAGTGATGTTTTCATCTGGGGGCCTACCCTTGGAACTCGTTGGGTGAACAGGTAAAACAAATTTTCTCATGCTGTTCTGATGGTATCTCCCATCATTGGCAACCAAATCACTCACTGTGGCCAAGCGTGATTTGACTTCTTCCGCCCACTGGTCTCCCCGGGAAGCTACAGTTTCTAATACATTGTTCTTGAAATTTATAGTGGTTATTAAACTGACATTTACCCGCCGATTAACATTCAGTTTTAGTTGTTAGGAGATGATATCACTGGCATCCTTGTTACAAAAAAAAAGTGTTCTGAAATTCTACCCCGACTGACCTGCTTGGCAATGAGGTATTCTACTCCCACTTGCTTTTATTGCAGCAGTCACATTCTTCGCCCTGGTGTAAGATTTATGATATGAGATGTGTAGCTTTACAGTCTCACATGTCTGAAAGCGAGTATGCTTTCCATCACCTCGTTTCTTACTGCACTCAACCAACATTCTGATTCCTCTTGCTTTCACAGTCACAGCCTCACCCTTCTCTATTGTCACTTCACACACAGCACACGTATCCGTCATATTGTATCGCGCGGAAACATGTTTATCATATAACTGTAGGTCACTTTTATTGTGCTAGTTTTGCTTGCATTTGTGTGGTTTGATGCCTTACCTGCGATTTGTGGGCGCAGTTACGCTGTGTCCGAGGCGTAGTTGCTTGAGGCGCAGTGTGATGTCTCTGCATGTCGGGCGCCCTTTGGCGCTAGTGTTAAGGTCAAGTTGTGAGCAGGGATTTATTTTTCGGCGGTTGATACAGTGTAGGAATTTTTTGTTTGGCAGTTAGTGCCGTGAATGTTGTTAGATTGTTACCAATCGAATTCATGCCTTTTTGTGTTTGCTTCAAGTGTAGTTGAAACCAACCATTTCTGCTATTGTTGAAAACTTGTCCAAAGTTAACCTGCTGTAGTTTGGTAATGCATTGGCCGAAAAATTCGCTCTTGAAACCATTCGACGCAAAAATTTAATTCTTAAAAAATGTTATGTAAAATAACTGTTTGATAAAATGGTTAGTTCGAAATATTTTAGAAAAACTTATATTAAAACGAAAATTATTCGTAAAATTAAAAAATTTATACGTCTTTCACCATTCGTAGTTTAACAACGGGTGGTCCAAAAAAAATTATCCTGGTTTTATTCTACACAAACTTTAGTGCTCTACAACTTTTATAAAAGGTACATTTTCAAAATTTTGTTAAGTTTAGGAGATACAAGTGAAAAACTGCTAAAGTATCCCTTTTGGGGGTACATTTTCAACCCCCACCACATTTCCACAATTCCCCCGAGGGGGAAAACATAGGAGAGTCATATTGGACCATAAATGAAACCATTGATGCAAAGAAAAAACCTTTTGTAAGAATTATTTCCGAATTGGGTGATTTTTGTATTTAACGCTATTGTACTGGCCTACTGAGGAGGTTAAAGTATCAGTTGATGCCGCTATCGGTGCTCCCTCTGAGAGCACATGCCATTATGTGTCCTCAACACCTGATCAGTGCCGTGCCACGAACACGCCCATGCGTGCAACGTAGTGGAGTGCCCCCAATGGCATGACGTCAAACACGGCCCCCTACGTGTGCAAAGCGCCCGGCCGAGTGTGGCACTGCGCATCTAGGTAGTCTGTGTACATGCATTTGATAAAACAATCAAAAACTAAAACTTTTAAAAGAGCCAATAATTATTGTTAATTAACTAATCATTTTGTAAACCAATATCGTTCACAAAACTCGCCGGAATCATCTTCCAGCGCTCCGCAGTTTCCCGCGGATTTTTCCCCCTCCCTGGCCCGGTGGCCAGGGAGAGGAGGCAGTAGCGATCTAGCTCTCACCTGGGCTGGCAGCCCCGCGCACGGGGAGCATTAATCTTTCGCGCCATCTCCACGTTAACAGCAATAGGTAACTATCTTCAAACCTTTTCAACAGCTCCCCGGTCGGCCCAAACCAGCCGTACGATATTTTGTGCGGGCTTTCGTTAAAATGTGTGACTCGCCACCGAGTCTTTCCAGTGCTACGTAAGTGAATTTATTTAGGCGACCCGTCATGGCGCCTACACCTTACGCCTTTAAAACTCCCCTCGGGGAACTAGTTCATAGCCCACGCGGGGCGGCACAGTGCCGAACGCGAAACAGAGTTTAATAACGATTCATCACCTGGGACGTGCAACGGTCGCGGACGAGATATCCTGCCAGATTCCGCCGCGCCCGTCCCCAGCATAACGTGGCCCTCGCCACCACATGGATTAGCCGCCTTTGTGTGACCACCTGAGTGGGACACGTTAACTTCACCCCGAACTCGGGACTAGCCCTTAGTGAATCTAGTGTAATATTTCTTTGTTAAGTGAATATGTATAACCAGACATTAATGTACCCGTGTTACATCCCGCACAAACATCCATGTGTGCAGAGACGGGCTTGCCCCTCTCCCGAATATTCGTCTCGTAACGCGCCGTGTTACCTACCCCTCTTAAAGTACTAGCCGCCGGGCTACCGAGCGACCGTAAAGAGTACCGCCAATTGAAGTGGTGTAGGCTGAGTGGAGGTCGACGATGATGCGGCCAGTCGCGTGAGAGTGCCATATGTGACGTAGAGAAGTGTAACGTGAGCGATGTAATAAATCTGTTAAACGTACATGTGTGTTTTCTCTAATACGGCGTCCTGGGAGGCCATAACAGCCCGGGGGGCCCTTTGCCGACGCGTCTCTGCCTGCAGCCACGAGGCCAGGAACCCCGCCCTTGAGATCAAAATTCTTTAAACCTTTTGAATTCACGTAATTTCAAAACAGGCAGCGGGGACGGCGTAAAATTGTCGCCCAACTTGTGTGGCTAAAATATCATCAAACTCTTTAGACAAACAATCCAAGAAAAACAACACGGAAAAATTAGCAGACAAAGGGCTCGAGTAGGGATAGGGCAACAGCGCGCAACGTGGCAACACCACGCGACTGAGCGGCGCTGCGCCAGCCAGACAACCTCCCCTCCTCTGCTATCCACTCCCGCACTACAACCCTCCCCTCCTCTGCTCTCTACCACCCCTCACCCACAAGTCACCCTGCTCACCACCCCTCCCTCACTTCGCTCCACCCTCAGGTCAGATGTGAGGGGTGACGTCACACGGCCGGGCCGCCACGGAATCGGGACAGCGACGTCACGACCCGTCGCCCGGGCCAACCTACCGCGGCGCGATGCAGACTGACGTCACGATTGACATGGGCGAGTGGTGGAACACGTACTTATTGACATGCGGGGCGGAAGGGACCGCGCGAACAGAAGCGCACACCACACGGGAATGCGGCGCGCGGGAAGAGATGGCCCAGGTCAAGAGGGAGTTCAGTATTACGTCGGCACGACGCTGCCATGCAGTGGGGTGCCATCGCCAGGTCAACAAGATAGCCTACTGCCACCAGTGCGCACCACTAGGCACCGCACGTGCATGGAAGCACGTGAATTTCTAAACTTTCGCGATGGCCGGTTCATGTGCACGACTTGCGAGGGCAAAGTGAACTCGCCCGCACCCGTGACCGTCGTGATCGAGACTCGACGGGACAACATCCGGGCCAAGCTGCCAGAATTCTCGGGACACACATAGGAAGACCCAGAGAAGCTCACACGGGTGTGCCAGGTACGGCATCTCTAAGGAAGAATGGACGGAACGCGTCACCGAGCAGCTTAGGGGACCTGCAAGGGACTGGTGGGCCATGACTGGCGAATTCGGCGTGGAGTGAGAGGACTTCGCGTCAAGCCTGGAAGCCCGGTTCAAGGCCGCCCACGCACGCGCCCAGTGCCAGCGCGCCCTGTTCTGTGAGCCGCAACGAGCAGACAAGGACGTGGAAACCTTCATCCGATCCAAAGTGAGGCTACACCGAAGCCTAGATGCCGGCGGGCAGACCAACGCGACGCTTGACGTAGCGGTAGAACTCATAAAGAGGGAGCTGCGCCCGCACCTGAGGGGGGCCGTGGACAGGGAGCTCGAGGACTTCGACCAGCTGGCAAAAGAAATCGAGCGGGACCTACGCCTGTCACCGCGCCCGCGGGACACCGCAGCCTGCCGATGGGGGGCGTCTCCGCCACCCATGACGGCCCCGGAAGATGCTTGGGCAGTGGTGCCGTACGTGAACCCCCCTTCCCCTCCCGGCACCACCCGCCGGGGGGGCGAGACGAGGGAGAGAAAGGCCACGACGCAACCCGCCACGCACTCGGCCAACACCGCCACACAGCGGGCCGCGTGCGCTAACCCGCGGCCAGATGGACAGCGGGACCGGCCCCCACAGTGCTGTTACTGCAGGGAGGAGGCCTACCATTGGCACGAAGTGTGCCCCACCCGGGCCGCGCTGTGGCAGGATCGCCATATCGGCGCGACACAGCCGGGAAACGCCCACTAGGGAACAGGATACCGGCGGGCTACTGTTCCTGGATCACGGCCAGCGCATCACCCACGAGGCCAGCCTGCACAGCACCATCGTCGCCCGTCAGACCAGGCAGTGGTGTTCCCCAGCACCCGTCGGCGCCCCGCACCGGGTCGTCGGCGAGCGGCGCTGCGGCACTGGTGCCCCCGATGCACCCAGCACCACCTGCGGGGCCTAAACGAGCACCACCGCCCCTACTGGGGCGAGCGGGAAACAACACGGACAAGCTGATGCGGGTACCCGTCCTGCTGAATGGCCAGCCCATCCACGCCCTGGTGGACACCGCGGCGAGCCACACGTACGTCGCGGCCCACCTGGTGCCCGAGGCGGACCTGGAGAAGCAGGAGGGAGGCGTCCAGCTGGCCACCTGGGGAGCTAGCGCGCTCACGATGGGGCGCGCCCAGGTAAGGACCGCCGTCAGGGATATGTGTAGTCGGACAACAGCCCTGGTGGTGCCGGAGCTGAGGGACGAACTGATCCTGGGACTACCGTGGCTCGTCCAGGAGGATGCCGCCATCGACGTAAGTGAGGGCAGGATACACGTCGGGCGTCAGGGGCGGAGGACGCTCTGCAGTGTCAACCAGAGGAGGACAACCCTGCCGGCCCCCGCCATCACCTTAGCAGACCTACAGAATGAGGTGCCCCCTGAGTACAAGGACCTGTTCAACGAGGTGCTGGCCCAGCAAGTGCAGGTGTTCGCCACCGCGGACATGTTGCGGCGTACCACAGTCACTTAACACACCATCCCGACACGACCCCACGAGCCCCGCTTTGTCAAGCCCTTCGGTTTTGGACCAAGGGAGCGGGAGGCGATTCAAACACAGATCGCGGAGATGTTGCGGGACGGGGTAATTGAACCGAGTGAGTCGCCGTACAATTGCTTGGTAGTAATGGCCAAGAAGAAGGACTGCTCACTCCGGTTCTGCGTAAATTTCAAGCCCATTAACACAGTCACCATCCCCGCCCCACCACCAATCATCAACATCACAGATGCCTTAGCCGGGTTGGGGAGGCAGGCATATTCACATTGCTGGACCTCAAGTCGGGGTACTGGCAGGTGCCCGTCTGCCCCGAGGATCGGCCGAAGATGGCCTTCACCGCTCCTGACGGCCGCAGGTTCCAATTCTGCGCCATGCCGTTCGGGCTGATGGACGCCACCGCGACCTTTCAGACCATGATGGTGCGCGTCCTGTACGGGTTCGTGGGTAAGTTGGCCGCGGCCTACCTGGATGACGTCATCATCTGGTCACGAACGTGGGAGGACCATGCGCACCACCTCGCCATGGTCCTCGAACGGCTGGCCCTCCATGGCCTGACCTGCACGCCCCACAAGTGTCATGTCGGCATGGTGGAGTTAGCCTACCTGGGGCACATGGTGAGCGCGTACGGGTGCCACCCCCTGCCAGCACAGCTCGATCTGATCGAGTCCAAGCCTCCCCCGCGTACCCGGAAGCAGCTGCAACAGCTGGTGGGGCTGCTCAACTGGCTCAGGAGCTTAATACCCAATTTCGCCGTAGTCACTGCCCCCCGGACCGACCTCCTGTCGCCAAAGTACCGGTTTCTGTGGACCCCGTAGGCCGACCACGCCCTGAACGCCATCAAACGCCTGTTCCGGGAATGTCACACCCTTGCTCATCTACAACCCGCAGAACACATATGACTGCAGACCGACACTAGCCAGGAGGGCATGGGCGTGGTCCTATATCAGCTGTGTCAAGACGGGTAGCGGCGCGTAGTAGAGTACGTCAGTGCCAAGTTTGGGCCGGTGGCGTGCCGCTACCACGTGAACGAGCAGGAGTGTCTGGCGGTCGTGTGGGCCGTGGGACGCTATCGGCAGCACCTCGAGGGTCGACCCTTCACACTCCGGACTGACAGCCAGTGCCTGAAGTGGCTGGATTCGGTACAGGGGCGCAAATCAAAATTCACATGGTGGGCGCTCACCTTGCAGACCTTCGATTTCCACGTAAAGCACGTGCCGGGCCGGGAGAATCATCTGGCCAACGTGTTGTCACGCCACCCCGACTTGGGCACCGAGTTCGAGGACGAGGAGAAGTGGGATGAGCTGTTGCCGCCACCAGGGACTTCACCTGACCAGCCCGAGGGGGAGGAAACAGCCACCCTGTATGCCACCTAAAACCCCGTGACCCCGGAGGTATCCCGACCCGACAATCTGGCCAGCCTCGTCCAGGTCGTGTGTCACGCACAACAGACAGACGCGGCGGCGCTCGCCGATAAGACCGCGTGCGGCCGGGCACCGCTCCTTCCAGCGGTGTCTGGACGGTGAGCTGAAGACGCGCGCCCCCAACGATATGGAGAGCTGGCGCACGCACGTGCCCGCCGCCGCCCGTCCGGCGGTAATGCACTTTTATCACGACCACGACTTGGCGGGGCACCCGGGGGCGGAACAGACACAGGAGGCGCTGCGGCACACCTTTCACTGGCCCGGGGTAGCGCGGGATGTACGGGAGTACATCAGAGGCTGTCAGCTATGCCAACAACGCAAGGTCCGGAGGGCCGACGGGGTCAAACAGCAACAGCCCCGCAGGCCGCACGCACCCTTCCACACTCTGGCGTTAGATGTCATGGGCCCATACCCGAGGACACCTATGGGGAAACGCTTCCTCGTGGTCATCACCGACCTCTTCACGCGCTGGGTGGAGGCGTTTCCCGTGTCTAACGTCCGGGCCCGGACGATCACCAACTTGATGGAGGGGGAGGTCTACTCCCGTTATGGCTTCCCAAAAGTCCTCCTAACGGACAATGGAGTCAGTTCATGGGCAAACAATGGCGGGCGGACTGCCGCCGTTGGGGCATCGCCCATCACACTACACCCACGTACCACCCCCGCGCCAATCCCACAGAGAAGAGGAATCAAGACATCAAGGCCCAGCTCCGGCTACGCCTGGGGGATGACCACACGAAATGGGACGTTCACTTACCAAAGATTTTGTATTGTCTGAGGCTGCGCATAAACGCTGTTACCGGCCACTCTCCCGCGGAGCTCGTGCAGGGGCAAAACCTGGCACTCCCGGGGGAGTGCCGCGTAGCCAACACAGCCACCGAGGACTGGTGGGGGGAGGAGTTGCGGCCCCAAAGCGAGGCCATGCGGGAGCAGGCGAGGGAGAGACAGGCCCAGTTCCTCGCCCACAAAATGCCCACCACCACACACGCCCCTGCCCCCTCACACCCGGACAGTGGGTCTACGTCCGCCAACACCACCTCTTGGCAGGGGCAAAGAATTTCTGCGCCGGGCTGGCCCCCAAGTGGTCACCGCCGCGGCAGATACTGTGGAAGACGGGGCCGTCCACCTACGCCGTATGCACCCCGAGCGGGCGCCCGGCCAAGGTGCACGGGGACGATTTATGGCTAGTAATTACCCCCCAAATACGTCAACCCCCCACGACCCCGGACTCAGCGGGGGCACGACCAGGGGCGCGGGAAACTCGTCGCGAGGCGACGACGCAACACCAGGACCGGGGTAAACCCCCGACACACCGATCGGCGAAGCTAGGAAAGACACACGAGGGACTCCGACTCTCCTGGACCCACTGACGTCAGCCTCCCGACGAGTCCAGACACCGCCCCCACTGACAACCAACCCAACGAGGCAGGAGAAGCGACACCCTCCCGTCACAATCCCGCTACCATCCCTCCCGACACGGGCGAGACCACTCCCATCATTAGTCACCCGGACGACGAGACGCACGTGCCAGAGGCGGACAAGGAGGACGAGACTTGGTGGCCACTAGACCTGAATCTGAGCACTTCATCATTCCGGGTAGTCATTGAGGAGCCAGAGGCCGAATCAGGGGAAGAGGAGGTAGCTGATAGGAGGTATCCACGCCGGAAGCAGCGTCTAGTACAACCCACATGCTGTACGGGAGAGCCATCAGCTGCGGGGAGAAAAGACGGGACAGTTGGCCCGCAGGCCAGGACAGTCAGGGGCACATGGAACCTAGACAGGCAGGCCGACACAAGAACGGCCCGACCCCGTATGGACCGGCGGGCCCCTTCGCACCTGGACGACTACAACATCACTAGCAACCAGGCCGCCAGGGAGACAAGCGGTGACAGGGAGGTCAGGGCCCCCAATCGTTTCCGCCCGCTCAAAACTGAGCACCCAGTTCCCCGCGCCTGACTAGGCCGCACTCGCCATGCCCCCGCCCACCTCCGGGACTACTTCTTGGGTGCAATCACGTCGCTCGCCTGGGGCACACAGCCAGGAGCTTCAGGCATCCACATGGGGGGGGGGACCACTCTAGGGACCCGACACCACCCGGGACACGGTACAATCCACCACAAGGGGGGCCCCTGTTCACCTGGAGGAATCACACCTCGCCCCAGTGCACTACTCACAACTTAATCATACCCGTGTGTAAACCAGTGCAACGTCAGAGTGCTGCGATCCAATGTGTGTAGATGTGTTGAGGCACAGAACGGCCTCGTCGAGGGGGGGGGGGGCATTTGACGCCGCCGTCGGTGCTCCCTCTGAGAGCACAGGCCATTATGTGTCCTCAACACCTGATCAATGCTGTGCCACGAACACACCCGTGCGTGCAACGTAGTGCAGTGCCCCGAACGGCGTGACGTCAGTCACGGCCCCCTACGTGTGCAAAGCGCCCGGCCGGGTGTGGCACTGCGCATCTAGGTAGTCTGTGTACATGCATTTGATAAAACAATCAAAAACTAAAACTTTTAAAAAAGCCAATAATTATTGTTAATTAACTAATCATTTTGTAAACCAATATCGTTTACAAAACTGGCCGGAATCATCTTCCCGCGCCCGTTTGCCAGGGAGAGGAGGCAGTAGCGATCTAGCTCTCACCTGGGCTGGCAGCCCCGCGCACGGGGAGCATTCATCTTTCGCGCCATCTCCACATTAACAGCAATAGGTAACTATCTTCAAACCTTTCCAACAGCTCCCCGGTCGGCCCAAACCAGCCGTACGATATTTCGTGCGGGCTTTCGTTAAAATGTGTGACTCGCCACCGAGTCTTTCCAGTGCTACGTAAGTGAATTTATTTAGGCGACCCGTCATGGCGCCTACGCCTTACGCCTTTAAAACTCCCCTCGGGGAATTAGTTCATAGCCCACGCGGGGCGGCACAGTGCCGAACGCGAAACAGAGTTTAATAACGATTCATCACCTGGGACGTGCAACGGTCGCGGACGAGATATCCTGCCAGATTCCGCCGCGCCCGTCCCCAGCATAACGTGGCCCTCGCCACCACGCGGATTAGCCGCCTTTGTGTGACCACCTGAGTGGGACACGTTAACTTCACCCTGAACTCGGGACTAGCCCTTAGTGATTCTAGTGTAATATTTCTTTGTTAAGTGAACTTGTATAACCAGACGTTAATGTACCCGTGTTACGTCCCACACAAACATCCATGTGTGCAGAGACGGGCTTGCCGCTCTCCTGAATTTTTGTCTCGTAACTCGCTGTGTTGTCTACCCCTCTTAAAGTACTAGCCGCCGGGCTACCGAGCGACCGTAAAGAGTACCGCCAATTGAGGGTGGTGTAGGCTGAGTGGAGGTCGACGATGATGCGGCCAGTCGCGTGAGAGTGCCATATGTGACGTAGAGAAGTGTAACGTGTGCGACGTAATAAATCTGTTAAACGTACGTGTGTGTTTTCTCTAATACGGCGTCCTGGGAGGCCATAACAGCCTGGGGGGCCCTTTGCCGACGCGTCCCTGCCTGCAGCCACGAGGCCAGGAACCCCGCCCTTGAGATCAAAATTCTTTAAACCTTTTGAATTCACGTAATTTCAAAACAGGCAGCGGGGACGGCATCACAGTTGACACTATTGTGCGGAAATTTTGGTGTGTGCTCAACAAGGAATTTTAAGTTAAAGTTCGGTTGTTTTATTTAAGGCCAGTTGAGTTATGTAACTTAAACGGGTTTAAATATTTTGTTAAATTTAATTCATTACTAATCTCAGCCTAAATTTTGCTAACCTTTTTTTTTAATATCAAACGATGGAGGTGAAATTGGGCCTAAATGTTTTTATTTTTTATCATTTTACTCATGAAACAGCTATTACCACGAAGTTATCACATAAAACCTAAGTTCTAAAAAATTTTCTTAATGCTCTTTAATTAGTTTATGCCAGCAGAAGCGCCGAGTATCACTTGTCAGTTGCATTCATAGATGGTTGCATTTGCTACCACTTACATGTTAACCTATGGTATTATTGAGTTAAATTTTTGTTTACTGTAATGTATGGAGTAAGTGATTTCGAATTTTTGAATGCTCCTTTAAAAATTTAAAACGGGGAAACATAGGGTAATATTTTGCTTTTTAGGGTACAGGAACATAACCATATTTGGTAATGGTAATAGTAATTTTCTAGAGTATGTTTTCAGTGTAAAACAAAAGTTAAACTTCTGAAAATTGAGGCCTTTTCGGAACCACGAAGTTCGTGCGTAATACGCTTGCAAGTCGCAGGTAAAACGTTTGCACATTTATATCCATTAATTTTAATTTTACTTGTCTTCAATATTAACTGACTTTCGTGGAATGTTTAAAAAAAAAAAAAAAAAAAGAGCGAATTTCGTTAAAAAAAAAATACACGAAAAGAACATCTAATTTTTTTCTCTCGCATAAAGAACGGATTTATTGTTCAAGAACATTAAAATTAAATTTACGATCCACCACTTAAATGGCTTAAATGGCCAGGGTAACGAGTTAAACGAAATTTGGTATTAAAAGTCTTGGTTCAGAATTTGATATTCTTTCGCAATCGTTCATGGAGTTCAGCAATTACGTTCCTCAGCATGTTCTGCATATCATGTTTCATTAGCGAGGCAGATTGTGCTGTGACATTTTTTTTTTGTATTCATCTCTGTCATGTTTCTAAAACCGGTGTCTGAGGTTCAGGTTGAGCACCGAGGTCTCTTGCTGGATGTTTTGGAACATCTTTGATTGGTTACTATCTTTACAGGATGTTTGGAGTCAGCCTCCTTAGTTGAATTGCACACTTTGTGGAAGGCAGTTATCGTTCTGATCTCTTATCTGATGGTGATAACATTGTGAGCTCACCTTCAAACACTTCTCAGGGGTGGATATTCGGTCAACTTTGTTATTTTATTTTTATCCAATAAAAAGTTGGATTCTGCATTGGGTTCATATTCATCTCTATCATTTCCGCACCAACTTGCCCCATTTATGAATCACCATTACATTCTTTCACCTCATCTCTAAAATAATTGCACTCTTATCCTCTAAATCCTCATTGATTGCGGGGAATTCTCATTGACATCATCTTCTAACAAACACATTACTTCTTTAAGATATTAGGTTTAGATAAATGGAATTTCTGAGCCATTTTAGTAGAAAACCAGGCACATGTGAAGGTAAAAAACACCATAAGTACATGTTTGCGCGCAATGAGCCTGGTTGGCCAGGCTAAAACATTAACATATTTCTGAAAAGTAATGACAAGTTTTACATGATACATTCATGGAATAAGTAAAATAAACACATGATAAAAACAACAAACAGATCTTACAAGATCAAAATGATAACTGCCGTTCACAAAGTGTGCAAATCAACTGAATAGGTTGTCTCCAAACATCTGATAAAGATAGGAGACAGCTAGGAGGGGAAGTTTTAAACGAGTGGAGGTGGGAAAGAAAATATTTGCCTGTAAGGCCGGTATCGCTGTATCGTTGTTACACGTAGTCATAAAATATGGGAGGAAAAAAAATTTTCATATTTTTATTTTTTTTTTCCCCAGAAGAGGCTTTCTCTAGAAAATGGTAAATCTAAATGAGAGCCACTGAAAAAAAAAATGCCCTTTTTTTTTTTTCTGAAATTTTTTACAATCATTCTCTGAGAGGGTGTTGTGATAATTTAAAGTAGTTTACCATTTTAACTAGTGTTAAGGTTAGGTTACATATTACAAATACTGTTGTATATTGTGAAAATGTTCCGTTTGGTTATGTTAGCAACATTTAAAATTCTTAGAATAGTGTGAACTGTTGGTTAGTTGAGATTAGCAATTTTTTCAATATTTTAGAATAGTTTGAGTGGTTTGTTAGGTTAGCTAAATTAAAAAGACTTTAAAATCATTAAAATGATTAGTTAGGAATCACCAATATAAAATGTAGCTAACTTAACCTAACTATCTGGAGTACGGCATTGTATTTTTGAAGCAGCTAACCACTGTTCACACAAGTTTGAAAGTATTCTTAATGTCGTTAACCTAACACTTTTATAAAGTATTTTTAATATAGATAACCTAACCAACCAAATTAATGATTTCTGCTATTATTTTATTGTACCCAACCTACCCACTTAATAAAATGGTCAGTTTTTCATAAACTGCTTGAAGTATCACAACGCCCTCTTAGATAGTAACTGGAAAAAATCTCAGGTAGTAAAAAAAGCATTTTGTAATTTTTATGGAAGAGTGGCTTTCCTTCAGAATTACCCAGAAAATTACCAGTAAGGATACTGTGGTTGCATTTTGAGGTAATGTTTTAGTATTGATCCATTTGGTATGATCCATTGCAACTGTGTCTAAACTCACACAGTTGCATCTTTCTGACCGGCCAGACCATGTTGTAAGACCATTCTGTGTGATTAATATTCTGTAGCAGCACGCAGCACTCACTTGTCTGATGCTTTAGCTCACATGATAATACATGGAGTATTGCTATAGATGTTTAATATGACTACTTGAGAGCTTTGTACAAGGCGAAGATTAATCAAATTGTGTATAAATGGAATTTTCATAGCTTTATTGAAAACTTTACCAAGAGATTAATATATCCATGTTACTAGTTGCAGTAGCTGGCATTGCCAGGGCTGAACACGCGTGCTTCTAGCTCTTCAGATGTTTCAGCATGTTTCAGCGCTCTACTGGCTGACAGTTGCCTCGCGTGTCTAGTTGGTCTTCCAGTGTTGGATTTTGTGCATGGCATTTCTAATAATTTTTATTATTTAATATTTATTGATAGATGAGATGTTCAGAGGTATGTATTTTAGTTGTGTCTGACACAAATGTCATTTGCCTATAAACAAAAGAATAATGGTTAATCATATTGACTTGGATGGTAATGGTATTCCATTTTAAACTTGCTCACCAATCACTAATCACAGTAACAATCACTCCTACTAAAAATGGTGCACTTGTGCAGCATATTTGATGTGTGTTTTCAAAAAGTTGTTCTGCAATGCTAGCTAGTGGTGAATTGAAGAAAAATGGATAGTGCGAAACATCGACTATTATTTAATCAATGATTAATTTATGGATTATCTGGATCAATAAGTAACAAAATCAGCTTCATCTAAAACTCATGCAAAGTTAGAGAAAGAAAACACAAATATATCCGAAATGAAAATATCAAAATCCTAGAAAACTTCAAGGCAAGATGTAATAGATGCACCAAACGATAGCGTGTTTCAAATGCAAGACTACACCAGCTATTGAGAAAGTTAAAAACGAAACTGTTATTGGCTTTGTTGAGTTTATCAATCTCATATTTATATTAAGTGTTATTACAGTTTTATTAATTACTAATATTTACATTACTAATAAATAATTGTATTTAAAAATGTCCAATCACTGGCACATAAATATGTTCATCCTCAAGTCACTTCATGTCTGTCAAGTTCCGCAGTCCGCACTCCTCACCGGAGCTAGGCTCATCAGTGGTTTGCCCCTTACCTGTCCACACACAGTCTCGCGCCACTCGGTCGCACTCTCTCGATCCTGCCACTCTCCAGGGGGTCTCTCACCCTCTTCGTCGATGTCGCACTCCCTTCACTCTCGCAACTCGCCCGTAACTCTCGCGGGACTCCCGCAAAGGCCGGTGTCGCTGCTGAAGTACCTGGGGCGCCCTTCTGGAACCGACGCGAGCGGTTGTGAAGAGTGGTGTCATCCCGGGCCGACCCGACACCCGAAACATCGAGAAAGGCGGTGTTTGTTCTCGCCACTCCGCCCAAGGCCACTCAGCGCCGAGGAAAGGGCGATGTGCGGGTAGCAGAGGGGGGAGGGGTGTAGCGGCCAGGCACGCGGGGCACGCCTTGTGTCAGCGGACAGCACGTGACATGGGGCGTGACAGGGCCGCCAGCCAGCTCCGAGCCTGGGCTCTTGTGTTCGTACAATATCAGTGGCCAATTCTGTTATTTTTATGCCTGCACTTTTTATTTACATTTTTGGATACTTTATTTTCCATTTTAAAGAATATTATCAGAAAACAAAACAAAATATGGTAGGGCCTACCTAAGACAAAATGATAAAAATCTTGCATTATAACGTTTGTTAGGCAATAATAATTATGTTTGTGTTATTTTTCAGTTTTTTAGTTCTCTCTGTGCTTCTCTTTGGCAAATATTGTTGGTGTCAATAGATGCAGATTGTGCTGTTTGACTTGTCTGACATAAAAAGTTTGAGTTTGACAGCTGTGGTCAGACAGGTCCACTCCGCATCGACTGCGCCATCAGTAGGTCACATGAACCAATCAAATGCCATTTCTGCATCTGCAGCATCAGCTCGACAGATCAGACAGACTGTGTGTATGTGGTAGGCCAGTGATTTTACTTGGTTGTCCTGTGAAGGGGTGTTTTCAATTCTGACTGGTTTTCTAAAAATCTATATAGTCTGGGTCAAAATCTAAGAAAAATGTAAAGTCAAAATCATTATAAACTTAAAAAAAATGCTGAAATTATGTAAATCACTAGTGAAATATAATGAAAGTAATTTTGATAATTTTCTGTCTATATTTACTTGACTTCCAAGTCCTTCACAAATAATGTGTTAACCAGATTTGTGTTGGAATAAAAAGCTAAATTTTGCAAAAAATTCATTCATACCTATAAACAACATTCTACTTAAGTTATGACCTCCTAGACATGCAAACACCAATCCTTTTGAAATCAGTCTTTTCGAAAAATGTATACAATTAAAGTATCCTTTTTTGTAAAATACATGCAACCGATGGCAATGAATGAATAAATATGAAAAAAAAAAATTATTATTAACTCATAATATTGTAACACAGTGGTTAAAAATTAACTAAAATTAAAAAAATTAAATGAAAGAAAGCAATCGAAGATCAATCAAAAACTATAATGAGTTTTCTTTAACTTCATTGGGGGGAAAACTGTAACTTAGAGAACATACTCGCTTAGGCTAACAAGAGGTTTATTCTTACAAAACCACTTAACTTTATAAAATAGTTTTTATTCTAGGTTCAAAACGAATAGGTCCGTCATTCCGTACAGGATGTCTAGAAAGAGATTAATAAATGGTGATACTTAAAAATAAATTAACATTAAATTGAAAATCAACTTACATTTATTATCAAATTTCTTAGGTTCAAAACCAGTATCTAGCAACAGGTAGTCTTTACAGGTAATGATTAACATTACAATTAAAATTCACAACTATCTCTCAATTATGACTCACATAATAACTACTGAACGACCATACGAGAGAGAGAACTTCACCAAACTATTCCCTAATCCTTCCTAATGCGTTAACTTAAGGGTGTCTAAAACCAGAATATATTATTACAGTTATTAAAAGATAGTTCAATACTCACATGTTTAAATACGCTGAACAATTCTTAATCCATCACTTTAAAACCAGAACAAACTTTGCATTTTCAAATTATGACTCTACTGACTCACTACCAAGTCCGGCAGCATCACGACCAGTGGGCATAAACAGACTACATCACAAACTAAGATACTCGTTACCGCTGGCGAGAGCCACAATCTCTCTCTAACTGCGCTTGAATCTCCGTGCACCGCCGCGCCTGCCAGCACAATCCATGGTATCGAAACCAAATGTACAAACAACTAACCAGGACTGAGCAGGCCGCCCCTGCCTGTTGCGACAGCGCGGCCCAGTGGCTGCAAGCAAGCCAGCAGCGCCGTGCTAGCTCCGTGCCCCAGTTGCTTGCTCACGCCACACAGCAGCCAGCCCAGAGTCCCAGCAGTAAAATCCCCTAATTTAATTTTGAAAACCCTGGAAAATTTTGAACCGCAACAATATTTTACATTTTGAAAAAATATAATAAAATAGAATTTTTGAGTAGGATTACTCATCTAATTACAAAGGGGCTTTAATAATTTCTCATAAATTTCTCTTAAACAATTACTTGTTTTAATGCAAGTAAATTAAAATTTTCTTTGATTTCAAAGCCCTTGGTGAATAAAGAGTTTTTAGATTTCCGTGGGAATATAAAAACCCATTAACTAGAATATAGCTGACCTGATCAAACTGTTTGTGTTACTGCAGGGCGAAAGCCATTAAAAATGAGAGAAAACAATTTTGTAGACTTACAGGCGGTTTTCATCTACCAACTTTCCTATAATATCAGGCCATTAGAATCAATGTATACATGATCATTTCATGCCATTAGGGTCAATGCACAGAATTTTTGACTTAATGAATTAAAACAGTAAGCATCATGCACCAAAGGATCATGCCATCAAGATCAGATGCACAGTATTTTTTGACGTTCTAAATTAAAATGGCATGCAACATTTACCACAAGATCAATCCGTACAGGATCTTGCCATCAGGTATTACTTACAACGACAAAACTTCAACAAACTATGAGCACTCATCTATGTTGGATGCATCTACATTTTCTTGGTTATGAGCAGAAAATGGATTAGTTCACGATAGTCTAGAACATTTTACGAACATAAAGTCAGCAAGGTACCCAACGTAATGAGTAATTCGCCAACCAAACCGAAGAAATTTTGGCCTCACATCATGCCACACTCCCAGAAACGCTAGCTATGCTTACGAAAGAAAATAGAACTGTACAAAACTGACAAATCCTCTACGAACTACCATATATTTCTACTTCAAGCAACCTACAAACCAAATTATCAGAGAACAAAAAATTCAATGTGGAGATCTTACTTCTATCCTGAACCATTCCATTCTTATTTGAAGTTTGCCACTACATTGGTCAAAATACTTCTTAAAATGCAAGTACGTAATGTAACATAACCTTTATTTAAAGTGACAATCACATACACATCCATAAAAATGTATAAAACCATTTCCATAATATATAAATTACTAACTTGGTACAACTAAGTACTACTAAAACAAAACAAAACTCACAGAGTTCACATGTCACTAATGAAATACTTTCGTGAATAAACCTCACAATCTTGCACGTCTATGACCACATGACCTCGAAGTGATTAGTGCAACTGAAATGTGACATATTATAAATTTTTTTTTTTATGCAGAAGCAGCAAATTTACCAAAAATAATACTTATTTTAAAATTATTATTTTTTACTTTCTGTGATGTTTTACAATTTTTTTATCAAGGGAATTGTGATAAACTTTAAGTATTCCAAGCGATTAAGTTAGGATAGGTATATAAAAATGGTATAAAATCGTGAGAATGGTTGTTAGTTAGGTAAGATTAAAAATACTGTGAAATCATGTGAATGGTTAGTTCGGTTAGGTACAATAAAAACACTAAAATAGTAAGGTTAAGTTGGTTACATTTTTAATTGGTGATTCTTTACAATTTTTTCAAACAATTTTACAATATTTTTAATCAAAAACAACCATCAACACAATCTTAAGGCGATTGGTGCACGGTAAAAACGGTCACAGGCCCGAAAACAATGAATTTTGTATCATACGACCACTAAAGAGTCTAGATGCCTATGTGGGTGACCGTTACTATGTAGGGAGGTCAGGAGCTTAGTTCCAGCTCGTCAGTGGCGAGATGGCCTTCATACGGGAAGGGTGTCGCTGGTGGTCGCTCTGCGGCCTGCCATCTAGCGGGAACTAACAAAACCTCGAAGGTTGTATCTCGCTCTCCCTCTAACACACAGTCGATACGGTTCTATCGTGCCCGGAGGAGGGGAATGTTTAGCAGGTTTCTCTTTCACTCATCCTTCGCCACGGGGAGGCGGAATGGATTATTTTTTTGTCCGCAACTGCGCACAACGTCATGTGGCTGAGAGCTAACCTCTGCCACTCCTGCACATCTTCTCACTCAACTCGCTCATTCTCTCACACTATTTCAATAAATCTTTTCAAATCTTCATCTTCAATACTTTAAACCATTGCGCTTCCTACGGATTAATTATATGTCATGCACGTGCCCGAATTCAGCTGCAAAAAAATAAAACGCGTATTCAATTTTTTTCTTCAAAAACCTTCTGAAACACTGTGTGTTAAAAAACATTCTAAAAGCACATTTTTCTAGATAAATGGAAATTCTAAATCACCTACGCCACAAGGAAAAAATTTTGCTTTAATATTATGTAAAGAAAACACCTCTTAGTTTAATAGTTATGTAAAGAAAACACCTCTTAGTTTAATAGTTATGTAAAGGTGGTGTGATATGTTTTAGATGTTGCGCCATTTAATATCCATGTAGAAGAGTTACCCGAAAAGCTAACAAGACTATTGCCATGGAAATGGAAATATGGTTAAGGAAATATTTTTCAAATGTTTGTAAACAGTAAACAACATATAAAAAATCTTATAACTCTAAAATTAAAATACAAACGACCCTATAGCAAATTTAATTTCAATATGAAAAAGTCTACAATAATGTTTACGAGAAACGAAATTGCAATAGCAATACAAAAATATCGCAATTTTGTTACAGTGTTAACAAATATATTATTTTTAATAAAGGCATTAAAAATGACATACTCAATATTTGGAATACAATAAATACCTTAAGCCCTACATAATTGCTGCGATGTTCACAATAAATGCTTTTCTTAAATATAGTAGTTAAAAAACATCGTAAATAAATTATGAACATACATATTATGGTGAAGGAAAGTGGACACTATCACACTGAAAAATCTTAGAGGGTAGTTTTCCTCATCTTATTTCTTTCTTTGCGTTTTTGGTCTTGTTCGTTAAAATATTTCATGTTCAAATACTTGATAGGCATATACGTTCTTGTCTTGACAAAACAGTATATAACTTCTTCTGGATATTTATTTTCAGTTGTTCCGCAAATAATTTTAGTCAGTGATTCAAAAATCCGCTCTTTTTTGCACAAATTGTTGCCATGAACATTATCAAACACATTTCAGCGATCTTTATTAATTTAAAAAATTCATTAGTGGGACATTTTAAGTTACCCTTTGATTGTACATGTATCCAACTATCGTCCTCCGAATTGAAATCCGTAGTGCCAAGGTCAGGATATTTATTTCTGAAACGGTGAGCTATATAGCCAGAAACATATTTCAACCCTTCAAGAGAAATTTCGTCAATTGAAAGGGGCCTGGCCTCTAAATCTAAGTCTATTTCTTCCATGTCAGCAAGATCTATTTCATTTAAAGGTGATTTCTCTTGAAATGTCTTTGTAAAATGCATTTTCTTGCACAAAAGTAGTTCTGTACTTTCATTCTGATAAGCACTGCCCTGTTCCATTTCATTTGACAAAAAATCACTTACCAAACACATTTTGTCTGTCTTCTCATCCGTGTTTTTCCTTTCAGCAAAAATTGCTGCAGAATGTTTTCACAATATGTAGTTTATAATTCTGTATTTAAAGGCAATGGGGGACAGATGCGTATTTTGATGTCCCATACCTCTAATATACGAAGGAAAAAAACACTCTAATACATCTTGGTTCAGTTTAACTGTTAACAAATATTTAGGTGTACAGGTCCTATACATATTTTAGAGTGTTTTACTGACTGAGTTATACTGGACTTTAATTAAATTGATCGCTGATATTTATACTTTTAAACAAAATTTTTGATTTATCATTTTATGTGAACTCTAATGCATTATAAAGTGTAATGCAACACTAAACACAGGTAGTGATGTCTAGTGCACTGCCCTATGCACATTAGTTAACAAAAAATAAAATAAAATATTAATTACTGATAAATAATACATAGATGTCGTGATAAAAGTAACACATGCTTATCTGATATTTATCTCAATTAGAAAACTAAAGAGGAAGATAAAATAATTAACTGATTTTAAGACTGATTTATTACTTACACACGAATAAACAAATACCACGTATCCCTCAATACAGTACTTAATTCCATTTGACCAAAATATCACTCCGATTTTTTTTAACTATCGTTGCCAGGTACATGGGCGCGACTTCGCAAATGTAAATGTTTCACGTAAAGTTCAAAAATGGATTTACGGTTCTAAAAATTCACTAACTCATAAATTTAATCAATTGTCCGATAAAACATAAGACCTATGGACTCAAGACCACTAAGATAGTTGTACATTGTATGTTCAAATGATCGTGCCATTAATAATACTGAGAGGCTAATTAATTTAGTAAATATAATATTTAATAGCGGCTGGTTTTAGTTTATCCCAGCAACATCAACAAAGTCATAATATCAATCGGCAATGTTAAAAAGTTGCAGGGCGTTAGTACAGCGTTAGTGATAGAGTAATAACAAAATGGCCATACCTGGACTAATGATATCTTCTGACGTTAATAACTTTAAAATCGCATATTCCCGTTAGCAACTTAACATACCATCAGCAGTCTGATGATAACCTATTTATACATACTATATATACAATATATATATGGTAGGCCCGCGTCAGGAACGTCCTGACGCGGAGCTGCATGCACCAAAATGGCCAAAACCAAGCTTCTTTTTAGTAGCGTAACTTTTACAACAATAGGCTCGAGGCACTTTTTGAAAGTTCCGCTGAAACCTCAGGCAATTTCTGGCCGTGAAAAACATAATTCCAAAAGCCGCAATTACTTAATAATTACATAGAGAAAAGCTCAAACGTCTGTAACAATGTCAGAAATATAGTTCAAAACCTAAAATAAATTAAACATATAAATTTAAGTAACGTAGCACAGAATAATAAAACTGCAAACAAACATTTGAAGTATTAAGGTTTCAATGTTCTGTGCGATGTAATATTACAAAAGGACATTTGTAATTAGTGTGCCCGACATTCTGGCATCGCTAGCTAACATTTCAAAAAAAAAATTATTTCATTATAACTGGAATAGCCTAGTGTTGATTTGATGTTCTAAATAAATTTTAATACATATAAAATCTTTTTTTTGTTGTTAAATTTAGATCTGTCATTCTAGTGTGCATATAGCATACCCTAACTAACCGGAATACACAACTGAAGTTATATGCTGTCATAAAATTAATCTGGAGAGTAAAAATTTATTCATGTGTGTAAACAACCACCACAAAGAATAATCACTGTGTCAGTATTCAACTTCAAGTCAAAACATAACCGCTAAAAATAATTTCGCTGTACGAATATTTCTCTACAGAGACAATTTCCTTGCTTGAGCGAAGATACTCCACTATGAAGCGCGACCTTGACAGACCCTTCGTTTCTTCGGCCTCCTCTCTCGTCCTTCCTCTACACCCCATTCTTCCCCCTCCCCACCCGCAGGCTGCGGCCCGCCGGCCGGAGCTCCGCCGGACTACCTGGTTGCGACAAGCGACGCCCTCAGCGCCATGTCGCGGGGACATTCTTCCCGGCGGCGAGAGTTTTACACGCAGCACTAGAACTGCCACTCCAGAGGGCGTGTTTTGAGTTGGATCGTATCAAAAACAAAAGGATATGAAAATATATACATAACTCAATAGTGTTCTGCCAATTATGTTTTCCTTTTCATTTAAAATTATTCTTTAAATCGCTCCTGAAGTAGTCCAACAATTATCAATGGAAATTGTCAATATTAAACTGTAATTGTCTTTGAAAGATGTGTGCAATGGGAGTGCATGACTTGTTGTAAGTTTTTGGACATACGCCATTGCTAAAAACGTTTTCTGTTGAAGAAAAACTAAAAAATAAAATAAAGAAATAAAAAAAGACAAAAAAAAACACAATTCAAGCAAATAATTGCTGTTGTCAACAAAGATATAAAACACCACAAAATATTCCGTGACAGGAATATGGTCAACAAAACAAAGAAAAACAAAGAAAAATGTACTAAGAGAACGAAAAAACCCACAAATGATGACGACACAGAAATATTGAACAAAAAAAAATTCAGCACAACGGTCGAAACGAAACAAAACACGACAAAACGAAAAGACGAAACAACACAATAGTTTTCCAAAACAGAATAGAATGATGAAAAAACCCCCATAAATTATGACAGCACAAAAATATAGAACCCAAAAGAATTCAGCACAACAGTTGAAACGAGACAAAAAACACGACAAAACGAAAAAGACGAAACAAACACAATAGTTTTACCAAAAGAGAAACAAGCAACATTTCGGGAACTGCTATCTGCTGCCGTCCTCAGGCAGAGACGCACATGGTACAGAAACACAGGTGCGACTGAGTAAGGGCTGCCGCCGCCGTTTCCTCATATGCTCGGCCGGGAGCGTGTGACAGCGATACCAGGAACTCTTACGTTCCCATAACTGGAAAAATGAGGGTATTTATCAGAGAAGGGGCTACATCTTGCTCAGCCAATGGCAGACGAGCTGTCTCCCCATTGGCTGTGCACCATGGAGTTAAAGCGGATTGGTTATGGTAGGTTGAGTATTGGCTATTGTTTTGTGCTGCAGGGATGTTTCTCTTTTTATCAAAGATATCCACATATTTTTTAATTCAATGCTCTGCTGGCTGAAAATATTTTTATTGCTAATAATGAAGGCTGATTCTTTGATTTTCCTTTTTATTTTATCGGATTCCTGTATGAGTGGTGTGGAGTCTTCCCAGAGAATTTTGTGGCTATTTTCCCATGTATGTTCAGCGAGTCTGGATTTTAGGGTTTCACCCTTCTTGCAGTTGTTTTTGTGTTCTTTGATTCGGGTGGATAGAGCTCTGCCAGTTTCACCTATGTACATGTGGCCACATTCACAGGGGATCTGATACACACAGTTGTGAGTTTGTAATTTTTCTGTGGCTGGTTCCACCTTGGTAACAATACTTTTAATAGTAGATTTAGAACGGAATGCTGTTTGAAGTCCATATTTGTTTCCCAGGTGTCTTGTTTTTTCTGAAAGCCCTTGAACATACGGAATGACTAGGGTTCCTGCAGGTTTCTCAGTTTCTGTGGATTTGAGTGTTTTGTTAGATTTCATGTGCTGTTTGATGGTGTTGACAGGGTAACCATTGGCTATGAGTTATTTTTTTATATGATTGTGTTCACCGCAATAGATTTCTCATCAGAACAAATAATCTCAGCTCGGTTGGTTAGTGTGTGAATTATGCCAGTTTTTGTTGTTTTGGGATGGTTGGATGCGAAATTAAGGTATTGGTCTGTGTGCGTAGGTTTCCTGTATACTTTAGTTTCCAGGCTGTTGTTTTTTCTGCTGACCAGTACATCCAGGAAAGGAATGCTACCTTTGGTTTCTATTTCATATGTGAATTTTATTGATGGCCTCAGAGAGTTGAGGTGGTTCACAAATTCCTCCAAAGTTTCAGGTCCATGTTGCAAGACAGTGAAGGTGTCGTCCACATAGCGGAGCCAGATTTTAGGAGGGCTATTACTTTTGCTAAGTGCTTCTTGCTCAAAGTTTTCCATAAATATATTGGCCATAAATGGTGAAAGAGAAGAGCCCATTGCCATGCCATCTGTCTGTTTGTAGAAAATATCCTTGAACTGGAAATATGTCGTGGTGACACAGAGGGTAATTATTATTATTATTTATTATTATTTGAATTTTTGTTACATGCGCACCAACAGTCCAGGGACTTTAGTGGTGGGCACGACATATACAAAATATACACAAATAAATAAAGAAACAAAAAACAAAGGACAAGACATCCATACACACAGACAACACAAGGACAAATACAAATATAATACTTAAAATAATAATTAGTACAAAGTAGTAAGCAGCAAGACATAAAATTTAATAGAGTACAATAATGTAAACGTGAAAGAGAAAAAATACCGACTCTAATTAGTATGAGGATATAAATTACATTAAATACTTTAAAACATAGCTCTGTACACAATTAATTTGACTTGGTGTTGTGTTTATTATAGTTTTTAACGAGTCTATAAATAAGATCATTCTTGTTATAAATTGTACATAAACTAGAAAAGAGGCGAGAATTGAATTGGGGGATTCTCAATCCGGTGTTCTGAAGAATATAGCTACATTTAATTTTATTTATGTACAAAAAGATAGTTTAAATAGGCTCTACGGTCTGCTATAGGAATAAGATTGGGATGCGGAAAACCTCTATGAATTATTAGTTGAGACAATTTGTTTTGTAAATTTTCTAGTTTCTCAATATCAGTCGACCCAATGTCATTCCAGATAGTTGAACAGTATTCTAATTTAGATCGAATTAATGCCAAGTAAAGAGAAATAATTGAATCGGAATTGGTAGCATAATGAGTGATATATTTTATAATAGCAAATGTTCTTTTTGAAATGGAGTTTAAGTAGTCTATTTGTTTATGAAAAAATAATTTTGAATCTAGAAAGACACCAAGGTCTTTTATAATGAAAGTTTTTGAGATTGGGTTACTATTCAGAATGTAATTATAAACTATAGGGTTATATTTCCTAGTAAAGGATATTACCTTAGTTTTATTATCGTTAAGATTGACCAAGTTTAGAAGACACCAATTATTGATTTCATTAATATCCCTTTGTAGAAGAGCGCAATCATTGACTGTAGATATTATTTTAGAGATTTTCAGATCGTCAGCAAAGAGTACACCAGTTGAGTAATTAAGGACCATGGTAATGTCATTTATAAATATATTGAAGAGGAGAGGTGAGAGAGTGGCACCTTGTGGTACTCCAGAACTAGCATGGTGTAAAGAGGATTTATGGTTATTGACAGATACAAAAAAGTATCTATTATTGAGATAGCTAGAAAACCAGTTCAAGTAGTTAGTAAAAAAACCAAAGTCTGATAGTTTTTTTAAAAGTAGCGAATGGTTTACTGTATCGAATGCTTTGGCTAGATCAAAATAACAGGCATCTGCCTGACCTCTGTTAGTTACTACATTATGGATTGGGTTAAGAAAAGTAATTAGGTTAGTAGTGGTGGACATTCCAGATCTGAAACCGTGCTGACTGGCTGATAATTTATTTTGAAGTTGAAAATTTAAAACTTTGTGTATAATTTTTTCAAATATTTTTGCGAAGCCATTAAGTAAAGATATTGGTCTGTAGTTTTACACAGTCAATTTAGAACCATGTTTGTGTATCGGAATGACCTTTGCTATTTTCCATTTGTCAGGGAAAACTTGAGAATGCAAACTGGTGTTAAAGATATGATAAAGAAGAGGAACTAATAAGTATGAACAGCCTTTTAAGATAAAATTAGGGATGCCATCTGGGCCGGTGGATTTGGATGACTTGAGAGCCTTGATGCCCCATAGAATAAGCGATTCGGAAATGTAGCACATAGGAATAGAATCCGAGGACATGTTTGAAGACGTCACATTATTGGTTGAAGTCTTGTAGACACTGGAAAAATATTGTGCAAAAACATTAGATAAAACATTTGGATCATCACAAATATCATCATTGATTTTTAAAGAATATTGTTCATAGTAACCATCTTTCATTAATTTAACATACTTTCAGAATTTCTTTGGATTGTTCTTGATGTTGTTATTAGTAGAGCGGATCCAATTAATTTTATCACGTTTTATATAAGATTTTGCCGTTTTGCGAAAATGTGAAAACTGTAAATAATAATAAGGATTGTTGGATCGTTTATAAAGTTTGTGAAAATGTTTTTTTTGATTTTAATGCTTGAATTAAGTCATTAGAAAACCATAACGGATATTTGGGTAATTTTTTAGAAATTAGTGGTATAAATGTGTTCATATTGTCAGTTATACAATTTGTTAAAACATCCACCTGATGATTAACATTGGTTGATTCATAGAAATGTGACCAGTCGTAATTTTTTATGGAATTATAAAGACCTAAAAAATTACCGTCCTTGTAATTTCTGTAGGGAGGATTAACACTTCTTGAGCTAGAATAAATTTCAATGTTAATGTTTAGAGCTGGATGATACAAATCTTCTTTGGTAAGTATTTCAGAGGCTTGTGTTACTGTACACTGAGGTAGATTTGTTAAGCATAAATCGAGAAGATTTTTGCAAGGTTGGGTGTGGTTATATTGGGTCAGACCCAATGTAGACACAAAGTTGAGAAGGTAATTGGCTTTGGATTTGACATGTGAATGAGTAATGTTTGAAGAGTGCCGAGTGAGCCAATCAATACCTGGAACATTAAAATCACCAAGAATTAAAATATCTTCTTGAGTGGTAGATAGTTTTTCTTCCAAGTGTTCAAGGTACTCGAGATATTTGTTCGGCGAGATGTCCGGGGCTAGGTAGATAGTTCCGATGATAAAAGTTGTTGCAGGAGATGTTTTTACCTTGATCCAGGTAGCTTCAATACCGAGAAAGTCGTACATGTACACAGGTAGCACTGATAAAAATTTGGTTTTGTTAAAGGCTGAAAGTACACCACACCCTCTATTTTTCAGTGTAAGTTGAGGATTTCTATCATTTCTAAAAACTATATACTGGTCTGTGAAATAGTGAGAATTTATGTTGTTATCGTTGAGCCAGGTTTCTGTTAAACAAATTATGTCGTAATGAGAGTTTAAAAGGTTTTCCAGAAATTCGTTAGACTTAGTTCTTAATCCTCTCACATTTTGATATACAATATCATAATTTCTAAGGAACTGTTTCACTGTGGGAAGTAGGATGCTCCTCCAGCATCAAATTAGATGTGGAAGTTGACGCCATTGGATTAGGAGGCATGCTGGTCACTGCTGTATTGTCTTGATTGGTAAGATTAGTGTAGACTTGATCGGGATGTAGTTTACCCTAAAACGGGCTAATTAAACAGCCACTTGGCCAAAACACAATATTATTGATTCTACTGAAGTCATTTTCAAGTACTGATGTATGAAATGAAGCATAAGTATTATACTTCGTTCGGAGTTAAGTAACTTTGACCTGAGATAAATTGAGTTCATTTGTGATGTAATCCATAATTTCTTGTTCTTTAACTGAGGCTTCAAAACGGGTAACAAACAGGGATTTAGTCTTTTTGTAGGTAGGTTTGGAGACAGTTTTAAGAGTGGATGTATTACGGATTCCTACTTGTGGTGGAGATTTCTTACGTTCTTCATCATGGGTACCAACTGGGTTTTCATTATGTCTCGACTTATGCGGTTTTTGTACCAACGTGAAACCTTCGGAGTCGACTCGCTGGTTGTTATTGTTAGAGTTCCTGACCGTGCGCGTTTCTTGCTGACCAGAAAGTAGGTCACTGCACGTGGAGCTGGTTCTGGGTATACTCACTGCACCATTAACATCGATCACCTTATTATTGGGCACTCTTTTGGTCACTTGGCTGTAAGAAAAGTCTGAATTTTGCTTTATGTGTAAGCTTTTTTTGATCTCATTTAACTCTTGTTTGATTAAAGAGTATTCTTCTCTTGAGTCCATCAACAAGGATTTAAGCACCGCATTTTCACTCTTAAGCTCATCAAACTTAACACAGAGAGATTTTACCATATTAAATAGATCATCCATGTTGGTGTCTTGAAGTTTCAGAGTAAATGAAGGTGAATTTGAATTTTTATTCAGGCTGTCGACCGTATTATTTGACGATTTTTTCGTAGGCGACCTGAACATGGCTAAATTAGTATTATTAATACAGTTCACAAATACACCATCTTGTAAGGGTATGGAAAACCCCTTAAAGTCTTGCTGATCTAGTAGAGACAAATCAATATTGGTAGTTATCACACTTTGAACATCAATAATTACAAGAACCGACTGCGCGCACAAGACACGTCTGTCCGGCTTGAACTCCCGGCCGACACTGAACTCCCGGCCGACACTGAACTCCCGCCTAACCTTGATTTCCATGATGGATGGGATTGGTATTATAGTTCTGTCCTTTAGGGTTGGATCAGCTTCCAATTTGGCCTTGACAATGCTGAGTGTTTCGGCTACTGGCACATTAGTGAAGAGGCTTTGGACATCAAAACTCACCAGGGTATCATTGTTTTCTATTTTCAGTGTTTTGATTATAGAAATAAAATGATTAGAATCTTTGACAAAGGTATCTGTCTGTCCTGCTAGTGGCTCAACAATTTTCAGGAGATATTTTGATAGTTTCTGGCATGTGGAATTACAACAACTGATGATCGGGCGCAGAGGCATGTCGGGTTTATGAATTTTTGGAAGACCGTAAATGTGGGGTGCTTTACTGCTGTGTGGTGTCAGTTCTGATCTAGTTTTTTTCTGGGATGTGATTCTGATGTTTTTTTAGAGTTTGGTACACTTTTCTTTCAATGCTGGCTGTGGGGTCTTTTACCAGTTTTGTATATTGATCTGTGGTGATCAAATCAGTAATTTTTTGCTCATAGTCTGGTTTGTCAAGTATGACTGTAGCACGACCCTTATCGGCTGGGAGGATTACAATGGTATGGTCGGATTTCAGAGATTTGATGGCCTTGAGTTCATCAGGCGGCAGATTCAGTTAGGCGGACCAGCTGAGGTGATTGCTGTACGCACATTCCAACGAAATTCATCTTGCTTGGCAGCAAGAAGTTTGTATATTGCGCTCTCAACAGATGAAACTATGTCAAGTGCAGGAATGTGTCGTGGAGCAATGCTGAAATTGAGGCATTTTTGTAAAACATTTTCCTCGCTATTGGACAGCTTTCTGAAGATGAATTAACGACAGTGTTGATGTTCTGTGTTGTGGGATGTGTTTTTTTATTCACCATACTCGTCAGTTTAGCTAATTTATCTTTTTGCTTCTCTTTGCACTGTAGAGACCTCTTTTGGACAAGATTTGTGATGGACTGATAAATACAATTGAAATCTTTAGTATTGAGAGTAGACTGAATTTCAAGCTGTAGTGCCGAAATTTAATTGTATAAGTGTAATTTTTGGCAGTGATATGCGGCAATTCTTTCACTCAGAAGCTTTTGGTTGGCTTTCCGGGTTATTTGTTGAGCCTGCTTGCTGTTGACCGGGGATTTGATTGTGAGTCCTCTAGGAATGACTCCCTTACTGCGACATTTACAGAGAAAAGTCAAGTTCTTCGAACATTGTGATGAATCAATTAATTTCTTTTCCAACTTCCTCAGAGAAATATGCATACCGGGTCCATACCGGGCATTGATGTTGTCTTTGAAAGATTTGTGCAATGGGAGTGCATGACTTGATGTAAGTTTTTGGACATAAGCCATTGCTAAAAACTTTTTCTGTTGAAGAAAAACTAAAAACTAAAAATAAAGAAATAAAAAATGACCAAAAAAAATTTTGATTTGGAAAACTATTGTGTTTGTTTTGTCTTTTCGTTTTGTCGTGTTTTGTTTCGTTTTGACCATTGTGCTTTTTTTTTTTTTTGGGTTCAATATTTCTGTGTCGTCATTATTTGTGGTTTTTTTTCGTTCTCTTAGTACATTTTTCTTTGTTTTTTTTTTTTTTGTTTTGTTGACCATATTCCTGTCACGGAATATTTTGTGGTGTTTTATATCCTTGTTGACAACAGCAATTATTTGCTTAATTTGTGTGTTTTTTTTTTTGTCCTTTTTTTATTTCTTTATTTTTAGTTTTTAGTTTTTCTCCAACAGAAAAAGTTTTTAGCAATGGCGTATGTCCAAAAACTTACATCAAGTCATGCACTCCCATTGCACAAATCTTTCAAAGACAACATCAATGCCCGGTATGGACCCGGTATGCATATTTCTCTGAGGAAGTTGGAAAAGAAATTAATTGATTCATCACAATGTTCGAAGAATTTGACTTTTCTCTGTAAATGTCGCAGTAAGGGAGTCATTCCTAGAGGACTCACAATCAAATCCCCGGTCAACAGCAAGCAGGCTCAACAAATAACCCGGAAAGCCAACCAAAAGCTTCTGAGTGAAAGAATTGCCGCATATCACTGCCAAAAATCACACTTGAACAATGAAATTTCGGCACTACAGCTTGAAATTCAGTCTACTCTCAATACTAAAGATTTCAATTGCATTTATCAGTCCATCACGAATCTTGTCCAAAAGAGGTCTCTACAGTGCAAAGAGAAGCAAAAAGATAAATTAGCTAAACTGACGAGTATGGTGAATACAAAAACACATCCCACAACACAGAACATCAACACTGTCGTTAATTCATCTTCAAGAAAGCTGTCCAATAGCGAGGAAAATGTTTTACAAAAATGCCTCAATTTCAGCATTGCTCCATGGCACATTCCTGCACTTGACATAGTTTCATCTGTTGAGAGCGCAATATACAAACTTCCTGCCGCCAAGCAAGATGAATTTCGTTGGAATGTGCGTACAGCAATCACCTCAGCTGGTCCGCCTAAACTGAATCTGCCGCCTGATGAACTCAAGGCCATCAAATCTCTGAAATCCGACCATACCATTGTAATCCTCCCAGCCGATAAGGGTCGTGCTACAGTCATACTTGACAAACCAGACTATGAGCAAAAAATTACTGATTTGATCACCACAGATCAATATACAAAACTGGTAAAAGACCCCACAGCCAGCATTGAAAGAAAAGTGTACCAAACTCTAAAAAAAACATCAGAATCACATCCCAGAAAAAAACTAGATCAGAACTGACACCACACAGCAGTAAAGCACCCCACATTTACGGTCTTCCAAAAATTCATAAACCCGACATGCCTCTGCGCCCGATCATCAGTTGTTGTAATTCCACATGCCAGAAACTATCAAAATATCTCCTGAAAATTGTTGAGCCACTAGCAGGACAGACAGATACCTTTGTCAAAGATTCTAATCATTTTATTTCTATAGTCAAAACACTGAAAATAGAAAACAATGATACCCTGGTGAGTTTTGATGTCCAAAGACTCTTCACTAATGTGCCAGTAGCTGAAACACTCAGCATTGTCAAGGCCAAATTGGAAGCTGATCCAACCCTAAAACAGAACTATAATACCAATCTTATCCATCATGGAAATGATTACCCTCTGTGTCACCACGACATATTTCCAGTTCAAGGATATTTTCTACAAACAGACCGATGGCATGGCAATGGGCTCTTCTCTTTCACCATTTATGGCCAATATATTTATGGAAAACTTTGAGCAAGAAGCACTTAGCAAAAGTAATAGCCCTCCTAAAATCTGGCTCCGCTATGTGGACGACACCTTCACTGTCTTGCAACATGGACCTGAAACTTTGGAGGAATTTGTGAACCACCTCAACTCTCTGAGGCCATCAATAAAATTCACATATGAAATAGAAACCAAAGGTAGCATTCCTTTCCTGGATGTACTGGTCAGCAGAAAAAACAACAGCCTGGAAACTAAAGTATACAGGAAACCTACGCACACAGACCAATACCTTAATTTCGCATCCAACCATCCCAAAACAACAAAAACTGGCATAATTCACACACTAACCAACCGAGCTGAGATTATTTGTTCTGATGAGAAATCTATTGCGGTGAACACAATCATATAAAAAAATAACTCATAGCCAATGGTTACCCTGTCAACACCATCAAACAGCACATGAAATCTAACAAAACACTCAAATCCACAGAAACTGAGAAACCTGCAGGAACCCTAGTCATTCCGTATGTTCAAGGGCTTTCAGAAAAAACAAGACACCTGGGAAACAAATATGGACTTCAAACAGCATTCCGTTCTAAATCTACTATTAAAAGTAGTGTTACCAAGGTGGAACCAGCCACAGAAAAATTACAAACTCACAACTGTGTGTATCAGATCCCCTGTGAATGTGGCCACATGTACATAGGTGAAACTGGCAGAGCTCTATCCACCCGAATCAAAGAACACAAAAACAACTGCAAGAAGGGTGAAACCCTAAAATCCAGACTCGCTGAACATACATGGGAAAATAGCCACAAAATTCTCTGGGAAGACTCCACACCACTCATACAGAAATCCGATAAAATAAAAAGGAAAATCAAAGAATCAGCCTTCATTATTAGCAATAAAAATATTTTCAGCCAGCAGAGCATTGAATTAAAAAATATGTGGATATCTTTGATAAAAAGAGAAACATCCCTGCAGCACAAAACAATAGCCAATACTCAACCTACCATAACCAATCCGCTTTAACTCCATGGTGCACAGCCAATGGGGAGACAGCTCGTCTGCCATTGGCTGAGCAAGATCCAGCCCTGATATTCCTGTCACGGAATATTTTGTGGTGTTTTATATCCTTGTTGACAACAGCAATTATTTGCTTTATTTGTGTTTTTTTTTGTCTTTTTTTATTTCTTTATTTTTATTTTTTAGTTTTTCTTCAACAGAAAAAGTTTTTAGCAATGGCGTATGTCCAAAAACTTACATCAAGTCATTAAACTGTAATTTTGACGATGAAAATTTTTTTTCTTACTTTTATAGGTGCAGTAACCTATTCGTACACTTGTTTCTTGAACTATACTTAAGTTTAACATAATTATGTGTTTTCTAAATAATTCTGACTTGGAATAAAAATAAATGCATTTAAAATGACATAACTCAGTAAGAAAAGATATTAAAAAAGATCCTAGGTATATTATGTCTTAAAAAGAAGCATCAAAAATAGATATGTACCGTTAAATTAGTTTCGTCGTAATATTTTCCATGCACCAATCGCCTTAATGAATTTAACGTAACTAACCCTACCTAACCAAAATGTCCTTTTTAATGATTTCACATTTTTTTACAATATAAACATAACTTAACCAATTGTTTAAACAGTAATCAACTTGTAGCCGCCGTGTGTTCAGTAGCCGCCGTGTGTTCAAAGCGGACGGTCGTGTGTGTGCTGAGGGCTGATCGCGCATTGCCGGTGATTTCGAGATGTTAACTATGGGCGCCACCACGTGGAAGGGCACGTGGACCCGGCGGAGTCTCTCTCTCAGGGCGTTACGTAGCCCAAGTGGGGACGAGTTACCAGCCCTTTCTATCCTACCTTTCCAGACCTGGCCCGCTCTAGGCGTCGGGCACGCCACACTCCTAGACTCACTCACCACGTGATTAAATAAGTACTCACTTTATATTTATTCTCCAGATTTAATTTCACTAACACGTCTCTCTACACGCCCGTTACACGTTACACATTACACGGTTAAAAAAGCCTGAGGCACGAATCGGTTTAGGTGAAGGCATGGTCCACACACGTGGCCATGCTGCAAAGTTTACTTATTACACGGTGATGAAAGAAACTCGACTGAGACAATTAATTAATTAAACAGTCCGCTGACCGAGAGCTGCCCCGAGGATGACGAGCGAAAGAGATTCAGAAATACTTAACGAGACAGAATTACTTGGTCAGTGCAGAACAAAGGTTGAAGTCCCCGGGGTGCTGGCGCGTCTGCTCTCGGTCAGTGATGAAGATCGACTGGGCTGAGCTCATCGCTCGCAGGTGGCAACATGGCGCCCTTCGCGCCAACACAATTACCGTTACTATATTCTACGATTCCGTGCCCCGGCGAAAGTTGAGTAAATTACAGATAAACATTAAAAATATATAAAAATTACTGACAATGGAAAGTTCGTTACTATTTACTTATTTAATGACAATTTATGTAAAAGCATTCCTACCCTCGTCCAAGTCCGTGCCTGTTCGGGTCCGCCCGGGCAACGTCTATAGTTATTTAAGGTAACCTATTTAAATTAAAGAAAACACAAGTAAATTGCACAACACTGGGGAAAAGATGAATAAAAACAAAAAAGGGTTTACAAATAATATTAAAACGTAGCAAATTAGGGGTGCGGCGCACTGCAGCTAGGCGCCCTCTTGCCGGGCTGGAAACACACACACGCACGCACGAGCGGGAGGTTTGAACTGAAACGGTGGTTGGGCGGTGTCATATCGGGCTCAAAGGGGCCGCAGGCCCGGACGACGTCAATTGCCCCCTCCGAAAGTAGGCCGATATGACAGCGCCGTTTGACAGATGGATGGGGGGCGTTGCCTGTACTGTTTACGTCGCGCACTCCCACGTGGCAATGTTGATGTTTACGTTTTTGCGGGCAGGTGGCAATGTTGACATGACGGACGGACGAGCAATGTTTTCAAAATGACAGTTGAACAATATTTACACTATGGGGGACGATACACACGGACAGAATGGGCGCTGGCTGACTAACCTTGTGGGTGGAGACCCACCAGTTGTCCCGAGCCCCAAATCTGCGTCAGCTGTGGCTGCGGCGGCTGCTGCGGCTGCTGCGGCTGCTGCGTGCGACAGCGCGGTGGTGGCCAGGGCGCCTGCCGGCAGGGGCGGCGGCGACCAAGGTCAGGCGGCTCGTGGCAGGCGGGCAGCAAGCGCGGGCGGCGCTCGGCACGGCCCGGCTCAGCCTTGCTGACAGGCGGGCGCTTCGCTGCCCGTCGTGACAGACGGGTGACAGGTGTCGAAGTCCGGGTGATGGTCACGTTCGGTGGTGGGACGGTCGGGCGTCCAGGCGTCGTGGCGTCGACCTGCATCGCGACAGGCGGACGCAGGGAGCTCAGGCGACTCTTCACGGTGCGGCGTCCCAATGTTGCCAACTTGCGACATTTTGGTGGCGTCTCGGGCGGCAGGGCACTTGACCGGTGTTCCGGTACTGCGGCGATCGGCGTCGGAATCGGGCGTCGTGGCGTCTCGGTCGTTCCTGGCGTCGCGTCAGGTGGGCATGTAGGCGGCGTCAGCGTCGGCGTCGCGCGCGTCTGTCTCTTTCGGTCCGGTTCATCCGTCTGTGCCTCGAAGCCAGGCGGGCACAGAGGAGCAAATCCAGGCGGCGGGGCGGCGCTCAGGCGTCTCGGCGTCATGGCCCTGGACATCGTGTCGCAAAGCGTCCTGTTTGCGACTGCGCACTTTGGTAGCGGTGACGACGGCCGGATGACGTCGAAGCCAGGTGGTGGCGACAAGGTGACACGAAGCGTCGGCGTCGAGTCTGGTGGCGTCCGTGGCGAGTCGTGTGGCGGAGACGATGCGGGTTTCGCCGGAAATGACCTTGGTGGCGTCGGGACGGCGGTTCGGTGCGGTGGCGAGGTCATTCCGGCGTCGGGAGGTGTCTCCGACACGAGGCGGGTGCTGGACGGCGTCGCAGACTGCGGCGGGACGGTCGTCGTCGTGCGTCGCTCGGTTGGCTTCGGCGAGTCAAGCGTCATCATAGTCGGGATGAGTGGCGTCAGGTCGGCGAAACGAGGTCTTGCTGGCGAGGATGCGCTAGGACCAGCGTCGGGAGACGTCAGGTCGACGAGAGGTGCCGGGGTTGGCGGCTCCAGGACAGGAGGTGGCGGTAGCGGAATTGTCGGAGTCGGGATAAGTGGCGTCGGGTCGACCAAACGCAGTGTGGCAGACGGCGGCGGAATCGGACTTGTGTCGGGAGCCGTCAAGTCGATGAGCGTCGGCACGGCGGGCGTCGGCGTCGTGACGACGGGCGTCGGCGTCGGGACGACGGGCGTCAGGACGACGGGCGTCTTTGTCAGAGCGGTAGGCGTCGGTAACGTAACACGTGGCGGTGCGGGTGACGTCAGGACGTACCTTCGTGGTGCTGGTGTCGGCGTCGTGCGTGAGGAGTCGGCTTGGTGCTGCGGTGACGTTCCGGCAACGGGCGGCGTCCTTGGCACGGGCGGCGTCGGCGAGTCGAGCAGAATCTTTTTCGGCGTGGTTGGCTTCGGCGTGAGCGGCGTCTTTTCCGGCGTGAGTGGTGTCGGCGTGAGCGGCGTCGGCGTTTCGGGAAGCGTCGAGGCGTGTCGTGGAGAATCTTCCGGCGTCTCTGCCTCGTACTGCGCCTGGGTGACTGGGCAGGCGGTACATCGTGTGCACGTAAAGGCAAAAAACTTGCGCAGCATGGTCCATTCACGTTCGCCGATACAGCCACGATGCCACAGGCCGGTACATTCCTGGCAGCGGAATCCCTCGCTACTATCTCCAGGACACGACCTAGCTCCACACTTCGTCACGCCGTGTACGCGGTACTCCGTGCAGTAGCCACACTCATATCCGGCGGCGGTCCTGCCATATAAGTCCCAACTCGGGCAGGGGAAATAACACCCGATACACTCGTCCGGATACGGATGCATGTCTACGCACGTGGTACTCTACACGCGAACCGTCCTCACGAACACATCAGCACTGTGTTACTTACTGCGCTCGGAGTCCGTTGTTTGTGTGCGGATTCCTGGAAGCGTGCGCTCGGCTGATCACGTGGCCGGCGCGCCAGAGTCCCGCTATGCGCTCCGCGCGAACAATAGTTCTGGCGCGAACTTTAGTTCCGCGCGCTCCGCGTAACAACCGCCTATCTCACACGCTCGTACAGGTCTGGTTTTCGCGGAAGATATAACTCGCCCCACGCTCTTGGGCGCCAATTGAGGGCTGATCGCGCATTGCCGGTGATTTCGAGATGTTAACTATGGGCGCCACCACGTGGAAGGGCACGTGGACCCGGCGGAGTCTCTCTCTCAGGGCGTTACGTAGCCCAAGTGGGGACGAGTTACCAGCCCTTTCTATCCTACCTTTCCAGACCTGGCCCGCTCTAGGCGTCGGGCACGCCACACTCCTAGACTCACTCACCACGTGATTAAATAAGTACTCACTTTATATTTATTCTCCAGATTTAATTTCACTAACACGTCTCTCTACACGCCCGTTACACGTTACACATTACACGGTTAAAAAAGCCTGAGGCACGAATCGGTTTAGGTGAAGGCATGGTCCACACACGTGGCCATGCTGCAAAGTTTACTTATTACACGGTGATGAAAGAAACTCGACTGAGACAATTAATTAATTAAACAGTCCGCTGACCGAGAGCTGCCCCGAGGATGACGAGCGAAAGAGATTCAGAAATACTTAACGAGACAGAATTACTTGGTCAGTGCAGAACAAAGGTTGAAGTCCCCGGGGTGCTGGCGCGTCTGCTCTCGGTCAGTGATGAAGATCGACTGGGCTGAGCTCATCGCTCGCAGGTGGCAACATGGCGCCCTTCGCGCCAACACAATTACCGTTACTATATTCTACGATTCCGTGCCCCGGCGAAAGTTGAGTAAATTACAGATAAACATTAAAAATATATAAAAATTACTGACAATGGAAAGTTCGTTACTATTTACTTATTTAATGACAATTTATGTAAAAGCATTCCTACCCTCGTCCAAGTCCGTGCCTGTTCGGGTCCGCCCGGGCAACGTCTATAGTTATTTAAGGTAACCTATTTAAATTAAAGAAAACACAAGTAAATTGCACAACACTGGGGAAAAGATGAATAAAAACAAAAAAGGGTTTACAAATAATATTAAAACGTAGCAAATTAGGGGTGCGGCGCACTGCAGCTAGGCGCCCTCTTGCCGGGCTGGAAACACACACACGCACGCACGAGCGGGAGGTTTGAACTGAAACGGTGGTTGGGCGGTGTCATATCGGGCTCAAAGGGGCCGCAGGCCCGGACGACGTCAGTGCGATCGCGCTCCGTGTATATCTGTTGTTTTGTGATAAAATCAGTATTAATAATTCGCTTCTTAATCAGTCTGACTTCTTGGGGTTCCCCTCAACCCTAAATGATCCGTGTACTTCTAATCACGATCTAACTCATCCGAGTATGTTTCGATCACCCACGAAAAAAACTCCTACTAATGCGACGGGATCATGTGATAAACCTATGTACGAGCTGCGTATCGAACCATTAAAGCCAGATCAAATAAATATGGAAGCTCTATATAATCTAGTGAATTCTCTAAGTGTCAAAGTTGATGAACTAAAAAGTGAGAACCTCGTGTTAAAAACGCTACTCCTTGATTCCAGAGAAGAAACTGTCAAAATTAAGCAAGAAATGATACAAATAAAGGAACATTTATCATCAGGTAAAGACCATAATGCAACTTATAGTCAAGTTATTAAGAATTCTTCCACTCACAAGACAGCGGAACGTGTAATTTCTCAACGGGACACGGTAAACCGCAGCCAGCCGCGTGACCTACTTACCAGTCAGCAGGAATCCCGATGCGTCATGAGACACGATGACAAAGAACGTGTCGACAGTACACCATTCACGTTAGTGGAACACAGGCGCAAGTCCAACACAAGAGATACCAGTGACATTAAACGTTCAACCGAAATGAAGAAAACTCCTATGAAAATTGGGATTCGTAACATTTCCACACTTAAAATGTTACCCAAACCAGCACCCAAAAGAATGAAAGCTCTGTTTGTGACTCGTTTCGACCCAAGTGTACAAGAACAAGAAATTGTAGAATACATTTCAAGTGAACTGAACTTAGATCCTATTAAAGTAACGAAGATGAAAACTAAATTCAATTCATATGCCTCCTTCCATGTTCAGGTTTTAGAAGAGGACTTCAGTCGAATTAATAACATTGTGTTTTGGCCTAGCGGCTGCCTAATAAGCCCCTTCTATGGTAAATTACACCCTGAACAAATCTTGAGCAACTCATCCACTACCGAGGAACTAAACACCTCTACCTGCAACATCGCAACTAATTCTACTGCTATTTCTAAGCCTACATCTGCTCCTACTTCTGCCTTAGCGCCTGGAGGGGCTTCTCACTAGTTCAGTGTGAAACTTAAAAATGAGGAGTTTATTTTATTTTATCAGAATGTAAGAGGCTTGAGAACCAAAGCAATTGAATTTTTTGAAAACATCTCGCGTAGTGATAATGATTTAGTATGTCTAACTGAAACTTGGTTCACCGATAATAGTCTGAATTCTCATTATTTCAACAATAATTACCTTATTTACAGATCTGATAGGGACCCTGTATTAACTTTGAAGAGTAGAGGTGGTGGTGTCCTGACTGCTGTTAATAAACATAAATTCAAAAATGTAACATCTACGCATGAATATGACTATCCAGGAATAGAAGCTGTCTGGATAAATATAAAAACACATGATAAACCTTTAATCATTGGGAATATCTATATTCCCCCTCAAACAACTCCTTCAGCTTACACTTCATACTTTGAAGCCCTTGAAGATAAGTTTGTGAATTCTGATGTCTCTTTATTAATAATTGGTGATTTTAATGTTCCAGGCATTGACTGGCCTCAATTACATACCCAAAATATAGTTCATTCAAATATTAAGTCGAAAGCCAGATCATTAATCAACTTTGTATCAGCAAGAGGTTTAATTCAGCTTAATCAAACTCAACCTTCGGCCCAACTCTTGGACCTATGTCTCACTAATATTGAATCATGTCTGGTTAGCAAAGCTCTGGAACCACTAGTTAAAGAAGATAGCTTTCATCCTGCATTAGAGATAAACTTCCAATTTGATATGTCAATAAACGATAATACATCGACTTCATATAAAAACTATAAGATTGGTGACTATCTCGGCCTTTTTATTGCTCTTAGGGACCATGACTGGTCAATTTTATACAATTCTAAAAATATAAATACCATGGTTGACTACTTAACGTGTACAATGAATGATCTTATAGATTTATTTGTACCTACCACTATTAAAAAGGCTAAAAAATATCCCCTATGGTATTCCAACCAACTAATAAAATCTCTTAAGAAGAAATCGCACTATCATAAATTATATAAACGAAATCTGAATCCTTTTTACTATTTATTATTCTCAGATTACCGTAAGGAAACTAAATCACTTATGTGTAGGGATAAAACAAACTGGCTTTGTAATATTAACAATAAAATTAAGCAAAACCCTAAAAAATTTTGGAATTATGTTAAAATAATGAGAAAGGGTTATAGTCAGCATCCCTCAATTAAAATTAATAACTCAATTACGGATAATAATTATTTAATTGCATCCCCTTTGCTGAATATTTTTCAAGTGTCTATGTTGCTACAAATAACACAAATAACCAAAACATATCTTCTTGTTGTTCATACAATATTCCAATGTCTAATATCTCGATTAGTTTAGTCATATGGAGTATAAAAACCTTAAAATCTACATTGTCCACAGGACCTGATAACATACCAAATTTTATCATCAAAGGTTGCTCCTTAATCCTTGCTCCTCTCTTACAGCATATATATAATTTCAGTATTCTAAATAACATCTACCCTGATAAATGGAAAATTGCAAAGGTTATTCCTGTACACAAAAAGGGCAAAACTTCTATTGTTTCAAATTATAGGCCTATATCCCTGTTAAATGGATTTGCCAAAATTTTTGACAAAATAATATTTAAACACTTAGCGTTTAACGTAAAAAATAGATTGTCTGATTCACAGCATGGGTTCAGAACAGGTAAAACAACCATGACAAACTTAGTCTCCTTTCTTAATCCTATTTATTCAGAAGTCATCACACGTGGTCAAGTAGATGTTTGTTACTTTGATTTAGCCAAAGCTTTCGACACTGTTAATCATCAAATACTACTAAGCAAATGTTCCAAAATTGGGCTAAGTGATAAATATTTATCATGGTTAACAAGCTATTTAAATAACAGAAACTTTTATGTTTCAGTACAGAATAAAAGTTCAGATCTCCACCCAACTCCTTCTGGCGTCCCGCAAGGTGGCACACTATCTCCTTTACTTTTCAATATCTACATTGATGATATAATATCTGGATTAAAGAACTCAGTTGGCACTCTTTTTGCCGATGACTTAAAGATATATAGAAAAATCTCTTCATATCAATTGGTGCACAAATAATTTGGTAAATCTAAACATGGAAAAAACTGCTATCATTACCTTCACTAGAAAAACCTACCCATTGCAATATGAATACAAACTTGATAACTCACCTATTAAAAAATCTCAACATGTCAAAGACCTAGGAATTTTACTGGATCAAAAACTATTTTTTCATCTTCACATTGAAAACATTATCTCGGTATCTAACAAAATACTTGGTCTAGTTAAATTTATCACCTTTAACACCTCCAATATTGACTCTATTCTCTCCCTCTATACAGCTCTAATAAGATCAAAACTTGAATATGGTTCTATTATATGGAATAGCATCAATAACACTGATATTGAAAAGCTTGACAGGATTCAATCTAAAGTATCTGACTATATTAACAAAAAATTAAATACTATCAATAACATAGATTTAAATTCCCTCCTTGGTTCATTATCAACTAGAAGAAAGATCTTAGATGCCATTTTTGTCTTCCATTGTTATTATGGTAAGCTTATATGTCCTCATATATTTGATGTTACTGGCATTATAATTCCTTCTTTTAATAGCCGTAACCCACCTTTTTTGTGCACACTTTTAAATACAAATGATATTATATATAGACTTGTTAACAATTTTAATATGTATGTTAATCACTTACAACCTACCAGAGAGAAAAAACTTGTTAAAAAAATTATTCTTTCGGCATCCAAAGATTAATTATCTTTATGCTCTATTGTTATTGCCTAAATTATTTAATACCAGATGTATTAATCTAAGGATACCAACTGTATGTTATGTTTTCTTGTCTTTGTTTTTGTCCTACTATTTGTTGTTCTTATAATTTATTGTTTTGTTCTTATTTTTGTTCTGTTACTGTATTTGTTTTTTTTTTTTTTACATGTCTTACATGTTGTGCCCACCGTTGGAGCTTTGTGCTGTTGGTGTGGCATGTAACAAATTAAATAAATAAATAAATAAATAAATAAAAAAATACCTCCTTAAAATATTATTTAATAAATATTTTGTTAAAAGGTTTTTTATGTTTATTAATTCTTTCCCTGAAAAGTGCATATCTTTAGAATTACCTTTAAAATTCCAAAAAATATATATATCACCTTGTCTAACGAACCCTTCACTTTGCTTTTATTACCTCAATGATCTCAGACCTAATTTAGGAAATTAAATGTTTCACCTTACCTCGGAAATTACATGCTTACCGAACCTCGGAAATTTAGTGTATTACCTAACTTTGGATATTAAACGTTTTAACTATTCTCAGAAACTGAAAGTATCATAAATAACATCAGAAATTAAATGCATTTTTTAACCTTGGTAATTAAATGTATTACCTTGCCTCACAAATTTTATGTAGTATTTAATCTTGTATATTTTATGTATGAGGATTAATATAATGAAGAATGGTTAAGGGCTATAGCATTCATTATTTTTACATCTTCAACATATTCCCCTCCTCAATCCATATACTACTATTCCATGTGAATTTTCCCCTGGTCACAGCAGTGTTTGAAGTTAATCTTATGAATGCATGTTCAAGGTCTCCGTCGCTTTTTCTTTCATGGCTCCAACTGTCTCAAATCTTGTTCATTTCAGAGAAGATTTCACTTTCGGAAATAAAAAGCATATGGAGCAAGATCTGGTGAGTAGGGTGGATGTTCCTACATGTTTAGTCAAAAACCGCTTGACAACCAATGCAGTATGGGCCGGGTCATTGATTGTCCTGATGAAAAATCTTCGACTTGATCTTCCTCAACTCAGTTCACTTTCATCTTACTCGTTCACGGAGCGTAGATAGGACTTCACAGTTCTTCGGGCACACACTTCACATACAAAATCCCACGGATGACAAAAAATACAATCATCATTGCTTTGAATTTTGATTTTGATATTCAGGCCTTCTTCTCTCTCGGTGAATTGGGGCTCTTCCAGTGCATTGATATGCACTTAGTTTACGGATTGTAACTGAAAAACCACAATTCATCACATGTTATTACTTTTTAAAGAAATTCAGTATCCTGTGTGATGGTTTTCAGAGTGTCAGCACAAATTTTCATTCGAAAGTCTTTTTGTTCAGGCATAAGGTTCTTGGGCAACATTTTTTTAATAAACTTTGTTAATGTGAAAATACTTGTGTAAAAATCAGCTGAACTGTTTCTTTTGTCGATTATTACAATCTCTGCAACCCCATGAATACTCAACCAACGTTCTTTTCGAATTAAATCTCCAATTTTTTTTTAAGTTTTCATCCATTGTTGACGTTGAGGGTCGCACTGGACATGGCTCATCTTCAATCTCTTCTCGCATCCCTTATGAACTGCTCAAACCACTCAGACATTCAACAAAGAATGGCCTGTGTGGCTAAAAATTACACATTAATCTGTTGCTCTTTCAAAAATCTAAGCATTTTGTTTCGAGGGACTGAGGCTGCACGGTTGGACAAACAAGACCACAGCCAGACTGAGGGTTGGCGGGACGAAGCGAGGGATGGCACGTGACTGCGTTGTAGCACGCGACCTTGAGGCCCGTGCTGTTTGTTAAACAATCAGTCCGGTTATTTTTTAGCCAAACCTTTTACCTAACCTCCGAATTTGAACATTATTAGAATCCACCTGAAATGAAAATTGTTGTTTTGCCAGAATTAAAGCCTGTAATCAATTCAACAGTATTTAAAATGTTATTGATTTTACATAACTAAACCATTCACTTTTGTTAAAATCAACTAAACGTGCAAAAATATATTCAATACTGAAAAATACACAAATCTACAGAAACGCACAAAAAACTCGCCTTTATAGCTATCACTATCTACAATTTGAATACTTTGTATTACCGTTATGTGTTAACATTAACCATTTTAGTTTTTGAAATTTCTGTAGCACCACTAATTTGATGAAATATTAAAATTTAAATATGCAGTATCACAGAAATTCACACAGTATATACTGGCAAAATTTATCAAATGCACAATTCCATACCACAGCAAGTGCCACACAAGAAAGGAAGTAATTTTAATAGTGGCTACTACTGTGTCTAACTTTTCAGGAAACAATGTCAATGTTCAATGTATGGTATCTATGAAACACATCACATGAAAATAATTGATAATATAAAGTAAACCAAATTTTTTTATATTTATTATACAAAAAATACCTAATAGCAAATAATTTTTTTTTAAACAACTCATTAATAACAAATTTCTTTAACATATTCACTAACTCTGCAGTTGCTGGCCTGATTGTAACTTTTATCAACATTCTCCTTCTTGAAAACTCTCGAATAATGCACCAATGAAAACAATGTCCTCAAAAATAATATTGACAGGTAATGAAATTCTTGTAATATAGCTATGCTTTATTACAAAATAATTACTAATGAATTAAACTCAAATATTTCACTTCCACAAACTGCCTCAGCGTGCCTGTGATACAGATATGTAGCAATGCAAGCATGTGAGGCATTGTATGTGCTTGCTACCCAACAAGCAGTATGTAACTACAGAACTGTTTGTTAATGAAATAAGCATAATTGCTGCTTACTGCATCTAAACTACACTATATAAATGGTCATTATGGAGTCTTGAGTTAGCAATTTTGTTGATAGCTCAGACTATTTTTCTTTTCAGTGTTTTCTTGAATGTTTGATTCTGACATCAGAAGTAAATGTGTATGGCTGGTATGCCTGTTATTATTGTAATGTTTATTGGAGTTGTATCATATGAGTAGCAAGCAGGAAAATATTTAATATAAAAAAAAATTGTACATACGAAACTATTCACTTGACAGTATAATACTGTTATAAACACCGACAGGACCGCAACACACACCAGGTTCGGAGCTGGCTGGCGGCCCTTCACGGCCACTGGCGTCATGCGCCGTGTCACGCGCCGTCCACTGACGTAAGGCATGCCACGCGTGCCTGGCCGGATTACAAGGGTTGTCTTTACCCCCCTCCCCCCTCTGCTCCCTGCGCATCGTCCTGCCTCGGCGCTGCTATCTATCGCTGAGCGGCCTTGAGAATTCCATGGGCTGCCGCGCATAGTGGTGTGAATGGACGCCGTCCTTCTGGACTGTTCGGACGTTGGGTCGGCACGGAATGATGCAACTGGTAACATCCCCTCTCGTCGGTTCTGGAAAGATGACCCACTAGTACATAAGCAGTGATGCCGGCCTCCGCGGGAGTTCCGCGAGCGAAGGGAAGTGCAACATCGGCAAAGAGGGCGAGAGCCACCTCCCCCCCCCCCCCCCTGCCTACCCTACCTGAGAGTGGTGCGATGTGGAGTTTGACTGGATGGCAAGAGTGCGGCTACTGAGAGTGGCGCGAGACTGTGTGTACAGGCGTGAGGTAAAGAGTGAACCACTGCTGAGCCTAGCTCCAGTGAGGAGTGTGAACTGAGGAACTTGACATTGAGTGACTTGATGATAAAAATTTTTGTGTGGTACTGATTTGTGACCAGACTTTTTGAAGTACAATTATTTATTATTAATGTAAATATTAGTACGTAATTAATAAAACTGAAAAAACCTAATTGGGCTATCCCATAAAACCCTGTTCTACCCACATAAGTTGTAACATTTTTGGTGCCAGAAATGGAATAGCCTTAGTTAAATAATTTACAAATAGGTAATAGAGAATTCGAAAAAAATTCGGATTTTGATTTTTGGTGTTAAAAATAGTGTTAGGAACTGTACCTAGTTAGTTTGAGATTGTTGTAGTAAAGTTAGTGTTAGTTTTCAGTATAAGTTTAGGTTAGCCCGTAGGTCAAATTACATTGTAGGTCGTGGGACAGTAGCGATAGTGACAGACTGGTAGTATATATGGACAAGAAAGATGCCAGCAAGCTTAAGAATGTAATAGCTGTCCTAGCCGAGTTGAAAAATGGTATGAGTGAAATGAAGAGGGGCCAAGAGGAAATGAAAAAGGGGCAGGAAGAAATTAAGAATGATATGAAGAGTGGCCAGGTAGAAATGAAAAATGAAATGAAGAATGGCCAAGAAGATAGACTGAAATGAAATGCCAACAGAAGGTAAAGAATGCCATAAAGACCGAAATCAAAAACATGAAGAACCAAGAGGTCATGAAAAGGGGTCAAGAAGATACGCGTAATGAATCGTGGCTGCTCATGAAGAAATGAAGAAGACTGACGAAACAAGCATCCAGTTTGAAGGTAAAGTACAGTGTTTGAAGGAGCATCTTGCACAACAAGAACAACAAGCCAGACAGGAGCAACAGCCAGCTCAGCTGGAGCAGACCACCGAACAGCGAGTAGCAGCTGTGACCGAGGAGTGCCGTCGGGTGATAAGGAAGCTACGGCTGCTGCAAGCTGGAAGAGTTACTTCGAGGATGTTAAGGTGGAGGGAACATCCAACAGCCACTCAAAATTCAAGCCACCCACCTTTGATGGCCAATCGCCATGGGCTATCTACAGAAGACAGTTTGAGGCAGCTGCTGAAGTGAATGGCTGGGACGATGAAGAAAAGGCTACGGCACTCGTCTTGGCCCTGCGAGGATCTCCACTAGAGCTGCTGCAGACCATACCAGTCACAGAGCAGATAGACTGTGGAGTATTAGTAGAGGCCCTTGAGCTGAGGTATGGCGACCGACACATGTGCGAGGTGTATAGAACAGACCTGAAGACATGTTAACAGAGATCATCTAAGCCAACATGGAGCGACTGGTGCACTGAAGCACCAACAGAGTTCGGCCAGCAGCTAGCCACCAGTGTGCTTACAGACGGACTCGGAGATACACAAGAGGAGCTGCGAGGCCTTGGTCCATGCCCTGCAGCAGTGCCTCAGGAGACACCAGCATCAGGACAAGGAGAGCTGGACTCCACTAATGAAGTAGATATTCTCAGGGCATTGAAGAAGCTGCTGAATGATACTGCAGGTAACCAGACCAGGAGAGCAGGACGCCCGCGGTGCTTCGTCTGCAGTGAACCAGGACACACCCAGTGGGACTGTCCGACACACAGGAATAAATCGCAACAGGATGAGAAGCAAGAAGAACAACAGGTGAATGAGCAATAGCTGGTGTGAGGGGGTGCATTTCAGCTCTACAAAAATGGTAGCCTGAAGGTTTTTTTCTATATCCTTACTTTGTAGAGGCTATGACAGTTTGTTGCTTAATGGATGGGTCAATGGCAGACAGTTTTTACTTACTGTTGACACAGGGGCATCTGCATCTATAGTTCGCACAGATATTGTAAGTAAGGAAAAGCTAAAGAGAACACCTATCCCGTACAGACTCAAAACAGCCACCGAAGAAACTTCACCTGTGCATGGACATCTGGATTTGGAATTAAGGATTAGAAGTTGGACATTATCACAGACCTTTCTTGTTGCTGATATCACTGATCAGGTAATTCTAGGAGTGACATCATGAACCGATGCAGATTCGTTATTGACATGGAAGGACAGGTACTGCGTATTAAAGATAAAGATACCCCCGGCCAATTAAGAGTTCCTGTAATGCAAGTGGTAGTTACTGAATTGGTTTCAATTCCAGAAATAAATGAGCAGATATAGCAGCTAGGATTATGGGAGACCCTAGGGGCAATATGAGCTACCTGATGGAGCCAGATATGACATAAAGATTGAAGACACTGAAGACACTCATGGTCGCTCGAAGCATTGCAAGGTTCGGTGAAGTTGTACCAGGCAGGGTGGCCTATCTCGACTCTTGAACAAGGGAGACCCAATAGCTAGCTGTGAACCAGTCTTTTGGGTAGGCCAGTGTGAGTGTTCCTCACCTATTAGACACAATGCGCATCCACTGAACCCAAATCTAAAATATCTTTATAAGGCGATGTTGAAATAATCTGACAGATGGGGAAATTGAAGAAGTAGCAGCTTTTCTGGTAAACAACCAGGATGTATTTTCCTCAGGGGATACTGACCTTGGGAGAACAAGCCTGGTCTATCATCGCATCAACACAGGTGATGCAGAGCCGATCCGACAGGCACCACGACGGCTGCCTCTAGCAAAACAGGAAGAGGCTGAGAAGTTGATCGCGGGTATGATGGAAGGTGGTGTAATAGAACCATCAGCAAGTCCTTGGGTTTCCCCAGTTGTTTTAGTGGCGAAGAATGATGGCCAACTGAGGTTTTGTGTGGACTCCCGGAAGCTGAATGACATCACCAAAAAGGACAGCTACCCCCTCCCACGTATCGATGACACACTTGATACACACTCTGGCAACAGATGGTTCTCTACACTGGACCTGAAGAGTGGTTACTGGCAAGTGGAGCTACACCCATAGGATAAGGAGAAGACTGCTTTTACGACAGGTAGTGGGTTTTTCCAGTTCATTGTGTTACCATTCGGGTTATGTAATGCTCCTGCGACTTTTGAGAGATTAATGGAACTTGTCCTGTATGGCTTGACTTGGAAAACATGCCTAGTATATCTGGACGACATTATTGTGGTGGGGAATACAGTGAAGAAACTTTTTTTTTGTGAAATCTCCAGGATGTATTCGACAGGCTTCGCCATGCCCAACTCTAGTTAGACCTAAGAGGTGCTTCTTGTTTTAGCATGAAGTAACATTCCTTGGACATATCGTATCACAGGATGAAGTGTGAACAAATCCTGAAAAGATTCAGTCCTTTAAGGAGTTGCCTCACCCTAACAATAAGCATAAAGTAAGACATACCTACTATTGACAGTTTTTACCTGGGTATTCCACAATCCAAAAGCACTGCATCAGCTGACTGAGGACAAAAGATAATTTATATGGACTCCAGCATGTGAAACTGCCTTTCAAGACCTCAAGGAATCCCTGTGTACTAGCCCTATACTTGCCTACCCCCGTCAACATGGAGAGTAGATCCTCGACACAGATGCAAGCGGAGATGGTTTGGGTGCTGTACTTTTCCAGGTTCAAGATGGAAATGAATGAGTGATAGCATATTACAGCAAAGTTTTGTCTAAGCTTGAACGCAACCATTGTGTCACAAGATGAGAACTTTTGGCTGTAGTGAAGTCTCTGCAACATTTCCACAAATATTTATATGGGAGAAAATTCCTTTTATGCACTGACCATGCCATACTTAAGTGGCTACTACAGTTCAAGAATCCAGAGGGACAACTTGCTAGGTGGATTTAACAGATACAGCAATATGATTGTCGGATAGAACACAGAAAAGGCTGAATTCACAACAATGCCATGTAACATCCCTCTGATAGTATCTTTAATGCGTTCTGAGTTCTTAGACAGAGGTTGAGGCACCAGTTACAGATGTTATTTAGTTAAGTGGATCAGAATCTTTATAATGACCAGGAATAAAATTTAGGAAAATAAAAACAAAATAGACTAAGTTTTATGAACTATATTTTAGTATTCTTTCACATAGAAATTCCCCTGTCTTACAATATATAGACAAAAATATATCAGACAACCATTTCCAAACCTGTAGTAAAACAAAACAAGTACCTTGTACAACATTTGTTTATTGTAAGAGATTGGTGACTAGATCGTAGACTTTGAAAGAGGTATCAGATCAGAATTTTTCAGTGCAGTTAATATTATCAAAGAAATTTAGATTCGTGTCTTCAAACCAGTTGCTGGGTAGATGTTCTTGAAACCGTTTGACGGAGAGACATCCTCCGGACGATAAGAAGGTGCAGTAAATCATCAGAAGCCAATAGACCGGAGAGGGAGTAGAACCATGTGGAAACTGGGAATCACTGCACAAAATAATGCAGTGTAATTAACATCAAAATTTTTGATACTAATGCGATGCAAGGTCATTACTTAAAATGCGGGGGGGGGGGGGGTGCTTAGGACAACATTATGTTCCACTTACCAATTATGTGGGTACAAACAATGTCCTTATAGTATCACAAGGAGTTGGAACGCCGGAGAATCCATAATCCAGTTGGGTGGCGCACACTCGAGATGGAAAAGAAAGAGATGAAAGATTACAGCAAATACTTAATAATGTAGAAAAAAATCTTTGGAAAACTCTCCCAAATGTAGGCGACTACATGCTACTGAAGAGGTCTGGCCAAAAAACAAACTAGACAGAAACAAGTAGTTCGCGTGTAGACCCTATGATGGTCCGTATATTTCTCGCACCATAACGTCTCGTCGACAGCCCAGGATCTAGGGAGCTTGATTTCATCTGTCCACCGGAACGCAGGTCGCACGTGCTATTGGTAAATGGACCAGCAGGGAGGGGAAACCAGGTTTCGTAGGAAGTAGTTCGCGGAGGGATACTTGTGGGCCGTCCTGCGGTGCTGCCGAGTACTGCACTGGTAAGTGTGGGGGGTGGGGGGGGGGGTAGTTAGGATTGCTACCCGGCGTGGGAGCGAGGCTGCCATTGCATTTCTCGGTGTTACTATCAGTAGTGTGCCGTGCGCACACCGAGAGGAATCCGAGAATGCCACGCGCGAAAGACACATTGCACTGTAGTCTAAGGCGTGACTATACAGCCATGTAACCAGGCTCTACGGCTGTGTGTGGGAGACAATAACTGGTGTGGGCTAACTTAAGGAAAGGCTGAACATGCATGTGCTAAGAAATTAAGTGGGCTTAAGTCTGGTGGGGCTGCATCAGACTAAGACAGTTTTTGGGGCCGATGACCCACTAGTACATAAGCAGCATGGCCGTCCTCCGTGGGAGTTGTGAGCGAAGGGAAGTACAACATCGGCGAAGAAGGTGAAGAGGAAACACCTCCCTCCCCCCCCCCTGCCTACCCTACCCGAGAGTGGTGCGACGTGGAGTTCGACTGAATCGCAAGAGCGCGGCTACTGAGAGTGGCGCGAGACTGTGTGTGTGGACAGGCGCGAGGTAAGAGGCGAACCACTGTTGCGCCTAGCTCCGGTGAGGAGTGCGAACTGCGGATCTTGACAGACATTGAGCGACTTGAAAATAAACATTTTCAAGTGCTAGTGAATTGTGATCGGGCATTTTGAAGTACAATTATTTATTATTAATGTAAATGTTAGTAATTAATTAAACTTTATAAAAACCTATTTGGGCTATTCCCTATGAACCAGTTATCCCCAGATAAGATGTAACAATACAAATAAAATGTGTTAGTATTTTTCAAGTTTGCAATAATTGCTAGTGCTTGGCATATTTATTGTCTAAATTTTTAGGTTTATAACATTAACATATCTTTGTAATTTTTTTTTAAAATAAAAAATGTAGGCAGATTCACAATAGAGTTGCGTCAAACATTAGTCAGCGTCAATGTCCAATGTTGATGAGTGCTTGGAAAAAAACTAGTTGCTATTGTCGTCATTGGTTACTACCACCCAAGAAGAAGCAGAACTTGAGATTTATATTTATCAAAAAGAGAGAAGAAAAAGAAAGCTTTGCTTACAATGTCTTAAAAAGTAGATATGTGAAAAATTAATGATGAACTAACTGTCAGTTGGCTATCCCAAGGAGTACACAAGTACATATACTCATCATTTGTATTTCTGCTTTGGCAGTGTTCATGATACAGGATTGTATTGCAAGAGTAAAATATAAGTAAACAATTAAGAGTGAAAGAGGGACTGAGAATACTATGTTTTTGGGACTTCTTTTGTCATATTTAAGGACTCAAAAGATGTGAAATTCTAGAGAGAAAAAAACAGGAGGCAACATAATCAGTGATGGCATTCACTAGAGACAGTTCATCGTTCGATCATGAAACCACATCCGGAGCTTGCCGATGTTTAGCCTCAGCCTAGAGAGACTTGCGTGCAAGCGATCCCCTGGATGGAGCCCGCCCAGTGAGCCAGACAGACCCGAACTAACCAACCAACTCATCACCAGGTGGGGCAAGAGCTCACCCTCGGCACCCCTTTCAGAAGGTTTCGGCCCCACCATCAGGGCACAAGCTAGCTGGATGGGCCCCACGTCACTCATGCTTCCAGGGACAAAGCCCCCCTGTTTCGTCACAGATTGACCCAGAAACATCAGCACATGGCAGCGTTGGTATGTGCGGTGTTAGCACAACCACCACCTGTGCCCACTTATGCTCCCGTCACGAGGTTACTCTACCGTGCAGTTGTGGCGACACACAACCAGCCTGCACCAGGAAAGATAGAAATCTAAATTCAGTTACACCAAAAAATTTGGTATTCGACAATATTTTGGATTTTTGCCAAGGCACAGCTTAGTCAGCAGATATGCCTGATTGTTTGCACGTTCGGCTGAAGTCTGAGTGAAACAGGAGCATCTGAAATGTTGATTTTTCTGATTGGTATTCACTGGTTAGGCTAGACCCTGACCAACAATATAAGTGTTAAAAATTGTACATAAAACATATTTTCTATTATGTACGTACGTAAAGCACGCTACACCTAGCGATGCAGTCACGGCATGTAGTTGTGCTGTCTGCATTCTGCTATCCCTTCGCACTAATGTCTGATGTTCGTGCTTTGCAGGGTCCTGGCAACTTGGAGCAGTATGAAGTAGTTGTAGTTTTTTTGATGGCAGCAAAGAAACAAGAAGCAATTCTGAAAGGATTCCAGGTGTATCCTTTGATGTGGATGATCGCAGCAGCAAGCGTGGACCGTTCTTGAGAGCTCTCTTCCTCTGTGCTGATCCTGCTGGTATTATTCAGCACAGTTACAACTCAGTTGTGCATTGTATTTGACACCATGTTATTCAGTACAGTGCTCTTGGAACACAGAGAACTTGCATTTTTCATTACAATCGTACAAAGTCTTCCTTATGCACTGTCAGTTTGCTATGCCCAACTGCTTTATGAAAAAAAAAAGTTGTAGTGAAAAGTACTACATGGTATAAGTCTGAAGTAAAGAAATTAATAACATTAAAATGTTTAATTACATGCATGTTAAGTACAAATATTCAAGCCTTGCCCCCACTTTTAAAAATTAACAAGTTAGTGTTAAGAAATTTAATTTTAATTTAGAAAACTTTTACTTTTAATGGCTTTTTGGGCAAATAAACACACCATGTGTGTGGTCCAGATCATTGCTGCTCTAAGCACATACTTTCACACAATGTTGTTTTATTGAGTAGATAAAATACATATGTAATGAACAAAGTGAAGTGAAATGAAACATCTATGTTAAAAGTATTGAAATGCTAATGATGAAGTGCACGAGCTAGGCTTCCTTGACGGACACACAGCAACTGGATGAACCTCAGGGATGCAGACTCAGGCAAGATCCTGTGGCAAGGATACTCCGACGTGTAAGTCTCTCTCTGTGTCGTGGATCATGATGATTACAGCTTCAGGGAACATGATCTCTGTTATTGCATACCTATAATTCAATCTGTCTGTTGGTAAAGGTTACATTTTCACTTTTTTTTTACTAACTCACTTTATTGTATGAATGCATTCTAAAGACTTTGACTCATTGTTCCCTGTGAAAATACAATTTCTACAATGCTTAATGCTTCTGTGCCACTCGAGTGTGCAGTAGTCGGATCACAGTTGCTCTGCGACGGTGGTCTCTGCAGTGCCATGGACTGCTAGCTATCAGCTGAAAGTTTCTGTGTACTAGCCATTTGAACTGTATTATTTTATTGCCAGGAAAATGTTTCAATTTATATATTATAACTTAAAATTAACATAAAATGAGTAATGGTAACAGGGATACTAAATACAATAATAGGTGGAATGCGGGGTGTTAAACGTGACGTAATAAAAAAAGCCAAGATGCAAGGAAGAGCTCACGTAAACCATGTTGGTAAATACTGGATCACCATGCAGGCAAGTAGAAACCTTTAAACAGGGAGATTAATTATTAAATACTTACTATAAGTTAAGTGTTATATTAGGGTAGACAATTCTGGGTGTTTGAATCTTGTGTCTACAATCTAAAAACTGGTAAAGCTACATTTTTGTCATACTATGAAGGTGAGGCTGTTAAGAAACTGAATGAAGTAGAAGTATTTTACAGTTTTCCCCAGTTAGAGGTCATTAGTTTTGCCATGCAACCTTGCCTTTGGCACGGTAAGAAGACAAATACAAAAGAAAGTATCTACACTTGTGTTGAAATTAGTGAGGTTATTGCCAGTGTTGGCAAAACTTTCAGTTTTGTTGAAGTGAAGACCGAAGATATTATAGATTATAAGAGCTAGTGGCCGGGTACTGTAAGAAAAACGCAGTCTGTAGCAAATATTCCAAAAGATAAAACAATCTAATTTCAAGTTTTAAAATACCTTTGTGATGTTCAAGTATATGGTACAGAAACCAGGGCTTTTGCAATCATGCAAGTAGATTGATAGTGTGCTAAAGGAAGAATTCATTGGTGAACCTTGCTGGCAGGCATCTTCAACTATCTGCATGTAAGGCTCACAATAGAAGATTACTACTCATTAATCACAAAAATATTATACACATTAGAAAACTAATTCAGTATGTTAGGAATCTACTTTTATTTTCTTGGCTCACGTCTGAAAAAGATAATGTATAATATAAATTTTTTGTTTTACAATATGTTGTAGTGTTTTAATTAGTTTGATTTCTTCAATAAAGAAATCTTTATTATAATTGTACATTATGAGTGTACATTATGAGTGTAAATTATGAGTATTTTTACGGTCATTGACTTCCTTAAATCCTGTGTCGACTGTAAAGATGGATATAGAGGGAAAGTGGAAATGATGAAGGTTATGGGGAAGAGGAATGGATGTGATTCTACAGGAATTGTTTCCTTCTAATCATTTGTGATATTCGAAGGCCCTCGTGTGGATATCAGAATATTGAAGGGTTATTTCTCCACCACTCATCTTTTAAAATTTCAAATGCTAACTATGATGTTTAAACAAGAATCAGTTGATTTCAACAAGCAGTTTTTATTGAGACATCTGGCTGGTCACATATATTTTTGACAACAATGTCAATTTTACTCATTAAACATTTTAAAAACATAAGTTTAATAACTATAGTTGACCCTTTCGGGGATAAGGGGTTAAAATAAATGTGTTGTGCTGTTTGCCATTTCCATCTACGAATTCTTAATATCATTTGTTTTGTGGGTCGTGTTTTTTATTTGAGTTAACAGTCCTACCAACTTTTGTTTATTTTTTTTATCTCAAGCGACTTTATGTTAACTTTAACTTAATCAATTAGCAAAATAGTTTTAAATGATGTATTAATCTATTTTTAAATTCTTTCCCAATCTTAAACAGTTTACAAAGTTAAACTATTTATGTATTTAACAAAAGAGCATTGAAGTTTTCGTGGTTCAGAAGTTTTTCAGAGAAGTCCTTCCTACCAACTGTAGAGTTCCTACATTGGGCTATTAGTCGGTCATGTTGGTTTTGTTGTACCATTTCGACAGAGTACTCACAGATCATCGCTCCTGGCGGCGGATAGCGTGGATTTTCAGTGACTGGCCCTGGCTTAAGAAGCCCTCCCTGGCCGAGTTTTTTTGGTTGACCAAAACAATGCGAACTATGCCCGTGTGTTGATATTATTCCTCGTCGCTGATTCACTGTCAGTTTTCTCCCTCTCTTACCTGATCTTGTCTAGTGCTTGCTACGTCAATACCCTCTTCTCTCTCTGACCTGCTAATCCCACACACTTCAGCTACTCTGAAGGTCACCTACTGTTGGTCGTGTGTTGCAAACATCTTTGTTGTCGCTAGCCCTCAACTCCTGCTACTGGTGGACTTGTAGACTGTTTCCCGCTGACTGCGTGTTTCTTCCTCATGTCTCGCCAGCCGCGGCGTTCCTTAATGTCTAGGTAGTCAGTCTTTATAAAAACGTTTGGGAAAAAAAATCATTCTCTGGCCTTTAATATTACTAAGTTTATTATGTATATCTAATTTTTTAGGACCATGTCAATATATTGGTGTTATCGTAGAGATGGACGAGTTGAGGTTTTTTGGCTTCGAGTCGAGTCGAGCCGAGTTTAGCAATTCATATTTCGAGTCAAGTCGAGTTCGAGTCACAAAATTTTTGAAGAGGTCGTGTCAGTTCGAGTTTCATAATTTTATAATTTTTTGCGTCGAACATGATAAATAAAATATTACTACACCCATTGATATAAAAATTGTGTATCCAAGTTGCATCTGCATTATTTAAATATTTTAAATGATTAATTAGCAAATCATTATGTTATTTAAATATTTTAAATGATTAATTCAAATCATTATGTTATTTAAATATAAAAAACCACGCTTTATTTCAACATTATTTCACAGTATCTTTAATGTAGCTATCCTAACCATATCAACCGTCCACAATGTTTTAAAGTATTTTTAATGCAGCTAACCTAACCTAATTGACCATAGTTATCATGAGTTGTCCAAAATAAACATTCACGGACACACTGCAAACGAAAAATATGGCGGCGTACAAATAAATACCGTTGCCTTGTTTATAGTATTTCCTTTTATCAACACCGCCATATTTATTTACAAAGAACAAAAAAAAAACGAAGATGTACGATCGGGAGTTTGGCTCTTTCGTCTGTGAAAAGAAGGCTTCCCGAGTTACGTAACTTTTTTTTCCGATCCACCGGCAGATCCCGGGAAGCCTACATTTCACAAAGGGTTGAGGACCAACCCGAACATGCCCGAAGACTTCACCTTCGGCCAACTTCGGGACTTTGTTTTTCTTTTAATAAGACGCGCGGGAATTTTGATTAGTGAAGGCCCACCGCCCATACTTAAGGACAGAGGCTATTCCTATCTTGCAGAATCTCGTCACTGTTCAACTATGTAACAGAACTTAACTGAATTCAACATGTTTCAGGATAATTATATTTAGTGTTGTATCTATAGCATGTTTCAATTGTTTTTCATGGAAAATTCAAAATCACCTTTATATATTTACAGCTTAAAAATTTTATTTTCTTTCCGGGAGGGTGCCAGGCTAACTTATGCAGCTGTTTGGTGGGTCGTCGGCCCCAGCTTTGTTCATTAGGATCGTGGCAGTGGTTGAATTACTAACTAGAGAAGTAGTATCACACTCCTCAGGCAGCATGGTTGGCTGATGCCTAACTTAGGTAAGGGGGCACTGGAAATCACTGTCAATTTGTTCTCGCATTTATTGGCATGCTATGCATTGCGGTGTTACACTATGCATTATACCTTATACTTTACCCTGACAAAAGTTTCTGATTGCTTCATTATGTGCTTACGTTACATCTAACAGCAGTCTTATTGGGGATTTGCATGGAGTCGGCCATACCCGTAAGTTTTTGAATTACGACTCGAACAGGCTCTACGAGCCGTGAATCTACAAGTGCTTTAATGTCTTTGTTTGGGCCAGCAGACATATGCACGGCTACATTAAATTAAAACGCTTACCTCTGGAGTCAGCGAGTTCCATAATTGTCGACCCTGCGGCGTGGTCACGTGGCAGGGTTAAATCTAAGGCGGTTGGGATAAGCCCGGCTCCGCAAAGATGACCCAGGGATGTGTGGGTAACGAGAGAAAAAAGATTTAGAGGTGAGAAAGTCTATAAAACATTTACCACAATATTTCAAGACATGTGTGTGAAAATGCTGAGAGTTAATATTGTGGTAATTCACTAAAAACTGGTTTCATTATATTTGTGAGGTTCATACTGTGCAGCTATACTGCATGACTATTAAGTAAATTATATAAACAATTATTTTATGCACAAATTACTACATTATGTTTCTCACCATAAAAGTAATTGTCCATAAAGGTACATACTGAGGTTGTTTAAAACAATAGCATGTTATGAGACTTTGTAGTGTCACCTGATGGTATAATGTAAATAGGAAATATTACTGTGTAAGCTCTTTGTTGGTAATGCTCAGTATAGTAATGTATGAGACATTTGCAGCCTAGATTGTCACTAAAGAATATTTTTTTTTATGAAAAAAACAAACATAAATATTAAATTTTTTTTGTGTCCACAGTAATCTCTTTCCATTGTATTATTTTATCCGTAACATTCCTGTATAAAAAACCCTATCATTGTAGCTTTCCTAATTGTTCGTTGGTTTACTTGATATGTACCAACACAGTGGGTGAATGTATCTTGAAAGCGATACCACATAAAAGGTTACATGTTACATTTAAATTTATATGTTCACTTTATAAAAAAAATTCATTTATGTGCTGTGGAATGAAAAAAACGAAGACACATTGAATATTTAAACACTAATATTTTAAAGGCATAAAATCTTGCACTTTCTTTCTTGTACATACTAATAACTACTATGTGTTTTAAAGATAACTGACATGTCAAAAGGTAAAATTATTTATTATGAACGTTCAGCAAAAATCTTTACACTTTTCTTTCCTTTAAATGACAGCATTATTTTTTCCATATGAATCACCCAAGTTTGGTAAGTTTTGAAGATAGACAATCATGAAATATAAGGTTGTAAAAAATACTCTTTATTTCTCCAAAAAAAAAAATTTATTTCACTTTCTTAGTTACTATCAATTAACCGGCAATGAAATAAAATTCTAAGTGAAATAAAAAAAACACTATTATAACAAAAATTCACAAAATAAATCATTTTCATTGAATGTCCAAAGAATTTAATCTACAAGAAAATGTTCTAATGTCTTCACATGCCAGCATTAAACAGAAAATAATTCTTCCTTTCTATGGAGTGTCCAAAGAGTTTAATGTTTCAGCTCATTTTCTAATTTCCTTACATACCTGCAACAAACAGAAACAATTACAAGTACTGAGAATGTAGAGAATAAGTCATATAAATGGCAATCTGGAGACAAAGTCCATAACAGAAACTGTAGAGCAATAAAGTAATACATAGTATTTAACAGAAACTATATAGCAGAAAAATAATATTCATGGCAACATGATACACACCAGATGGTCAACATATTTCATTTGGTAAGTATATGTATAATTTGATAAGCTCAATAGTTTTGGTAGGCCTATCTTATTTAAATGTATAGTGTTCTTCATGTATTCACAGCTTTCAATATTTTTTTTTTGTTTTTAATATTTGTCAAACATTCAGTTACATAAAAAATTGGAAATATCGTATACCTACATCACAAAGAGTGTTTGGGTGATTTAATGCAATGGCAAAATTAGCACCTACACACATTAATTAAAAAAAAAAAACTACTACTGCTTATAAATACAAATGGTAACAAAAGTTAACAGCACTTAGCTCTTAATGTTTCTCAGGTAGATGTATAGAATATAAACGTGTGGTGATTGTAGTAGTGACTGCATTTTGCGATACTGTATGCTGCAACACTAAGCGAGATTAATGGCAGAACAGTAAATATTTTTTGTGTAAACTTAAGACAAGCAGCCAGAAAAGTAGGTGGTTTATTTTTATGATTTTATAAAATGTTATAGTAATTAAGTAGTAGTGTTTTGTGTTCATTGTAATTTTACAGTTTATCAGATTTTTTGCAAACAAGAAAATAAAAATTACAAAATACCTTTTGCTTCCTGAAATGCTTTGGAATCATTTTGTAAGACAGCACTGTGTTACATCAAGCAGTCTACCAATAGTTTTATAGTTTTAACATTCATGATCGCGATATCGCAAGAGCCGCCATGTGCGAGTCCCTGCTGTGCTTGCAAAAAGCTTGCTTCAATAAAAACAAGGGCCTCATAATCAGATTTTGTCACATATATGGAGTTATGTGTTTCTTGCTGCAAGTATTGCTCTCTTGGGTAATGACTGAAAAACATATCAGGAAGTAAAAAAAAAAGTTATAATTTTTACTCTTCTTACTTTTGTTGATTAAAACAAACTTAATAAAATCTTGTGCAGTTTTAAAAACGATAAACAACTTAAAGTACCTCAACATTCTCTTGGGAAATATTTCGATACATGTCAGGATGTGAGAAAAAGTTTTTCAGAATTTTTTCTTTGTTCATTTAAAAGCCGCAAAACAATACAATTACTCTGTGCATTTTATTTGCTGTTAGGAGAGAGGTGGGTAATAATCTTACGTTGTGGCTTTTCCACAAACTAAAAAAAAATTTGACAAAAACTTTTTTTGACACTAGTCATAGCCCTGAATTTATCCTGAAAACAGATTTTAAATTTCTACAGGTTAGCAAGTAATCAAAGTTTAAAGCTTACATTATAATACCTGTGCATTCACACATACCTGTACGTTCTTAAAGTACAAACACTGGGAAAAAAACTTTTGGACGGAGGACATTCATATGCTTCTGTTACATCAGATATATATCTTGAGAAATAATAATGAAATGTAATATATCTTCAGTATGGTTTCTATTATACTAGTACAGGTAGGGCTTGTTCTTAAGTATAGAATATGATACCACAGGTAAAATATATACTGTAGTAGGTATGTTCTAAATCTAGAATAAGCATGGCCATAGCATAAAATACGTTACCAGAAAGCTAGTTTAATACACAAACATATTTTGTGCAAAACAAGCATTAGAATACTCCCAAACTAAAACCCCATATAATCATGCTAGTCACATAATAATGCAGAAATGGTAATGACATAAATGTGCCATGTTAATGTCATCATTAATGTGATAATGATATTGTGATACATACTTGTCCCGAAAGTGAAATTGGTAAAAGTTCCGTATAACATATTCAAATTCATCCCTTGATCCAGAAGGCATGATCTTGTATACATTGTTCCTGTGGTACATTTTGCTTGATGTTTTGATTTGGTACATTGAAAGAACATGGGCATACTAACTTGTGTTATTACAATTTATATATGAATGTAAAACAGTTACAAAAGAAATTATTTCACAACACCTGAGATAATTTGTTTGTCTTGTGATGTTCTAGTATTTGTTATGTCCATACTCTTTCGACGTAACAAATTAAAACAGCAAGCATCTTGTACCACAAAACCAAGGGATCAATTTGGACACGTGATACGAAAAAAATTACGTCAACCTAGGCTAAACTTTAAAACCTGTAGAGAGAAAATATGAACTAAATGATGATACATATCTCTTAATTTACACGCAAATCTGAAAGTTAGTTAAAGTTCAGTATCTCATAACCAAGTTTTTCACTTGATCCCGAGGTACATTATGCTTGCTGTTTTAATTTAGTGCGTTGAAAGATCCTGAACATAACGAATACTTGTAATATAACAGTGAATAATAATCTTAAGATTATTACTAAATATGCACTTTCTTTCTATGAATTAAACACTTAACCTCACAATTATTATTAATAAGTGTTTTTGATATCCACCAACATGGTCGTGCTGTTATGATTTTTTTTTTTTTTTTTTTTTTCCTAACCTGACTAAAACTAAGTGTATTTTGGAGGGGTCCGGGTTAGGGAGGGACCTAGGTGCGTCTCAGGCCGAAGCCTATACGCCTAGTCATGCTGGGATTAGCCATGCAAGGAGAGGGTCGCATGCATCATGTGCTAGGAGGGGGATTGGCCAGCCATGGCAGCGATTGGCGCCATGACTAACTCCCCTCACTCTTAAATCTAGACTATAACTAGAGATAGGTTGGGCCCAGGTAAAACCTGCATAGACACAGGGAAAACCCTGGGCACATTCATGCGGGATGCAAATTGGCATGCATTACGTGTAGGAGTTTACAGGAGACAGAGGATGGTCTGGATGAAGTGTTGGACAGAGTAGAAAAGAGTCTACCATGCGGGGGTTGGGCACTTGGACTCGTGGTCCGCTTTGCTTTTTATCCAGGACTGGATTTAGTGACCAGGGACGCAAGCGCCCCTGGTGGTGAGTGGTTGCACTGACCACTCACTCCGCCGCCAGTCAGCACCTAAAAAACTAAGAAACTAAAACAGAAAAAAGATAAATGACTTACAAACTAGGCATTTCGTTACGAAATAGTGCTGTTATGAAAATAAAAACAAAGTCACGAAGTTGGCGGAAGGTGAAGTCTTCGGGCATGTTCGGGTTGGTCCTCAACCCTTTGTGAAATGTAGGCTTCCCGCAGATCCCCACATGAACAAACAGCTCAAGGGATATAGGCCTTGTCACATTGTCACATTCTCAATGTAAATACACTTTCCGCGGCAAGATTATTAGCCCGGAACTTGTTACAACTACAAGAATATCAATATGTTTTTAAATAAATATTTCATGCATTTGATTTGGCGATCAGTAACTGATTGCCAAATAAAATGCATCAGCGTTGTTATTATTATTTTTTATTCAAACAACAAGAAAGTAATTTTATCCTAAACGTTATTGACACGCAGCGCTGCGTAGCGAAGCACAGCTAAATTTAGTTCCAAAATGCAAAACACGCAGCCATTTTCACGCATCACGGCTTGGTGTTATTTACTAAATATTACAATATAATTATTTTATTTTTAGGTTACGGAAATCTCTTGTTTATACGAGTTATTATAAACGGGGCACGATAAACGTGATGATTATTAATATATGTGCGTTTTGCAACAAATTTTTCTTCAGTGAAAATCCATTGACGTATTTTGTAAACAAATGCGGTACCGTATTTGAAGTAAACACAGGATGAAAAACAAAATGAAAACAGTGCACACTGTTTTCCAAGCATTTTTTTAAAATATAAAATGGTCATGTGACATAATTATGTCCTATAAACTGTCGCCACTATCGACAAAATTACGTTACGATGTCACGTTCATAAATGAAGGTAGGCCTAGGTTTGGTTGCACTTGTACCTATTATAGCGCCGTAGCACGGTAGCGGGCAAGGTTAGGTTTGCACGGGATTTGTTTTGTTTAAAGGTCATTATCAATTCTTGGTGTAATAATGACTTGGCGAAAACGTTAAGACAACCTATAATAAAGTGATATAATGTCACGATGCTGGTACTTAACTCGAAACGTGTTTCGAGTCTCGAACTTGATAAAATATGTGACTCGGTTTTCGAGTCGAGTCAATCTGACCCAACTCGGCTCGGCTCGACTCGATAAACCAAGACTCGACCCATCTCTAGACTGTTATGTATCAGTGTTTGAAAAAGTCATTTTTGTCATGGTATGACACAAGTGAATACAATATCAGTGCAATTGGAAAAGCCACTTTTCCATTATAATCATGCCCTCTCGCATGTTTAGCTAATGAGTAATTTCACAAATTAATTCACAAATTAGATGGAATCGAGGAAGTTTGGAAATGTGGTATGAGATTCAGCATTGAAATAACTAAAGTGATGGTCATGACGAAGAACAAAAATGCAGTCAGAAGATGCATTGATGTTGAGTTGAAACAGGTAGAAACCTTCAAGTACCTGGGAAGTGTATAGGAGAGAGGAGATGCATTCTGCAGGTGTGTGAGACTTGCTATGGAAGAGGGAGGTGCCATTAACTTGCAAACAAGTGTTGTACAGTTCCTGTCACTTGTGGAGAAGAGACTTGGACTATAGGTAAGAGAGATGCTGGGAGGATCAGAGCAGTAGGAATGAAGTCTGAGGAGCATGTTGGCAGCATCAGGAGTGAGATAGTGCAGGCAAGAGCAGGAGTAAAGGGCGTGAATGAGAGGGTGTGGCCACGCCCAGAGAACAGGGAGAGAGAGGCTGCCTAGGAAGACGACGGTGTTGAAGGCCCCAAGGAAGATCAAGGAGTTGAGTGCAGGAGATAGGATAACACTGGAATAAAGTGAAGGATGAGGAATGGTGAAGGGATAGAGGAAGATGTGGACCTGGCCATATGCTGGAAGCAGTAGAAGAAGAAGATGAAAATAATGTTGAAGATGATGATTGAATTTAAAACAGATTTGAAAAAATAATTTTTTTTCTTTCAGAATAAAGTTTTTTGCATCCCTGAAAATTTAATTTGAAGGCGGTGTGGTCTTTTCCAACAGACAGATTCGTTAAGAACTATATAGTGGTGTGTGTGTATGTGTGTGTGTGTGAGTGAGAGAGTGAGAGAGAGAGAGAGAGAGAGAGAGATTTACTGTGTCACCATCCTGGGTGAGCTGACTGACATGATTGTAAGGCCCTGCACCTCACCAAGTTAGGTCCCTAAATAGTTGAAGTGATGTGCTGTTTATGGGATTGGGGGCAGATGGTGTTGGGCACCAGTTGACCTCAGTGCGTGAACTCACGGCAGAACACGTGACTAGAGGGGCCGTGAAATGGCAGCGTGGCATGAGGAGGATAAAGAAGGGATCAGTTCTCGCCAGAAACTCCTTGTCTGCCTTTGGGCTGCAATTACACACAGTATGAATACAAATTAAAGATTGTAATAATTGTACATGGCCTAACCCGGATGGTAATTGATTTAGGCTTGTCAGGTCGTGATGTTATGTTGCACAAAGATTGACTCCGACACAAAGAATATGTTCCTACTAAACACAATACACTGATTATTTCAAAAACAATTCACAAACAGCACAAAACCATTACTAACTTTACATTTATATATTAACTTGTAATTGTAATATATTCTTGTACATGTATATTTCAGTGTATCGCTATATATTGTACCATGTTTTGGCTAGTAAACTGTAAATATGTAAATGAATTGTTCCATTGCCTTTTGGTATCAACAAAAATCAATGCTCAACTGAATATATAAATAAATAAAATCTAATTATGAAAATGTTTGACTAAAAGTTGAAGAATGTGTGTAGCGAGTGAGTTCCTGGCCGGAATGGCTGGCTCCATGGCACCTGGTGTGGCGGTAGGGCCATGTGTAACATTACCTGTCCCGACAAGAATACATGCTGGATTCTCAGCTGCAAAGGAACACAATTATTACAAAATTAAATACACCAATCCCTCAATTAGAATGACTAATGAGTTTATAACAATTTTTCCTGTTATCCGAAATTGCGTATTCTGAAGCATCCGTCTCCATAAATAGCAAGGTCTCCATAAATAGCAAGGCTAATTTACTTAATGTGTTCCAAATTGTGTAGGGAAATATTATTCATGTAATACAGATGCGTAGACTAACACTCAATGATAAATATGTCACACCATATATCTTTATGAGCCTACCATCAAATACATTGTATGACAAATTCGACACCAACGGGAGATAGTTATCCTGTCGGCTGGTTAGCTTGCCCGCCCGGGCGTTGCATACCTTTCCGCAAACTTTACAAACCATCCTTTACTGGCAGTGAAAATATTACTGTCCGGATATTTACATTTTCATTTTTCAAAAATTAAAGTGCTTATACGTGTATCACCGCCTGGTTCACATCAATCCTGTAAGGCCCATGATATTTTTTTATTGCACAATTCATTTAACAACCTTTTCCATGTGAATCGTCTGTTCATTTCTGATCCGGTACCTAATATCAAATATATTCCCACTATTACAACCAACAACCAACATCAGACTTATATAAACATTTGGTAGAGTCCTTATTTTATACGATTGTGCGCACAGTTGACTTGCTTATTACAAAAGTGCGACCAACGTAAGTGTGACCTTCATGACAATCTGCACACCGTAATACTTCTATTTTTGACTCAAAATACTTGAAAACTATGTACTATTATGCTTCATTTGGAAATAATGCTTCCACTATAATTCCCACTACAGGTGCTTGCGTACGTACAGTTACCGGCAGATGAAAGGGCAGACGTTGCTTTGTTTGAGTGAATTCCCTGCCACTGGCTGGACCGAGTTCACGGCCCGGTTTTTGGCCAGGCGACAACGGTACGGTACGGAGGCATACGCACGGATGTAAAAACATTTGGTCCTTTAGACTCCATAGCCGCAACTTAACTTGCCATAGCTGATGTTTGTACAACAGCTGATAGCGTAGACAGACCTGCGCATCTCTGGCTAACTGTATCCCACGGCACATCTGTTGTTTACAGAAGTTGAAACAGACTTTGTGGCTTCATACCCAGCTTTTTATTTTGCCTGCAAAGACTTCGCGCTAACTGTAATTTACAGACGTGCTATTCAAGACTGGGGCAGTAAACATTGCGCTTAATGAATTTGCGCAAGACGTGCTAAGTGAGGGATTGGTGTACATATTATTATACTGTGGAAAAGAGTAAAATAAATATGTGAATTACTATACTTGATGACGCAAAGGCCATTGCGTACGCACAGTCACAGGATGGTTCACATAAGCACGTGAAGGAGGGGGTGTCATGGCCTAGCCTAGGCCCAGGGCCTTAAGGGCTGGTCTTCTTCAAAGGAATCGTTACAAACTCTTGATAAAATAGGCCAGGTGGTCATATGCAAGGGTGGTCCAGGGGGGGATGGGCAAAAGGATCACAACTAATGTAGTTTTAGCAGGACAGTATTAAACTCCTTGTCTGATGGGGGGGGGGGGGGTCATGTGCCTTTACTCCCGGCCCATTGCCTAAAAAGTTTGGGAGCATTTAGTTTAATTGAGAAATAATTCAAAATATATTACTTATTCCATCATTGAACTTAAGAATGGCAATGACACAAAGACTCATGTGTAAAAAGGCATCTAATGTTCTCTGGAAAATAAATTATAATTTCAATACAAACAATTTTTTTCCTGTTTAGCAACCAATACTAGGAATCCCCACTGTATCACCAAACTGTACAATATTTTAATTACATTATAAGAAAAACCTATTAGGTACAACTTAGCCACCAAAGATCCATTTATAAAAATATTATTATTAGTCCAAAAAGTGTAAGTTATCATGCTGTCTAATCATAATGACATCAATTATTAAGTTACATAACTTCATTAAAATTTAATGAAGTCCAATTAAAATCATTGTGCACCTTGTCCACAATCAGTTTTGCTGCACCCTATACTTGTTTATTACAAGTCTCTCCAACATTTGACTCTGTGATATAAGAGTTCTCAAAGTTTACATAGCTCCTTTTGTATTACTGCATTCTCAGTTACTAACCTTCCTCTTCAATATCTGTTATATAAAATTTTCTTCTTAAAATTAAACCCTCCAATTTTCCCTTCCTTGAAGGTGGAATTATAGGATTAATAAGAGCTGTTAGTAATATTAGTATGCTTATTGCACACTCACTATATTAACATCAAGGTGAATATATTAAATCAGATTTCGAAAAATGTAAAACTTTGTACTATGTTACTCTTTATGAATTATGTTCATTTTCTTCAGTTTGAAGCGTTAGGATCGCCGCTTCTTTCAAACACCGCGCGTCTGCGCGGGCGGCGGCTCGTCGTCCCCTGCTTCCTTCCCCCTCCTAGTGTGTGCCTGTTTGCTTCTCGCCTCCCCTCCTCCGTTCGGCGCATGCGCACTGCGCGGCACATATGTTATAAAAGCAGACGTTTTCAATTTATTCGGTCTTGTTCTTCTTGTTCTTCGTGTATCTACTAGCTCGTCAGACCTATTTTAGTCTCTTGTGAGAGCTCGAGTAATTGTTAGCCAGCATGTAGTCAGTCAGTTAGACTTTAACCTTGTACGACGTGCGCGATCTCGGGGGAAAGAAAATGTAAGTTGGAGTAAGGCGGTGGCCCTTTCCATAATGTAAACGTTTATTGAATTTTGTGTGTTTTGTCTAAATTCCTTTTCGATCGCCACCTGGAAAATTACTTTTGGTTTTCATGTAACTTGACTTTATTTAATTTAACTTCACTTGTTTGTAACTGTTCTCCCCTGAGTCGTCGACGTACGTAAAACGTAACGTAATTATTCATTTTCAGATAATGTAACTTACTTTTGTAACGCACGTAATGCGCATAAGGCAGTGGGTTTCCCTGCATTTTGGCAATCTTGTAATTTGGCAGTTTCAATGCGTCTACCTTGTGACGCCCTCTTTCGAGGCCCCTTAACGGGACCGCGCATGTTTTGTACCACGTTGCACCGGCGTAAAATCTCACCTTTTTTGTAGCCTTGATAATGGCTCGTTCACTTTTGCTGTGTGTGTTAAACTCTTGTTACGTAATGATCACTTTGTTACTTATTTTTGTAAAGTTTTATTAAACCTTTATTATTGTTTAAAAATTGTTGTTGTGTTACAAATACCCGTTCGCAATCCTTGCCATGCTATGGCGTTCCACCCCGTCCTTATGTCTGTAGGCATTACAAGTTTTTTACCCCTCGCTTTATTTGCTTCGGAGATATTTTTCTTATGGAACTAAACTGACCATTCTAACCCCTTAGCATTAAAATTTTGAAACATGAAAAAAATTTGTTATTAATTTTAAGTAATTTTTTTTGTTAGAATATTCAATTATGCCTGATTCACAGGGATGTATTTTTTTAAATGTGAAACTAAACTGAACTGATTTTGATCCTCTTAGCATTCTATTTCAAACAAGGAAAAAAAATACACTATGTAATTTATTATGCATCTTATTCATGCTGATTTTCTGACCACCTACTCTTCTGGAGTCAAAGCTATATAAATATTTTTCTTAAAACTTAAGTTACCAATCGTACTGTTTTTATGGATAAGATTTTTGGAAATGATAAACAGGTTGTTGGAGGTTTTAAGGTTTTTTTTCCCCAGTATCTCAAATTTCTACTTGGTTTTTTTTATTTTTAAAGCCATATTTACCTACCTCTTTTCACTCCATTAATAGTGAAAGCACATTCTGAATAGTGTTAAAGTTAACTGAAGTCCTTACTAACAAAAATTTTTCATATAAATCTGTTTAGTGGAATTTTTATGGTGTGGAGAAAAAAGAGACAAAAATTTAAAAAGTTTTTTTATTTCATTTTCAGATAATGTAAAAATCAGTTTCTTACAGTGTGAAAAAAAAAACTAACCACCATAGATTTTATTTAAAATGATATACAGTAGGCTATGTAGTAGTTTTGAACTGTAACACACACATTTCCAGGTAACGAGGAAAAGTGTTTGCTATACCTAGGGTACGGGCAGCCACAAACAGCGTCTTGAAGCTGGAACATTGTGTCCGTCAGTGCCAACACGACAATACAGTTGAGCAGGTGAGCCAAGAGAGGACAAATGAATGGCAGGAAATTTCTCTCACTTTTTACCATCTTTCTTTTCGTCTAGCTTTGATGGCTGCCCCTGCAAGGCATAATATTTTATGACAATATTAATTATAAATCCTCTCCTGTTGAATCTACTCACATGCCACAAATGACTTGTTTAGTATGAGATACACTAAACATTTACACATTTCAATACTTAATATATCCTCAAAAACATAAGTTTATAGTAAGTTGTTCTTAATTTCACTCCGGTTTTTCTCTTGCAACTTTACTTATAATCTTTGTTTAAAAGCATTATTGTGAAAGGTGTGTGAATGATGCTTATAATAAATTAATGTGTAAATCCTTATCTCTGCCTGGGCTTATTGCAAGGAGACAGAAACCTTAATAAAACACTTTTATTTGCCATGTTTTTGCGAGAATATGTGCCCTCCTCCTTATCTACACATTAGCCAGGGTGTGCATGTAAACTCACATGGTGGTGGTAATGACACTACAGCATCGTACCCTGGACAACAGGATGTGCAACGGTTATTGTTATTCTACAGCCACAAAAATTAACACAAGACCACATTTCATAAATAAATTGATGATTGGCCACACACATCAACTCTCAGATGTTATATAAAGATTAAAGCGTGTGTTTCACAATTTCCATTATCTAAAAATACAGATCACGTAATCTATCCATAGTAATGGGTGATTCATCTTCATTGAATTATTGGTCACATAGTATGTGATCCTATTACATTTTTGCCTAGAAAATGTGCTAAATGGATGTCGAATGTTTATAAGTGTTGAAAGGGTGCATAGGGAAACCCAAAATTAGAAATTAAGCAAAACTTTTGAAAGCTGGTGAGGAACATGACTTGCTGGAGGAGCCTGCTTGTGTGAGAGTGTGCATTTCACGACAAAACTACAGCCATTGTTGGTGCTTTGAAAGCCGCACTTCAAAGCAAGGCTCTTTACGTTCTTAAGCTCCCACAGGACTTTCTTTCTCGCTGACTGTAACGTGCGTGCTGGTTTTTAAAAAAAAAAACTGACAAGAGGGGGTAGCTTAATACTTTTTTTTTCTATTCTGAAAGAAGATTTGTTTAAAAAAATACAATAGCCGGTAAGGGATACAGGGGTGTGTTTTTGTCATTAGGAGTAGGGGAGAGGCCCTCATTCTCTTCTGCAGTAATAAACTAGCACAGAAAGCAGACAAAAAGAGCACCGAGGGTTAACACCAGTGCCTTATTTCTTACGCACCAATAAGCTGACTTCACTTGTGCTCTAGTGTAGACATATGGTGCGACTGATACTTGAGGGTGACCCTTACAGAAAAAAGTTGTATTTTTACTACCAAAATTATAGTTGCGACCCATACACAGGGGCGACTTTTTTGCGGGTAAATACGGTACATATCTAAGCCTTAGTTCAAATTTCAGAAAGCCTGTCAAACATGAAAAGCAAATTCTAATACTATTTTCACTGTCTGCTGGTAATGGCAAAAGACAGCCGCAGTGAGAAGGGTTTCTGCAGGTCGCTGCCCACCGTGGAGCACGAAGCACGTGTCCCCAAGAGCATCCTGCAGTGCCGTGCGGTCTCCCGCGAGATCAACTTCTCCTCCGTGGAGCCCATGGAGAAGTTCCGGTTGGAACAGAAGGTGCTGTTCAAGGTGCGTGACGCCAGGAAGTTGTGGTGATGTGGCCAGGCGAGCGGCCGGGACGCGACCAAGCAACGGTGTTACAGGGGCGATCTCTGGAGGAGTGGTTCTTTGAGTTTGGCTTCGTCATCCCCAACTCCACCAACACGTGGCAGTCGCTAATAGAGGCAGCCCCGGAGTCCCAGATGATGCCTGCCCAAGTGCTCAAGTAAGTGCTTCATCACCAGGCTGTGGGCGGTGACTGGCCACTCTATAGTAGACAGATTCAAAAACTATAAGGTGAGGAGAGATGATTGTAGGGATGTTCCGATTCGAATCCCGATTAACTGTAATCGCCCGATAATAGAGAATCGGTAATTAATCTTAATCTGCGATATTTCAACCGATTATTTAGACAAAATTGTCAACATTTTCTCATTATATTTATCATAGTTATCTCTTAGCATTATAAGAAAAACATGCCAATGATGCTAATATTCTTTTAAAGGTAAACAGTAAACTCTTTTAAGTTTAATTCATGAAACACCGTTCAGACTGTAGGTCTACACACGCGCTGAAAGTTTCAGAAACTTTGTCGTCTAATAAATTTAATATACTCTTATTTTATGCAATTGACGATTTTCTTCTAGCATGTATGGCTAGTATTTCCATTATTGTTAGCTCCATGCATCAAAGAACTGCTTTGAGTGCCGCTTGTAATAAAATACAACACATAAAACAGTATAAAACACAACAGCATCATCACAAGATCTCCATTTTATGTTTAGGTTACGCACGTCATGTGATGAACAAAAACAATTTGGCCAACTTATCTCACTTCACCAGAATTTCCGTTGTATACGTGAACCTTTTTCTATTTTTTTTATTATGATTGAATTCGCTTTAATAACGGGAAAGTCTTCTTTATTTTTTATTATTACCGTATATTAACAACAAATATTTAACCAGGAATAAAAGTTCACAATTGCGATAGTTGGTGGTCGGTTGTAGGAATATTTCTGTTTGCGACCAAAATTAATTTATCGAATATTGGTAATGTCTGTGTTAGCGAAGACGACTTGGTGACTGTAGATTGTTTTATTGTTTTCTAGTCACGAATGCACGTCCATACATTACGTAAACGGAGCGACGAATTCTTTGATCAAATATTACAGTATATTTTGCTAAGTTTTCTATTTGTTGGCATTTACCAAAATAAATATTTGTTAAGAGCTGTTATACATTGCATTCACTATTTAATGTTGCATAATAATCATGGGTACGCTAGTCGCAGTGCTGTGTGGAAATATTTTTTTTTGGATCCAGGCCGGACGCTAAATATGCAGTGTCTAAATATTGTTCTCAAAAAATATCGCGTGGTGGCGTACATGGAAACAAAACGTTTTTCACTACAAGTAATATGTGGAACCAAACAAAGTCAATCAGCTTGTATTTCTTCACAAAAATCTAAAAGCTATTAACTGTAGCTATTAATGTTATGTGCAATACCTTAGCTAGCTTACCAAAATCTTAAATATTTATGTAAATAAAAATGATTTTGTCTGCATTCTATACATATGTATGTACACTTATGGTCCATGCCTCTATTACATCAATTTTAATCACAATGTAGTTCTCTTTGTTTTCTTTTTTAATTTATGTATGTAATAATCGGGCAAATATAATCTGTATTCTTAATCGGTTTGGAACATCGGCTGAATTTGAATTTTTTAGTGAATCGTTAATCGTAATTGGTAACCGGTTTTTCAATATCAGTACATCCCTAGATGATTGTTTGCAATGATAGAATAAGTGGTAAAGAGTTTGTGAGGGGAAGCGTAAAAAAATAGGGAGGCAACTGAGGGGGAAATTAAGCAAAACCAAAAATATCTGGGGAAGTATTGGCGCAGGGATACAAGAGATGTTGGCAGAAGAAATATTGTTTCTTCAGGAACTCAAAGGGCACTGAGGTATAGATACAGTGCCGAAGGGGCTGAATGGTGATGGGATGGGCAATAAAGATAAAGCAGATATGTTGGCCATACACAACCTGACAGTATCTCAGGAAGGGACAGGGGAAGTGCAAAGGGGAATGATAGAGAGTGGGGAAGGAGGAGATTAGGGAGATAGTGAATGATGGAAAGAAAGTGACTGGCAAGGATTTAATGGAAATGTCATGATAAAATAGGCGGTGTGCCCATGGTATAAGAAAGGAGACATGTCAAGTTTCAGACTGGTAAACCTTGACACGTGTCACGTGTGCAACTACTCGTCCCCCCCCCCTCTCCAAGGCTGTGGTGCTGCATGGTCACCATCCCAGTACACGCCCAGCTGCCTGACCGCGAACCACCGAGACTTGCCTGATCCCCTCCCTTCCCCGCCTACTTGCATGTGGTGCTAACACTGCCACCCTCCTCCTGGCCCGACAAGCAATAAAAGAGATAGCAGAAGCTGTGATTACCAGTTCCCACCTAACTGCCTACCAACCTTGTCACCTCGATACTTGACGCCTTGGCTCGTGTATCCTGTACCCATCGGAATGGCCCGCACTTAGGACTTGCGATATTCAGCTACAAGAGCCAGCTGTCGCGGCCACACCTGCCTGTTGCTGATCATTACGTCATTTTATGGGCGCCCTGGCTCGAAAGGTAAAGGCTCTCCGTTTCCGGACATGTCAACCCAACTATCTGCAGATGCCTCTTCGTGGCTAGCACTGCAGAAAGTCTTCGAGATCGTCGCATGCACTTACGTCTCCCGTCAGTTACGTGTCCTTTAACAGTTGGCACTATCAAACTTTCGGTGCAACTGTCAGTGAGTATGAAGGAGGCCAGATCAGTGATTTGTGTTGGTCACAATAAACGGCCTTGCACCGGAACCTGTCTCGATGAATCACTTGCCGACTGGAATCTTCTGCATGCTGTGGTGGTGAACCCTGCCACATTAATATTCCTATAAGAGACTCGGTCGTGCCACCCACGCCTCGGCTGTGCCGCCTGCGAATTGGCCAGCCACCTTGTGACGAGATGGCCATTGAGATCCCGATGAGTGCTCTCTTCCTGGGAGCTCCAGAGTAGAGGAAGGCAACACATCTCTACCTCACATCAGCAATAGGGAAGATAATGGAGCAAATAGTGCACAAGTATGTGGTAGGTGAAATGGACACCCACTACGTACTTCTTTGGGTGCAGGTTTTGTAAAAAGGTTAGTTCACGTAAACAAAACCCACCAGCCAGTCAGCACCTGAAACTATAGGAAAATGTTATGTGTACATTCAAAAAACTTGTTCCCCTTATTAGTGTCAAAGCATGTCATTTCAATATTTATTTAATTATTTTTCTACAAGGCATTTGGCTTAGTTAGCCCACTGCTTTCATGGGCTGCTATCACACATTTCCCGTCCAGATGCTGCGTTAACAGCAGCGACCGGTAACCACCAATAAACTACGCCCCTTTTCGCTCTCTGCACACAGCCGTGGTGCCAGCTTCCACGAGTGTGAGCACATTCAGAGACTGCCCCGAGTCTTGCCAGTCCCTGCAGTTGGCATGGTTGACGACGTGCGTGCGTAGAGCAGCTCCCACTTTGCCTGCCTGTCCTCTTGGTTCCCTCGTGTGTTCCCTGCTGTCACTCTGATGGCGCTCCCAGGGTCCACCCTTCCTGTTGTCCAGTGCGGTGAGCCACCCCACCCCTTCAGGCCTCACTGGTTCATGCTGCGTGTGCCGTCTACTGGTCTTCCACCCTATTCTTGGCTACTACGCAAATCTGGAATCACTAACCCTGTTCAGGCAGTTTCTCTGTAACCTGGAGAAGGTTCACACCTACGGTTCTTGGTTGCATGCATTTTTGAAGTTTCATCTAAGAGAAAGAGTGATGTAGTCTTGATTGATAGGGAGTTAGTTCCTTCTTGTTTGTTATTCTCATCATATATTGACTATTGTGATTTTTTGTAGAGTAGTCTTCACCTTTCTTCAGCTATTCTCTGCTTTCGGCACTCTTCAAGGATGAAGCCAAAGGATTTCTCCCAAAGCGCTAACGGGAATTCACAAAGAAAAACAAAATCCTAAATCTTAATTTTTTTTCATTTTTTTTATTTTTTCAGTATCATTTAGTTAGGGTTTTTTTTTTTTTACCACTGTTAAGTTTTCTGTTGTGCAGTAGGGTTTACATATAGGAGCTTGCAGTTCCTTTTCGCTTTTCTTCTTCTTCCCTTCTGGGCTGCTTTATTTGACTCCTTCGTGGACTCTGGAGATGCACGGCATTGGGCGGCTTGCTGTCCCCAGGCCCTTCACTGACGAGCCAGCAGCGCTGCAGCACAGCAGCTTGCTGTCCCCAGGCCCTTCACTGACGAGCCAGCAGCGCTGCAGCACAGCAGCTTGCTACCACAGGCCCTTCACTGACGAGCCAGCAGCGCTGCAGCACAGCAGCTTGCTGTCCCCAGGCCCTTCACTGACGAGCCAGCAGCGCTGCAGCACAGCAGCGCTGCAGCACAGCAGCTTGCTACCACAGGCCCTTCACTGACGAGCCAGCAGCGCTGCAGCACAGCAGCTTGCTGTCCCCAGGCCCTTCACTGACGAGCCAGCAGCGCTGCAGCACAGCAGCTTGCTGTCCCCAGGCCCTTCACTGATGAGCCAGCAGCGCTGCAGCACAGCAGCTTGCTGTCCCCAGGCCCTTCACTGACGAGCCAGCAGCGCTGCAGCACAGCAGCGCTGCAGCACAGCAGCTTGCTACCACAGGCCCTTCACTGACGAGCCAGCAGCGCTGCAGCACAGCAGCTTGCTGTCCCCAGGCCCTTCACTGACGAGCCAGCAGCGCTGCAGCACAGCAGCTTGCTGTCCCCAGGCCCTTCACTGATGAGCCAGCAGCGCTGCAGCACAGCAGCTTGCTGTCCCCAGGCCCTTCACTGACGAGCCAGCAGCGCTGCAGCACAGCAGCTTGCTGTCCCCAGGCCCTTCACTGATGAGCCAGCAGCGCTGCAGCACAGCAGCTTGCTGTCCCCAGGCCCTTCACTGATGAGCCAGCAGCGCTGCAGCACAGCAGCTTGCTGTCCCCAGGCCCTTCACTGATGAGCCAGCAGCGCTGCAGCACAGCAGCTTGCTGTCCCCAGGCCCTTCACTGATGAGCCAGCAGCGCTGCAGCACAGCAGCTTGCTGTCCCCAGGCCCTTCACTGATGAGCCAGCAGCGCTGCAGCACAGCAGCTTGCTGTCCCCAGGCCCTTCACTGACGAGCCAGCAGCGCTGCAGCACAGCAGCTTGCTGTCCCCAGGCCCTTCACTGACGAGCCAGCAGCGCTGCAGCACAGCAGCTTGCTGTCCCCAGGCCCTTCACTGACGAGCCAGCAGCGCTGCAGCACAGCAGCGCTGCAGCACAGCAGCTTGCTACCACAGGCCCTTCACTGACGAGCCAGCAGCGCTGCAGCACAGCAGCTTGCTGTCCCCAGGCCCTTCACTGACGAGCCAGCAGCGCTGCAGCACAGCAGCTTGCTGTCCCCAGGCCCTTCACTGACGAGCCAGCAGCGCTGCAGCACAGCAGCTTGCTACCACAGGCCCTTCACTGACGAGCCAGCAGCGCTGCAGCACAGCAGCTTGCTGTCCCCAGGCCCTTCACTGACGAGCCAGCAGCGCTGCAGCACAGCAGCTTGCTACCACAGGCCCTTCACTGACGAGCCAGCAGCGCTGCAGCACAGCAGCTTGCTGTCCCCAGGCCCTTCACTGACGAGCCAGCAGCGCTGCAGCACAGCAGCGCTGCAGCACAGCAGCTTGCTACCACAGGCCCTTCACTGACGAGCCAGCAGCGCTGCAGCACAGCAGCTTGCTGTCCCCAGGCCCTTCACTGACGAGCCAGCAGCGCTGCAGCACAGCAGCTTGCTGTCCCCAGGCCCTTCACTGACGAGCCAGCAGCGCTGCAGCACAGCAGCTTGCTACCACAGGCCCTTCACTGACGAGCCAGCAGCGCTGCAGCACAGCAGCTTGCTGTCCCCAGGCCCTTCACTGACGAGCCAGCAGCGCTGCAGCACAGCAGCTTGCTGTCCCCAGGCCCTTCACTGATGAGCCAGCAGCGCTGCAGCACAGCAGCTTGCTGTCCCCAGGCCCTTCACTGACGAGCCAGCAGCGCTGCAGCACAGCAGCGCTGCAGCACAGCAGCTTGCTATCACAGGCCCTTCACTGACGAGCCAGCAGCGCTGCAGCACAGCAGCTTGCTGTCCCCAGGCCCTTCACTGACGAGCCAGCAGCGCTGCAGCACAGCAGCTTGCTGTCCCCAGGCCCTTCACTGATGAGCCAGCAGCGCTGCAGCACAGCAGCTTGCTGTCCCCAGGCCCTTCACTGACGAGCCAGCAGCGCTGCAGCACAGCAGCTTGCTGTCCCCAGGCCCTTCACTGACGAGCCAGCAGCGCTGCAGCACAGCAGCTTTAATTCCTCAGTATTTTCTAAAGCACCAATGAGGAATCTTAAACGCATCTACCAACAAAGGTCTTTTATTTAAGGACACTAAAGAAAGAGCAATTATCTTGTGCCTCCGTTAAAGTAAAAATTTTTTTTTCACAGGCCAGTTTTCATAGTTCAAAAGTTCTATATTTTTTTCTCTGAATGTTGCTAAAACAACGTATTTGGGAGTAAAACTGCAGCCACTGTTCCATACAGTGAGCCACTATTGTCCCCCCCCTCCCCCCCCCCTGACTAGGCCGTTACTACATAAAAAATGCAATACATCTCCGAGTAAATGCCAGGAGTGGGCTAAAGTGAATAGCAGAGGAATCCAAATTATGTCTACGTGAATAGCAGTGATGTATAAAAAAAATTATTGCAAACCATAAACTATTTAAATTTATTATATTTATTTTACCACATGTGACCATGCGCCAACTAACATACGAAAATGATGATGTACAGGGCACATGGATATTCAAAAAAGAAATTGCACGTAAAATATAACCAAGTTTAAAAGTTATTAGCTTGGACCAAAATGAGAGAAGGGTAAAATGATCATACACATTATCCGTATCAAAAAGAAGGGCCCACTACGTAGAAGCAAATGACTATAAGATTAAAACTACGCAAAATTTACAATACAGGATTAATTTACAATAAAAAGGTAAAGTTTATAAAGTTTGTATTATAAGTCCTGGAGCGAAGATATGCAAAATGACAAATTTAAATCCAGTGTGCTTAAGTGAAATTCACTTCTTATCTTTTTATTAGGCTGGCCAGCAGAGTAAATTTAAAACAAAAAATTTCTCGAAAAATAGTAGTGAAAATCGCACACTATCCTTAGACTGCCAAAGGATGTGTACTATGCTGTAAAAGTTCTACGATTCAAGTAGAAGACGTTCAGGTACAGTGACATCACTCAGGAAGCATTCAAACAATCAAAGGCACAGACACACGGGTAAACTGCAGCACGAGAAGGCGTAGCCAAGTTTTAAAACGATGATCCACTTACTTGTAGTCCAGTGTTGTTAGCGTCATGTAGACTGTTGCATGGCCCGTCTTCTTTTTTCGTGCTCACACTTAAGTATCCTTGAGTTTCAATGCATGCGAGTAGAGCCAGGGTGAAGTCAACTTGGCCCACACTTCCTGCCTAACATGCAGACTGAAGAAAAATATGCATGCCACCCAGTGAATAGCAGATACGCTAGCTCGAAGAACTCTAGTATGGATGCAAAGTCATAAACGCCCCTCAGTAGTTTCACTCGCGCTGCGCGGACTAGCCGCGGAGCAATGCGTGCACTCCGGCGCGACTGTCAACTCTTGCAGTCTCTCTCCCTGCCACCGCTGGGCTTCAGCACTGGTGTCGCAGTCACACGAACAAGACATCTGCACCCCAACCAGATAATTGAAAAATATAAAAAATAAATATTACAAAGGACTGATATAAAAAGTTATCAAACTTGCACTCTAGCCAGTCGGTGCTATTGGCAACACTAGATTAACAAATGGTGCAAGTTCAGAGGCGAAACAAAATACAATGGTAAATAATTTAAATTAAATTGCCAACCAAAGATTATTATTAATAAAAACAAGGGAAACTAAAATATGCTGAAATAAACACAACTGCATAAACAATAAAGAAAGTAGCCTGTGGCATGACAATTCCATATATTTTAAACAAAATTTTTGTTATCTTTATTGTCATACTTACCAAAATGCATTAACGCACTGCTTTAGCTGTACTACTTCCCATTACAATTATTACACTACCTCCAACTATAGATAAAACTGATGGAATGTGTGCTGGATATAAATTAAAAAGATAAACTTGCATTGAGTATGTTCACTTCAGAGGTGGAAGTAGTGTTACAATATAAAAATTAAGGAATACCAACTCTCATCCAAGTTATTATTTTGGTTGAGAAGTTTTTCCAGAGGAGAGAAGTCCCTCCTTTCAACTGTGACGCTCCTTAATTGGCTTATTGCGGAAAGTATACGTTTACTTTTGAACCATTGTGACTGATCACTCACCGTTCGTTGATCTGAGCTGCGGTGTAGCGCGGCTTCCCACTGGCTGGCTGGCTGGCTGGCTGGCTAATTACCAGGGCTTTAAGAAGACCGAGTTGACGTTTGTTTATCACAACAGCGCAAATTCTTCCCGTGAATCTACAGTCAAACTTCATTATTACAAACCTGAAGGGATCATAATTTTAGCACTTTGTAATAACGAGAGTTTGTATTAACCGAACTATTGGGATATCATGACAAAAAAAAATTGATTGAACTTTAAATGCCTATATTAACAACCATAAAGAAAATTATATACACTGTTGGTAGTGTAAGCTGGCTTCACTACTTGCATAACAATTTGTAAACACTGAAGAAAACAAACACAATGCAACACTTACAGAATAAATCATAATACAAACTTCAATAAACTTGCATTCATGACACATTTTCTATTCAAACATTTGGTTTAAAAAAAGCATAAATTCTGGTTTACACTATTTTTTTCTTATAGGCATTGTTTACCACATTACAAAGCTTATCAAGGGCCAGTACTGATCAAGTATTGGTTGGGCAGTCTGTATCCAATCTTTAACTTTGGTCGTATCTACTGCTGCCGACTCCCCACACATAGTTTTGCCAACAAGATTGTTGCGATCCTTAAACCGTTGTAGCCAACCATTGCTGATCTTGAAGTCTGAAATTCCTAACCTCAATGCTAGGTAGTCTGCCTTCTTCTGAATCATAGGTCCAGAAATAGGCAAGTTTGCTGCACACATTTTTTCAAACCACTGCAACAATGTAGCTTCCATTTCTTGATGTTTTGGGCCTCACATTCTTTTTCTTGTTGATAATTTGCACGAACTCGCAAAAGCCGATTCCATCTTTAAACAATTTTTTAGTATTGTCGACAACGATGATTGCGGGATGTTAAATTCTCTCGCAATTTCAGTTTTCGTTCTCTCTCCATTGTCTACTTCTTCAATAATTTTAACTTTAACTTGCAATGTAAGGTGGTTGCGTTTACGTTTCGCAGTCATATTACAAAACAACTCACACTCAAAATTGAGGTTAAGACAAACGTGCGTGAACAATGGAAAATATCAGAACTTTTTTCCATAGATTGTTTTAACTTCTACGTATGTACACTTCCGACGACTAATATTAATAAGGTATAGAGTACTTTCCTTTTCGTTTTCTGTTTACAAAATGGCATCTTTTCTAGTTTAGTTACTAACATCGCAACTAGAGTTGAACTTTTCATCTTGTTTTTCGACCATTTTGCGCTGTAGGATACATACATCTATCTTTGGAGACACATTTGTTTACATGATGGTTATGAAGACGTGATTTACTTTAGACTTCGGCTGTGAAATTCATATTAACTGTTTACTTATACACGTTAACAGCCACTTGAGGGATCAAAACAACTTCATAATTCATATTAACCGTATTTCGTATTAAAAGTACTGAATAACATAGGAAAGCATACCTTATTTTCTGGGACTGTGAAAATACTTCGCATAAACGGGAATTTCGTACTAAGCGAATTCGTATAAATGAGGTTTGACTGTATTTTGAATATTCCTCATCGCTGATTTGCTGTCCGTGTGCTTCCTCTCTTTCCTGGCCATCTCTCTCGCCTCCTACATCATTTACCCCCCCCCCCCTCCCTTTTTACTCCTCCTCTGCTCTGCTGACCTGCTAATCCTGTCCACTGCAGCTGTTTTGAAGGTCGACAGCGGCTAGCCGCGCATGGCACACACACGTGATGCTGTCGCTGGTCGTGTTATGCTACTATAAGAAAACGTTCGTTTTGCGACTGGTCACCTTCCCTGTCTGCACTCGCGCTTCCGTGGACCTCGCCCTCTGCTTACTGCCAACTGCGTGTTTCCTCATCGTTACTGTCCCTAACCTCTAGATAGTCGGTCATATTGAACCAACCATTTGTATAAAAACAAAACACATTCCTTGGATCTGTAATCTTACTAAGTTAAGTATCTCTAATTTTTAGGGCAGTGTTAATATAAATTACTCATTAGTAAATATCCATCTATTTTCTAATAAACAGCATAAAAAGAGTGGTCTGTTGTCAGATTTGTAAAGCAGATTTTCGCAGAAATTAACATTTATCTCTGCAGGTCTAGGATATCTTTTCAACTACAGCATGCCTGCCTGTTAAAATATTTCTTGATTAATATAACTTCTCACATTCTGGTGAATAATAAAACACTAACTCATACATTCAAATGGATTTGAAACAGACCACTACTCTGAGCATGTAATGATGCTTCATTAAATTTAACCCATTTTTTACCGTCCAATGAGGAAATGAGACGTTTATTTAGTGAATTAAAATATTTAAATATTTAGGTACATTGAAATGCGCATTATTCAATATCGGGACATTCCACATGGGAGACTCAGTCGTACATGTAGTTGCACTTGTCAGTAATTAAAGTGTACAAGCATGTACAGGAATTTTTTGGTATCATTGCATTAGACACCTTGAATGTGCTTGCAGTGGCAATGTGTTGCTGCACAGGTGACATGTGCTTGCAGTGGCAACGTAGTGATCGAGACCAAGTTCTTCGATGACGACCTCCTCATCTCCACGTCGAGTGTACGGTTGTACTACGTGTGATGAAGCACAGGCGCGGTGTCACCCAGCACCAAGTAGCAGCAACGCACGTCTCACCAACCATCACCAAGTGCTAATTGAAGACTTTACCTGTGTGGACATCTCACCAAGTTATACTAAAGCACACATGCATTCAAACAATGTGCAGGTGTAGATGTCAGTGTTATAATTTATAAAAAACGTTCTATGTTTTGTATTTCACAAATAAGCTAGTGGATTTCTGGAGACTTCTGTTATTTGTTACAATAAAGTCAACACCATTGACACATAATTCAGTGTGAAATGTTTGTTAAACCATGGGACTTATTACTGGTTTCTGTGAGTCAAGCTTTGTTACAACAAATCCAATTTCAAGTTATATTTCAAAAGATTTATAGTTCTTGCTTTCAAAAATAACTGTAATATATAACATGCAGCTTTATACTATTTTTATTTCCTTTATCTCAAATATAAATATTTTCTATTCCTACCCTTTTGACACTAGTTTGAAAACAGTTCAGTTAAAAGCAAATATGTTCATAATTAGCAAAATAGCAATTACATTTGAAATAGTCCACTATGTTAGGCATGTGCAGTTTAAAACATTTTTATAAGAAAAGATACTGTTATGAGTGGGTGATTTTGTGTTCGAAGTACAGTCCAATTAAAAGAATCCACATCTATTTTTCACAAATATTTATGCAAGTTTTCTGCACTATCTTATTTTTTTTTTTTTTTACATCCTCCATCGCCGCAAATTATTCTCACAGAATCTGCATGAGTATGCAGCTACACAGTTGTTCGTCTGTTTGCCATAGTGCATAGTGTATAATTCTGAGGTTGTAATTACTATCAAAGAGTTTCTTGCTTTGGAACCTAAAATGTACCTAACAGTTAGGTGTTTCTAAATTTTGAGAGAAACTTCAATATGCAATTCCTATTAGTGCAACATGTCTATCATAAAATTTACAATTTATGCCAAATTTATAAACTACACAAGAATGCAGGATGGAAATGTTGAATAACTAATGTTCAATTACCCATTTGAAAACTATGTATTGACGTTAGGGGGGGGAGGGGGGGTTCGGATATACTGAAACTGTGTAACTTGGGCGCGACCACGTGTAGGGGCATGTGGACCCGGCCGTAGACTCCTGGCTCGGGCCGTGACGTGACCCGTGTGGGGACTAGGCTCGACTCCCCCTTGCGCAGTAGCACTAGTCCCACACGCCTCGGGACTCACATGGCTGCTCAGTGAAACTCACACAAGTCTACGGAAAGCTCTTTATTGATGTCCAGCGGCATAAGGAAATAAAACGTTACATAAGTAATTACGTGAAAAGAGAGTTATTAACTGATACACAGAAATAACATGCCAACAGAAATATTACACCGGCTTAAAGGCTGACCAGGTCACCTCGTGGCCTGGCCTCGAAAGTTCGTTGCGTATTAAGACAAAATAAAATATCCAACCGGATTTAAATAATTATGTTAAAGAGCCAATCTCCCGGGGTAGACCTCGACCTGACGACCAGCCATACACCGCCCCGACAGACTCGTTCCCGTCTGACCCGGCAGAGAACATACCTGCACAGAGTTCCCCTCGAACAGTGACAGACAGATATAGATGAGCCCACACTCGGGGGCAGCAACCCAAGCAATTGCCCACCCAGTATTAAAAACCAAGTCAGGACAAGGACCCAGGCTTCTGCTACGGACGAGCCACGCGGAGCAACCCTCGCAGAGATCGAGCAGCTCATGAACAGACTGTTTCCATGGCCTGTGTCCCGACCCAGGCGTCTCGAACGCCCCGATCATAGGGCAAGAACCCGAAATTACCGAGGTCTTGGAGAGTAACGAACCAGGTACTTCAGTCGCCGGAACTGAGCTGTTGGTGTTACCCCCACCCCCTCCAACTTCCCTACTGGGCAAGGAGGCAGCCGCAGCAGCGGATGTCAACTCGGGGAAGCCGGTAGTGGTGCCAGCCCCATGCCCCGCCACACCCAGCTCCACCAATAAACAAATTATCGTTCCCTTTATACCACCTGAATCAAAAAACCAGACTATTGTTAACATTTTACAGGCCACTGCTGAGAATGGAGAAATCTTATTATTGGACCATCTCATCCCTGATCAGAAAAAAAAGCAGTCAAAGATCAATGTCATAATTTTCTGGTATTTACACTAAAATATTAGGGCACACACACTGAATGCAGTATAAAATAAAACTTTTGGTTAAAGAAATCAGTAAGAAGTCACCCTTGACAGTCATTAGGCCCTTGAATGCAGATCATGCAAGACCATATACAAAAGATTTTAGATAATGTTGAAATCGGAGCCTCTACCTCCAATTTCAGCTCTCCGTCATTTTTAGTGCCAAAAGGTAAAAAAAAGAATACATAGTAACAGATTTTAGATTTCTTAATAAATATATTTCTACAGAATGGTGGCTTTACTGGACCTTAACTCTGCTTGTCATTGGTTTAACAAAACAAAATATTTTAGCATTTTTGATCTCAATTATGCTTACTACCAAATACCGCTTACAACATAGTCAAAACCCATCACTGCCTTTAGTGTACTGTGGAATTTGTACCCACGTACTTACTCGCTTACTAGATCTAATATAAAGAACATTGTTGCGGCCAACTCCCAATTCAGTCCTACCGTGAAACCCTACTCATCCGACTATCGGGCCTAGTTGCTGTGTGTTATAGCTCCTGCCAACCTTCGCCAGACCCCGTGATCACTCAGGAGGTGAACCTACAGTCTCCTCCCCAGTGCACGCCACAACATCGGGGCCCCTGTATCACATGTGTCAGTACGTCTACGGCGGCGTCGATGGTCAAAGAGTCACTGTGTTTGCGTAGATCATCGGCCCAAGCGTGGATCACTGGACTCGCTGCAATTATTTATTTATTTACTTTGGGCAGCGATAGAATTTTATGGGTTTACAAGAGCTTCCAAATAAACCGTTTTATGTGCATGGTTTTTACATAGCATAATTCCCTGTTGCTTGTTTTGTTAGCTTGAACACTGTGGTGGATGCCACCACACACTATTAGCGTTTATCGTCGTTAACACGCGCTGTGGAGCACAGTCACGAATGTAATCGTCCTAATCAGGAGACACCGTTTTATTTCGTAGGGCAAAAGTCCGCCCTAGGCCGTGTTCTGTTGTTTACTGCCTGGTGGCGGCATCACGAACTTCCACCGTGAGGGCTGTGCGAGGGGAGCCTTCTGCCAGTGGGATCCGGTGCTGATGGGGTGGGGACTGGGCTTTACCGCCGCAGAAGACATAATCACTAGGACCTAGGAATTTTTGTTTTCAACACTTGGTGTTGAGAATGGCATGCCTGAGCTTAGAAGGACTCCTTTGGTAGGGGCAAAAGTAGAAGGCCTCTATTTCATGCTAAGATGCACTTCCTTCAAGCGAGAGATGTGTACACATGTTACGTATGCACGCACCAGAACTGGGATCGGGTAATGCAAAGTTACTGGTGTCACAAAATGTTGGATTTCCAAAGTGCAGACCGAACAGTAACGATTTTGGCGGATCTCATTACAATCACATGGCTCTGGATGTGCTTTACACATAACCAGATCTCCTACTCTGTAGGGATTGGTCGAACATTTGTTATTATATTTTCTCCTGCTTGCCTCATGGGCTAAGTTCAGGTTTCGGTGGGCTCTTTTAAGACTTATCTTGACGTCGTCCGGGCCTGCGGCCCCTTTGAGCCCGATACGACACCGCCCAACCACCATCTATATTCAAACCTCCCGCTCGTGCGTGCGTGTGTGCGTGTGTGTCTAGCCCGGCAAGAGGGCGCTTAGAAGCAGTGCGGCGATCCCTAAAATTGCTATGTTAATATTAATTGTAAGCCTTTTTGTTGTTTTCATCCATCTTCGCCCCAGTGCTGTGTAGTTTACTTGTGTTTCTTTAATTTAAATAAGTTACCTTAAATAACTATAGACGTTGCCCGGGCGGACCCGAACAGGCACGGACTTGGACGAGGATAGGAATGCTTTTATATGAATTATCATTAAATAAGTAAATAGTAACAAACTTTCCATTGTCAGTAATTTTTATATATTTTTAATGTTTATCTGTAATTTACTCAACTTTCGCCGGGGCACGGAGTCGTAGAATACAGTAACGGTAATTGTGTTGGCGCGAAGGGCGCCATGTTGCCACCTGCGAGCGATGAGCTCAGCCCAGTCCATCTTCATCACTGACCGAGAGCAGACGCGCCAGCACCCCGGGGACTTCACCTTTGTTCTGCACTGACCAAGTAATTCTGTCTCGTTAAGTATTTCTGAATCTCTTTCGCTCGTCATCCTCGGGGCAGCTCTCGGCCAGCGGGCTGTTTAATTAATTAATTGTCTCAGTCGAGTTTTTTCATCACCGTGTAATAAGTATACTTTGCAGCATGGCCACGTGTGTGGACCATGCCTTCACCTAAACCGATTCGTGCCTCAGGCTTTTTAACCGTGTAATGTGTAACGTGTAACGGGCGTGTAGAGAGACGTGTTAGTGAAATTAAATCTGGAGAATAAATATAAAGTGAGTACTTATTTAATCACGTGGTGAGTGAGTCTAGGAGTGTGGCGTGCCCGACGCCTAGAGCGGGCCAGGTCTGGGTAGCTAGGATAGAAAGGGCTGGTAACTCGTCCCCACTTGGGCTACGTCACGCCCTGAGTGAGAGACTCCGCCGGGTCCACGTGCCCTTCCACGTGGTGGCGCCCATAGTTAACATCTCGAAATCACCGGCAATGCGCGATCAGCCCTCAAATGGCGCCCAAGAGCGTGGGGCGAGTTACATCTTCCGCGAAAACCAGACCTGTACGAGCGTGTGAGATAGGCGGTTGTTACGCGGAGCGCGCGGAACTAAAGTTCGCGCCGGAACTATTGTTCGCGCGGAGCGCATAGCGGGACTCTGGCGCGCCGGCCACGTGATCAGCCAAGCGCACGCTTCCAGGAATCCGCGCACAAACAACGGACTCCGAGGGCAGTAAGTAACACAGTGCTGATGTGTTCGTGAGGACTGTTCGTGTGCAGAGTACCACGTGCGTAGACATGTATCCGTATCCGGACGAGTGTATCGGGTGTTACTTTCCCCGCCCGAGTTGGGACTTGCATGGCAGGACCGCCGCCGGATACGAGTGTGGCTACTGTACGGAGTACCGCATACACGGCGTGACGAAATGTGGAGCTAGGTCGTGTCCCGGAGGTAGTAGCGAGGGATACCGCTGCCAGGAATGTGCCGGCCTGTGGCATCGTGGCTGTATCGGCGAACGTGAATGGACCGTACTGCGCAAGTTTTTTACCTTCACGTGCGCACGGTGCACTGCCTACCTAGCCACCCAGGCGCAGTACGAGGCAGAGACGCTGGAAAATCCTCCACGACACGCCTCGACGCTTCCCGAAACGCCGACGCCGCTCACGCCGACACCGACTCCGATCACGCCGACACCACTCACGCCGAAAAAGACGCCGCTCACGCCGACGCCAACCACGCCGAAAACGACTCCGCTCACGCCGACGCCAACCACGCCGGAAAAGACGCTGCTCGACTCGCCGACGCAGCCCGTGCCAAGGACGCCGCCCGTTGCCGGAACGTCACCGCCGCACCAAGCCGACTCCTCACGCACGACGCCGACCCCAGCACCACGAAGGTACGTCCTGACGTCACCCGCACCGCCACGTGTTACGTTACCGACGCCTACCGCTCTGACAAAGACGCCCGTCGTCCTGACGCCCACGCCCGTCGTCCCGACGCCGACGCCCGCCGTCCCGACGCCGACGCCCGCCGTCCCGACGCCCGCCGTGCCGACGCTCATCGACTTGACGTCTCCCGACACAAGTCCGATCCCGCCGCCGCCTGCCACACTGCGTTTCGTCGACCCGACGCCACTTATCCCGACGCCGACGCTCGCCGTCCCGACGCCGACAATTCCGCTTCCGCCACCTCCTGTCCTGGAGCCGCCAACCTCGGCACCTCTCGTCGACCTGACGTCTCCCGACGCTGGTCCAAACGCATCATCGCCAGCAAGACCTCGTTTCGCCGACCTGACGCCACTCATCCCGACTATGATGACGCTTGACTCGCCGAAGCCAACCGAGCGACGCCCGACAACGACCGTCCCACCGCAGTCTGCCACGCCGTCCAGCACCCGCCTCGTGTCGGAGACACCTCCCGACGCCGGAATGACCTCGCCACCGCACCGAACCGCCGTCCCGACGCCACCAAGGTCATTTCCGGCGAAACCCGCATCGTCTCCGCCACACGACTCGCCACGGACGCCACCAGATTCGACGCCGACGCTTCGTGTCACCTTGTCGCCACCACCTGGCTTCGACGTCATCCGGCCGTCGTCACCGCTACCAGAGTGCGCAGTCGCAAACAGGACGCTTTGCGACACGATGTCCAGGGCCATGACGCCGAGACGCCTGAGCGCCGCCCCGCCGCCTGGATTTGCTCCTCTGTGCCCGCCTGGTTTCGAGGCACAGACGGATGAACCGGACCGAAAGAGAAGGACGCGCGCGACGCCGACGCGGACGCCGCCTACAGGCCCACCTGACGCGACGCCAGGAACGACCGAGACGCCACGACGCCCGATTCCGACGCCGAATGCCGCAGTACCGGAACACCGGTCAAGTGCCCTGCCGCCCGAGACGCCACAAAAATGTCGCAAGTTGGCAACATTGGGACGCCGCACCGTGAAGAGTCGCCTGAGCTCCCTACATCCGCCTGTCGCGATGCAGGTCGACGCCACGACGCCGGGACGCCCGACCGTCCCACCACCGAACGTGACCACCACCCGGACTTCGACACCTGTCACCCGTCTGTCACGACGGGCCGCGAAGCGCCCGCCTGTCGGCGAGGCTGAGCCGGGCCGTGCCGAGCGCCGCCCGCGCTTGCTGCCCGCCTGCCACGAGCCGCCTGACCTTGGCCGCCGCCGTCCCTGCCGGCCAGCGCCCTGGCCACCGCCACGCTATCACACGCAGCAGCCGCCGCAGCCGCAGCTGACGCAGATTTGGGGCTCGGGACAACTGGTGGGTCACCACCCACAAGGTTAGTCAGCCAGCGCCCATTCTGTCCGTGTGTATCGTCCTCCATAGTGTAAATATTGCTCAACTGTCATTTTGTAAACATTGCTCGCCGCCATCATGTAAACATTGCTCGCCCTTCCATCGTGTAAACATTGCTTGTCCGTCCGTCATGTCAACATTGCCACCTGCCCGCACAAACATAAACATCAACATTGCCACGTGGGAGTGCGCGACGTAAACACCACAGGCAACGCCCCCCAACCATCTGTCAAACGGCGCTGTCATATCGGCCTACTTTCGGAGGGGGCAATTGACGTCGTCCGGGCCTGCGGCCCCTTTGAGCCCGATACGACACCGCCCAACCACCATCTATATTCAAACCTCCCGCTCGTGCGTGCGTGTGTGCGTGTGTGTCTAGCCCGGCAAGAGGGCGCTTAGAAGCAGTGCGGCGATCCCTAAAATTGCTATGTTAATATTAATTGTAAGCCTTTTTGTTGTTTTCATCCATCTTCGCCCCAGTGCTGTGTAGTTTACTTGTGTTTCTTTAATTTAAATAAGTTACCTTAAATAACTATAGACATTGCCCGGGCGGACCCGAACAGGCACGGACTTGGACGAGGATAGGAATGCTTTTATATGAATTATCATTAAATAAGTAAATAGTAACAAACTTTCCATTGTCAGTAATTTTTATATATTTTTAATGTTTATCTGTAATTTACTCAACTTTCGCCGGGGCACGGAGTCGTAGAATACAGTAACGGTAATTGTGTTGGCGCGAAGGGCGCCATGTTGCCACCTGCGAGCGATGAGCTCAGCCCAGTCCATCTTCATCACTGACCGAGAGCAGACGCGCCAGCACCCCGGGGACTTCACCTTTGTTCTGCACTGACCAAGTAATTCTGTCTCGTTAAGTATTTCTGAATCTCTTTCGCTCGTCATCCTCGGGGCAGCTCTCGGCCAGCGGGCTGTTTAATTAATTAATTGTCTCAGTCGAGTTTTTTCATCACCGTGTAATAAGTATACTTTGCAGCATGGCCACGTGTGTGGACCATGCCTTCACCTAAACCGATTCGTGCCTCAGGCTTTTTAACCGTGTAATGTGTAACGTGTAACGGGCGTGTAGAGAGACGTGTTAGTGAAATTAAATCTGGAGAATAAATATAAAGTGAGTACTTATTTAATCACGTGGTGAGTGAGTCTAGGAGTGTGGCGTGCCCGACGCCTAGAGCGGGCCAGGTCTGGGTAGCTAGGATAGAAAGGGCTGGTAACTCGTCCCCACTTGGGCTACGTCACGCCCTGAGTGAGAGACTCCGCCGGGTCCACGTGCCCTTCCACGTGGTGGCGCCCATAGTTAACATCTCGAAATCACCGGCAATGCGCGATCAGCCCTCAATCTAATGTTGCTGGGATAGTCGGTTAAGAGCTCCTTCAAGAACCAGAGGTTTGAAAGATAAGTGCCGTGTTTATATTAGTGTCGTCCGGGTTCTCGTGTTTGAGACCGGGCGTGTATCCTAGAGGGAAACAGGCTCTTATTGAAATTGTGTTTCAGGAGGGTGCCAGGTTAGCTCAGTGTCTAACCAATTTTGGGTTTCGTGAGTGTGTTTCCCCTGTGTGGCCCGCTAGGACCGTCGTCAAAGTTTGTGGTTAGAGGGGCCCCTAGCTGGTATCACATCACAGGCCCTGTGCAGCATAATACACTGATTCCTAGCTGAGATAGGGAGAATTAAGGCAATAACAATCACGAACTCGAGATTTATACTGTCACTGGCACATCGCGCACGGAAGGTGTGGAGTGGCTGTTTAATCAGGTGAATGATTACAGTCGTAAATTACACTTACATTACACTTGCACGGCATATAAGGTATTACCCTACAAAATTACACTTAGTTTAATATGAGTGCTCTGATGCACTGTCACAAGTTAAGCCCTCACATCAGCCGAGGTTAAGGGGGAAATTGATTGGAGATGGCCAATCCCGAAAATTGCTAACTTGGTGGCACCCGTATTCACCTCTGTGAATCGTGGCCCGCAGTTAAATTAGATACAGAGTTTACAAGTAGTCGTCGGCATCGGTGCACTCGACATTAATGAAAGTTCACTGGTAGCGGGAGTCGGCTCGTGCCGTAAGATGAACTGCCCCGCATAATGTCTCGTGCTGGGAGTTTATAGTTAAGCAGCTGGGTTAGGCCCTACACCGAACAAAGGACCGAGGACTCATGGGGAGTTAACGTAATGAAGAAAATGGGTTTGGGTTTTATGACTATAATTACTGTTCGTTGTGGACAAAGGATGATGGCACCCCGTGGAACGCATGTCCGCCTCGGTCCGCGAGTCGCTCAGTACTGGCGTTTGCCCTTGGCACGAGGGGAGGTCTCGTGTTCTCTTGCCAAAGTTGCTAAAGTTCCGTTATTCGGAAATTATTTTAATAATAAACTGAGAGCAGCTCTAAATTCGTACATTAATTATTGCTAATTAAACTGATTTGCTGATACTCTTTAATAATTATTGTTAGCTAATTTATGTAAATTAAGTTTAAATATTAAGAGTCACACCAGAGACTGTTCGTCACTTGCTGACTATTCCAGTGGTTAGATACACACAAAAAACTGGGAGGTAATATTTTGACGACAGTCGTCGTACCCTCCCAGATACAGAGGCCGTACCTGGCCACCGACGCGGGCCTGAGGGGGGCTGTTTTCCCCCCCAGTGAACCCCAGTGAACCCCAGTGTGTGCATCGGCTAGGGACGCACCCGCGTGCGCCCTAGCACGCCAGTGTTTTTATGTAAATATTTCCGTGTATATATGTTTCTTTCTAAATGACAGTGACTTTGTTTAAGGGTGTAAATAGTGTAACTGTTATGTATGTATTAACTATCGGCAACTATCGTGTAATTCTTGTAAACGTATCGCAGTGTCTGTATGTAAGCGCGGCCTGGCGCTCATCCGCGTCGCGAGGGGTGGCGCTCTCCCACGCCGGCCGATTTCCCCTCCACTCCCCCGCAGCCCGCGCGCGACGGTCCGCGGACGAGCGGGGGAGAGCAGTAGTTGAACTCAGGACTCGAGCGGCGGCGGACGTGCGCTCCGCTCCGCGCTGATCGCGAGACGGGTGTCGAGCTCACGGTCCGGCGACTCAGCCGTAGGACGAGCATCTTTCGCAGCAGCCGTGCTGCCCACGACGAACCGCCCACGCGAGTGGGTGCCTGAGTTGCGAGTACGTAAGTTACGACGCGCATCACGCATTACGGGACGCGTAATCTTCGTTACGCGTCGCAGGACTTCCACAGACGTTACGAGTCAGTACGTAAGAACCGCGCACGCATCACGTGTCTTAGTGTGGGGCGTAGTTACCCTTTGCCGAACCATCGCCGACGTTACGAGTCAGTACGTAGGGACCGCGCACGCGTCACGTGCCATTACAACACAGTTGTCTATCAGGAACTTTGTTACGTGGATAAAAGCCAGTACGCGTCGGGACGAGTGGGCCGTACGAGACGGTCACCGGGAGTCCGGGTCATCGTGGGAGAGGCGCGCAACCCGCGACGGATCCACCAGGCCGCGGCAAGCTCTCTGAATGCAATAAAAGAGCTCGTGAACCGATTAACAGCGAGTGGTCCTTTCACTCTACCTGTCACTCTACCTCACCATCCCTCCAGGTCCCGCATTTCCAGGTCCCGGCCACGTCGGCCTGGACCCACACCTCTCCGACGAGAGCAGCACGAACATAACGGACATTACAAGCAAACAGGGAAATAGGGACCAGAAGCCGAGGGACGTCAATTTATGTTAACACAAGACTATAATTAATTAAGGCTTGACGTCGTCCGACCGAAGGCCGCCCTAAAGCCCGACCTGTAACCGCCGGTATTCAACCCCGCTAACGGAACGCGCCCCTAGCCATGGCCCACCCGAGTCAGGCGAGCCACCAGCGGACAAGGTAGAACGCGGCCCCATAATAAACAGACCGACATTACAGGCGACAACGTTGATAAAACACACACAGAATAAAAACAATATTATGTATAAATTAAACGTTCGTTTAATGAAAGTGCGATGTAGAGTGCCCGGGCACTCACGTGTGTAAATGTGTCGATACGTGTGTGAGTGTTCCCCTGGCGGCCTTCTGCCTAGATTAGTTAAGTAATTCATGTGACATAATTATTAACCCTTGTGTTTCGTTATTACCCCCCACCAGAGCAGTCCGGTAAGAGACGAACAGTCTCTGGTGTGACGTATAATTTAAAGAACATAATTCGTAAACATACTAAGGGGTGAGAAATGTTAATTTAGCCTTAATAATTAATGTAGGAATTTAGCGCCCTTAAAATCTCTTGTGAACGTGTTAAATTAGAAAATAACGTAATGAGGTCAAGCCTGGCGCGAGGGACACCGAGCCTCGGCCGGACGCCATGACATCACGCCAGTACAGCGCGACTCGTGGACCGGGGCGGACACACATCCCACGGAGAGACATCATCCATTGTCTGCATTGAACTCACTTCTGGTAATTATAGTCACTTCCTCGAAACCTCTTTTTACTAATCTCTCCGTGCGTACCCGGTCCAATTTTCGGTCCAGGACTTAATCCGGCTGCATAAATTTTAAAACCCCCTGCACCACACTTGGTCTGCGGGGTAGTTTTCAGTATACGGCACGGGCCGTCTCCCGAACCACAGAACTTGAACTAAAACCAGTCGCCCCGGCGCTGACAACACCCCGTAAGGGAACTTGGACGAATTTAGCTGCGGTCCGCGCGCCACTACAGTGGACGCGAACACCGCCTCGAGACATTGATATACGGGATTGGCCGCCTCCAATCGCCCTCACCCCTCTTTTGGGTAACCAGGTTCAGAACCGCCTAGTGCCACGCTAATACGTAACATTTAGTAATTTTGTGCGACGCCTTAAACCTGGAACGTTCTTGAGTAAACTTGTGCGACGCGCCACCACGTAACATCCAGTAAGCTTGTGCAACGCACCATCACGTAACATTTTTGTAAACTTGTGCCACGCCTTTATTACGTAACTTTTCAGACTAACTGTGTAATTGTGTAACTTCTGCATTGTGTGACGTCACCCTCTGTACGACGTGGTGTGTAATCAACGGTATTACACCAAACCCACAGTCGCATGAATAAACGACGCATGTCATTTGTTGCACTACTTCAGCGCCTAATCAATTAACCATACGACTCCCAACCACGACCAAGTAGGGAATTCCTCATATCCCACGCAACACTGCCGACGGTCCTAGTGGGCCACGCAGGGCAACCGACCCCACGACCCACCTATCGACTAGAAACAGAGCTAGTCTGGCGCCCACCCGTAAACACTACATCGACAGCAGCCATTCCCGCTAGGAGCCGCACCGGGACTCGAACCCGAGACCCCGTACGACGGCAGGCTGAAGGCCGCAAAGGAAGAACTCACAAACTTATTAGGGTAAGTTCACACGTGAGTGAGTCGGGCACTCTTAGCAAAATAGCAAAATAGCAGTTTATGTTTATGTTTGATAATTAAAAAACTGGGGTCAAAGTGTTTGATTAATTAGATAAGGCCCTTGGTTCTACCTTGTCATCAGGGGCTCGCCTTACTTGGGTGAGCCATGGCTAGAGGTGTGTGTTTTGTTAGCGGGTCGGATACTGGCTGGTGCAGGTCGGGCTTGGTGGCCTTCGGCTGGACGATGTCAACCCCCCGCCCCCCCTTCACCCTCCGAGAAACCCGACCTTGCGCCGCTAGAGGCCCCGCCACATGAGGGCACCCATAGCTTCGGCAGCAGCTCCATCCTGGCGGTGTTCGCAGTGGCCGCAGCTGGTACGCACTGTGCTCTGGCCTCAAATCGTCCCACATCGAACACCCGGGTGGTCTGCCATTGGCGTGGTCCTTCTTTGCCTTCCCCCAGTCGTAGTGGGCCAGGTAACCTGGTGACAGGAGGGCCCTTCGGGGTCGGTCACTGAGGTCATCTCCCAGGTTGGGAGGTCTGCCAGGTCGCATGCACTCCGGTGCTTGGCATGGCGTGGATCGGTACGGCCTCTTCTCCCGTTCCGGGATGCTGGGCGGGTTAGGATTAGAGGCCTCACCGTTCTCGTAGTCCGGTTCCATCACCACGAGGGTTGTGTCAGCGTTGTTGTTGTCCGTGGTTGCGCCGGGGCTGTGGGAAAGATCGGTGATCGAGAGCACCCACAGCCTGTCTCCCTGCTATTCCGGTTGTTTTGCGGGTTCATTGGTGTCAGGGTTGGCGGGCCACTCGATGATAGGGTCGTGGGACTCATCCCGCGTATCCACCTCCTTGTTGCTTGTACAGTCGGGTTTCGGGTTACTCGGTATCTTCTTGTTTAGGGGTTTTTAACATGTATTCCTCTAGATGTCGTGGCAGTTGTCGGTGTCGGGGTGGCTGGGCCAAAACAACTTCCCTGGACTCATCCTCAGGAAGTGGTGTCCTGGTGGGCTTGTGTTTTCCCGTCCTTGCCGTTGTGTTTGACGTGTTCACGATCACGGTTGGTCCTGTTCGGTCCTGTGCAGTGCCGGGGTGGTTTCAGGGGGATACTTTCTTTGTGTGTCCCATCTGGGTCAGGTGTCAGCATGGTTTCCACATCGGGTATCCTCTCCTCTGGGAGGGGGGCGAGGCGTAGGTGATCGCGGTGCACGTTCTTGTCCCGCCTCCCACCAGTGCGCACTAGGTAAGTGGTCCTCACTAGCCGTTGGCATACGGGGTTGGGGCCGCTACACCTTCGGGCTAGTCCAGTGCAATAGTTGCGGGTTGTGTACAAGAGTGAGTGTACCCGGGTGAACACCTGGTCGCCGACCCACACGGCAGGTGGGGGATGGTCGGTCGTAGGAGTGATCCCAGTTCCTCTGATGCCGTAGTGCACCCACGTGCTCGGCGTAACGTCGTTGGTCGTGGTCGTCCACGTGTTCTGTTGGGTGTGGGACACCGTGTGTTTTCCACTCGCCTGGCAGGGGTAGATTGTGCCCTTGCATAATTTTCAGCCGACATGTGGCCCGTGGCGGTGTATGTGCCCCGTCGTACACAGAACAGTGCATCGGTTACGTGCTATTCCCATTGTGTGTGGTCTATCCCCAGGCAGATGCATAGTTGTGCCTTCAGTTCCTGGTTTCGCTGCTCAGTCGGGTTGGCCCTTGGATGGTAGGCAGGCGAAGTATGGTGTTCGACCTCGTAGTCGTTGTACCAGGCCTTCCAATGGAATCACAAAAACTGACTGGCGTTGTCCGTTAGTATCGACTGGAGATAGCCCCAGCATCATAGGAACTCCCTCGTCAGTATGCTATCGAGAGTGGAGGTCCTGATGTTGCTGCAAGGGTACGCCTCGGTCCACCGAGTGAACAAGTCAGTCACGACAAGTAAGAAGCATTCCCCTGGGGGTGTGCGGGGGTTGGGGCCCATCACGTCCAGTTCTATTGTCTGAAAGGAGGTTGTGCGTTCCCTAGGCCTCTGTTGCTCCTCCCTGTCTTGTCAGTGTGCCTTCCGCCTCTGGCATACTCCGTATTTCGGTACGTTCTCCCGGACATCGTGAGTTATGCCAGGCCAATGGTAGTAATGGCCCACTTCGCAGTGTGTCTGGTCTGTCCTGGGGTGTCCGGCGAGATCGTGATCGTGAAAGAATCTTAGCATCTCTTCCTGCGCCTCTGTTGGGACGTAGGCCCGCCAATTGCCGTGCTCGCCCTGGGTCCTCACCATCACTATACCGTCGGTTGCGGGTATTTGTCGGAGGTGGCGGTCGGTGTTCAGTGACGTCTCCTGCACTTGACACACACATCGGTTCAAGTCGTGGGCGGTGTTGGGGGGACCCTCGTATTCGTCTGCGTCGGCTGTAATGCGGGTGCACGTTGAGTCAGCATGTCCTTACTTGTTTGGCGTGTCAGGGGGTAGCATCCCGATCCAGTCGTCCTACTCCAGTAGTTCGGTGTTCTTGTCAGGCTCTCGCCAAAGCAAGTTGGGCAGCTGATTATCGGTGCCAGGAATGTGTTCCAACTCGAAATCGAATGATTGCAGGAACAACACCCACCGAATCAGCTTTCCTTTTCTGCCCTGCATCGTTTGCAGTCATGTGAGGCTCCGGTTGTCCATCCTCAAAGTGAAGTTCCTTCCTTCAAGGCGGGGCTTGTACTTTTTCATGGCCCAGACCACGGCTAGGCATTCCTGCTCGTTACTGTGGTATCGGCGTTCGGCTGACCCGAGCTTTGCACTAGCGTAATCTATGACTTTACAGTCGCTGTTCGGGCTTACATGGAAAGCACTTGCCCACACAGAGGGCACTTGCGTCGGTCTGTAAGTAGAGGCGGCGCTTAGGATCTACCCATGCTAGCGTGTGACACCGGGTGAAGGCGGCCTTGACTTCCCCAAATGTTCATTGGGCGGAGCTGTTCCACTTGTAGCACGATTGAGGTGATAGGAGGTCTGTCAGTGGTGCTATTGTTTGTGAGAAATCTGGGATGTAACTCCAGAGCCAATTTATTAGGCCGATTAAGTGCTGGAGCTGCTTCCAAGTCCATGGGGCTTAGGCTTCCGCGATCTTTCTTAGGTGGCCTGCTTGGGGTCGGTTGCCCGCGGAACTCACTACATGGCCCAAGAATTCTAATTCCTGTGTACCCAGGTGGCACTTGTGGTGTGCAACTGTCAAGTGGTGGGTGGCTAGGCGCTCTAGAACTAGAGTAAGGTGGTGGACGTGTTCTTCCCAGGTCTCTGAGAATATGATGACGTCGAAATAGGCCAGCGAGAAGCCGTCGACGTAGCCTTCTTGTACTTGCGTCATCATCCCTTGAAAGGTAGCTAGTTCGCATTTCAAGCTGAATGGCATTGCCTGAAATTGAAATTTCCGACCATCGGGGATGGTGAACGCGGTTTTCTCTCGGTCCTCCGCCCGTGTCGGGACCTGCCAGTAGCCTGATTTTAGATCGAGGGTACTGAAAACTTTGGCCTGCCCAAGTCCGGCCACTGCGTTCTTTACACTGATTTGGGGTGAGGGAGAGCTGACAGTTATCGCGTTCAGCGGACGGAAGTCGACACAGATGCGCAAGGAGCCGTCCTTCTTCGGCGCAAGAATGATGTAAGCCTTGTAGTGACTGTTAGAGGACTCGATGACCTCGGATGGTGTGAGGGCTTAGCTAGTGACAGTTCATCAGAGCACTCATATTGAACTAAGTGTAACTTTGTAGGGTAATTATTTATACCGTGCAAGTGTTATGTAAGAGTAATTTACGACTGTTGTCATTAACCTGATTAAACAACCACTCCACACCCTCTGTGTGCGACATGCCAGTGACAGTATAAATCTCGAGTTAGTGTTTGTCATTGTATTGAGTCCCCCTATCCCAGCAAGGAATCAGTGTATTATGTTGCACAGGGCATGTGATGTGATACCAGCTAGGGGCCCCTCTAACCACGAACTTTGCATACAGTCTTAGCGGGCCACACAGGGGCAACATACCCACAAAACCCAAAATAGGTTAGACACTGAGTTAATCTGGCACCCTCCCGGAACACAATTTCCTGCTCGGATACAGACCCGGTCTCGAAGACAGAACCCGGACGACAGCATTTGGCGCCCACTGCGTGGGGCGAAGAAAGGAAAACTAATACTTCTTCATGTTCAGTTTCCAAAAAATCGCACGTAAAAGAAAAATAAACATTTTTTCTCTATCTCTCTGCTCATTTACGTGCACACCAAATCACAGCACGGAAATGGGACGACCATTCTGCGCAGGAAAAGGGGATTAGGGGCAGACAGGCCAGCAAGATGAAGCAGGCAAATAAAGGGGCTCCAACCCCCCTCCCTCCACCACGAACACTCCGGCGTAGCGCGCGATGCAGACCAACTACGTCACCATCCGCACCCCCCTTCGCATTGGCCTACTTCGGCCTCCGTTGTGTGCAGCTGTCTGGGCTCTCTCGACCGCCCCTCGGCCTCCACTGTGTGCGACTGTCCGGGTGTTCTCTGCCACCGCTCCACACGGCTATCCGTATGCCTTCTTCACAGTGGCCATTCTCGGCCTCCGTTGTATGCAGCTATCCAGGCACCTGACCAGTCGATGAGCGCGACCCCTCATGCAGACCTACCTCGCACACACAGCACAACTAGTAAATAAACAAACAAACACAGTGGAACACGCATCACAACCGGAGCACCCGGGTGCATAGCGTTAGAACCACCGCCTCCGCTTACTGCGAGACACACCTTAACCATGGAAGGAGACATAACACCCAGACTGAACCAGCTGACCCGCCCCCGGGACAGCCTCCTGCGAATCCCAGTGGAGGTTAACAGGCAACCCGCCGCCACACTGGTAGACACCTCGTGCCGTCCAGGGTGCTCCAACCACTCCAGGCGGAGCTGCGGCTGGCGTACAGCACCCATCCAGGCATGATGGTGGGGCAGGCGGTACTCAAGGTAAGCCTTCGGGACTACACCACCACAGTGACCTCCCTTGTTGTTGAGGACCTCTGTGTGGAGATAGTCTTAGGCCAACCCTGGCTTAGCCGAGTAGGACATGATGATTGAGATAAAGTCCACACAGGTATACATCGGCACTCAAGAACGACTAGTGATCTATGCGATAGGGTCAATACCCGAAGGGACTGGAGAGGTTGTGACATTACACCATGTACATCACAATGTCCCAACCGAGCACCATGCGGCAATAGATCGAGTCAGCAGAGAGAAAGGAGGTGCAGGATGTCCGACCCGCTCAATCGAACCACAGTCATGGAGCACCACATCCCGACCACATATAACAACCCTGTGTACGAGCCCCTCGGGGATACGGTTTCCGCGAACAGCGCACCATCAGGGAACAGGTCGCGGAGATGCTCCGGGACGGGGTCATTGAGCCCTCAAACAGTCACTACAAGACTTGCGTCATTCTTGCGCCGAAGAAGGATGGCTCCTTGTGCATCTGTGTCGACTTCCGTCCGCTGAACGCGATAACTGTTAGCTCTCCCTCACCCCAAATCAGTGTAAAGAACGCAGTGGCTAGACTCGGGCGGGCCAAAGTTTTCAGTACCCACGATCTAAAATCATGCTACTGGCAGGTCCCGACTCGGGCGGAGGACCTAGAGAAAACCGCAATCACCATCCCTGATGGTCGGAAATTTCAATTTCAGGCGATGCCATTCAGCTTGAAATGCAACCTAGCTACCTTTCAAGGGATGATGATGCAATTAAGAAGGCTACGTCGACTGCTTCTCGCTGGCCTATCTTGACGACACCATCATATTCTCAGAGACCTGAGAAGTACATGTCCACCACCTTACTCTAGTTCTAGAGCGCCTAGCCACCCACCACTTGACAGTTGCACACCACAAGTGCCACCTGGGTACACAGGAATTAGAATTCTTGGGCCATGTAGTGAGTTCCGCGGGCAACCGACCCCAAGCAGGCCACCTAAAAAAGATCGCGGAAGCCTAAGCCCCATGGACTTGGAAGAAGCTCCAGCACTTAATCAGCCTAATAAATTGGCTCTGGTGTTACATCCCAGATTTTTCACAAACAAAATCCCCACTGACAGACCTCCTATCGCCTCAATCGTGGTACAAGTGAAACAGTTCCGCCCAATGCACATTCGAGGAAGTCAAGGCTGCCTTCACCCGGTGTCACACGCTAGCATGGGTAGATCCTAAGCGCCGCCTCTACTTACAGACCGACAAAAGTTCCCTCTGGGTGGGCACGGTGCTTTCCACGCAAGCCCAAACAGTGACTGTGAAGTCATAGATTACACTAGTGCGAAGCTCGGGTCGGCCGAATGCCGATACCACAGTAACGAGCAGGAATGCCTAGCCGTGGTCTGGGCCATGAAAAAGTACAAGCCCCACCTTGAAGGAAGGAACTTCACTTTGAGGATGGACAACCGGAGCCTCACATGACTACAAACGATGTAGGGCAGAAAAGGAAAGCTGATTCGGTGGGTGTTGTTCCTGCAATCATTCGATTTCGAGTTGGAACACATTCCTGGCACCGATAATCAGCTGCCCAACTTGCTGTGGTGAGAGCCTGACAAGAACACCGAACTACTGGAGTAGGACGACTGGATCGGGATGCTACCCCCTGACACGCCAAACAAGTAAGGACATGCTGACTTAACATGCACCCGCATTACAGCCATCGCGGACGAATACGAAGGTCCGCCCAACACCGCCCCCGACTTGAACCAACGTTTATGTCAAGCGCAGGAGACGTCACTAGACGCCGACCGCCACCCCCGACAAATACCCGCAACCGACGGGATAGTGATGTCACGGATCCAGGGCGAGCACGTCAATTGGCGGGCTCACGTCCCAACAGAGGCGCAGGAAGAGATGCTGAGATTCTTTCACGATCACGATATTGCCGGATACCCCAGAACAGACCAGTGGCAGCGAAGTGGGCAGCCACTACCATTGGTCTGGCATAACCCACAATGTCCAGGAGTACGTACCGAAATGTGGAGTATGCCAGAGGCGGAAGGCATGTAGACAAGACTGGGAGGAGCAACAGCAGCCTAGGGAACTCACCACTGCCTTTCAGACAATACAACTGGACCTGATGGGACCCTACCCACGCACACCCCCAGGGAAATGGTTCTTACTGGTCGTGACCGACTTGTTCACTCGGTGGACCGAGGCATACCCCTGCAGCAACGTCAGGACCTTCATGCTCGATAGCATACTGACAAGGGAATTCCTATGATGCTGGGGCTATCCCCAGTCGATACTAAAGGACAACGCCAGTCATTTCCTGGCATGCCAGTGGAAGGCCTGGTACAGCAACCACGAGGTCGAACACCATACTACGCTTGCCTACCATCCAAAGGCCAACCCGACCGAGCAGTGAAACCAGGAACTGAAGGCACAACTACGCATATGCCTGGGGACAGACCATGCGCAATGGGACTTGCATGTCCCTGATGCACTGTTCTATGTACGACGGCACACAAATGCTGCCACGGGCCTTACACCAGGCAAAATGGTGCAAGGGTACAATATGCCTCTGCCAGGCGAGTAGATTACACACAGCATCCCACACTAAACAGAAGACTTAGAAGACCGCGACCAACGACGCAATGCCGAGCTTGACGTGGCAAATCAGCGTCAGAGGAACTACGCCCAAGGGACCACACATACGAGCGACCATCTTCCACCTTCCGTGTGGGTCGGCGACCTGGTGTTCACCCAGGTACACCCACTCTCATACACAACCCGCAACTATTGTGCCGGACTATCCCCAAGGTGGAGCGGCCCCCACGTCGTACGCCTAAGGCTAGGGAGACCACTTACCTGGTGTGCACTGGTGGGAAGTGGGACAAGAAGGTGCACCGCGATGACCTGCGCCTTGCCTCCTGGCCAGAGTAGAGGATACCCGACGAGGAAACCACACCGACACCTGGCCCAGATGGGGTGCACGAAGAAATCATCCCCCCTGAGACCCCCCCGTCAGGGCGCCGGACCGAACAGGACCGACCACACATGCTCATGTTCGCGTACACTTCACACACAACGGCAAGGACGGAAAACCACAAGCCCACCAGGACACCACTCCTCGAGGACAAGACTGGGGAAGTCCTTAGGGCACAGCCACCCCGTCATCGACAACCGCCACGACATCTCGAGAAATACATCTTAAATACCCCTTCAGAGAGGACACCGAGTAACCCGACACCCGACCGTACATGCGACCAAAAGTTGGAACCACGGGATGAGTCCCAGGAGCCTATCACCGAGTGGCCCGCCTACCCTGATCCCGATGAATTAGCAATGCAACCAGAACAGCATGGAGACAGGCAGTGGGTGCTCACGATCACCGAGCTTTCCCACAGCCCCAGCGCAACCACAGAGAACAACAATGCCGAAACAACCCCCGTGGTGACGAAACGGACGACGAAAACGGTGAGGTCTCTAATCGAAACCCACGGGGTATCCCGGAACGGGAGAGGAGGCCGTACCGATCCACACCATGCCAATTACCGGAGTGCCTGCGACCCGGCAGATCTCCCAACCCGGGAGACGACCTCAGTGAGTGACCCCGAAGGGTCCTCCTGTCACCAGGTTACCTGGCCCACTACGACTGGGGAAAGGCACCGAAGGACCACGCCAACGGCCCACCACCCGGGTGTTCGATGTGGGACGACCTGAGGCCAGAGCGCAGTGCGTACCAGCTGCGGCCACTGCGAACACCGCCAGGATGGAGCTGCTGCCGAAACTATGGTTGCCCTCACGTGGCGGGGCCACTAGTGGTGCAACGTTGGGTTTCTCGGATGGCGGGGGGGGGGGGGTTAACATCGTCCAGCCGAAGGCCACCCAAAAGCCCGACCTGCACCAGCCAGTATCCGACCCCGCTAACAGAACACACACCTCTAGCCATGGCCCACCCAAGTAAGGCAAGCTCCTGATGACAAGGTAGAACCAAGGGCCGTATCTAATTAATCAAACACTTTGACCCCAGCTCATTAATTATCAAACATAAAGTAATAGTAACTCCACTTTTAATTATAACCGCCGCCCAAGGAAAGTGCGACGCGTGAGTGCCCGAGTCACTCACGTGGTAACTTACCCTAATAAGTTTGTGAGTGCCGCTTTTGCGGTCTTCAGCCTTAATTAACTATAGTCTTGTGTTAACGTAAATATTACCTCCCAGTTTTTTATGTGTAACTAGCCACTGGAGTAGTCAGCAAGTGACGAACAGTCTCTGGTAATACTCTTAATATTTAAACTTAAATTACATAAATTAGTTAACAATAATTATTAAAAAGTATCTGTCATTTAGGTTGATTAGCAATAATTAATGTACGAATTTATAACTGCTCTCAGCTTCTTTTTATTAAAATAATTTCCGAATAACGGAACTTTAGCAACTTTGGCGCGAGAGAACGCAGATACCTTCACTCGCGCCAAGGGCAGATGCCAGTACCGAGCGACTCGAGGACCGGGGCGGACATAAGTTCCACAGGGAGCCATCATCCTTTGTCCACAACGAACAGTACTTCTGGTAATTATAGTCATACAACCCATACCTATTTTCTTCGTTATGTTAACTTCCCATACATCACAGGTCCTTCTACAGTGTAGGGCCTAACCCAGCCACTTAACTCTAAACTCCGCGCATGAGACGTTTGCGGGGCAGTTAATCTTATGGCACGGGCCGACTCCCGCTACCAGTGAACTTTCATTAATGTCGAGTGCACAGGCGCCGACGACAACTATGTGTAAACTTTTTATCTAATTTAACTGTGGGTCGCGATTCATACAGGTGAATCCAGGCGCCGCCAAGTTAGCAATTTTCGGGATTAACTGCCTCCAATAAAACCCCCTCTTCATCAAGGCTGGTGAGAGTGCTTAACTAGTGACAGTGCGTCGGAGCACTCATATTGGACTAAGTGTAACTTTGTAGGGTAATTCCTTGTACACCGTGCAAGTGTAATGTAAGTGTAATTTACGACTGTAATCATTCATCTGATTAAACAGCCACTCCACACCCTCCGTGCGCGACGTGCCAGTGACAGTATAAATCTCTAGTTCGTGTTTGTCATTGTATTGAGTCCCCCTATCCCAGCTAGGAATCACTGTATTATGTTCCACAGGGCCTGTGATGTGATACCAGCTAGGGGCCCCTCTAACCACGAACTTCGCCGACGTTTCTTGCGGCTCACACAGGGTCAACGCACCCACGAAACCCAAAATTGGTTAGACGCTGAGCTAACCTGTCGCCCTCCCGGAACACAATTTCAATAAGAGCCAGTTTCCAGCTAGGATACAGGATACAGACCCGGTCTTGAACACGAGAACCCGGACGATGGCAATACTTTACTAAAACTTCAGTATGTATCAATTAATGTTGGTATATCATTTTTTTGCAAACTAGCAGGAATAAAAATATAAATATCATAGAAATGAAGGGCCATACATAAAAGCCACTTTAAAGAAAATGTTGAATTTTTCTTAAGTTTCAAAATGGTGAGGCCACTTGCGCGGCCTCATCTCCCTAGATTTAATTATTTTTATATTGTATAAAGTATATTCCAAGTTGATTTAGTTTTTTTTACTACACTGTTTCAGTATTATGTGTATATTAACTTTTAAATACGTTTTCATAAGCGCTTCTAGCTTTTCTTTAATAAACTTGCCCGCCATCATATAGAGTGCGGTAGTGTGCAAACACTAAACTTAAAAATATTTTTCATTGGTATCAGAATTTTTACGAGTGTACTTATATTATTCAGCACCAAGTAAGTGTGTTAGTGGTGTATTGTAATATTTATTCATTGTAATATTTTATTATAGTTTGTTTATTTTACGTTAATTATTCTTACTGTGTAGTGGTACTTACGAGAATTAACGAGAACTATCTAGCGGAGTGAGGGGGGTAGAGAGGAGGAAGCGTGATGTCAGGTGATGCGACGAGTGTGATTCCGCTCCTAGTGGATTGCGGGACTGTGTGTGTGTTTGACCACCAGCCGCGATGGAGCTTTTTTGTGGCACTGCTTGTGAAGTATGCAGTGTTAGCCCGTGCGAACTCGGATCCCAGCCATGGGGGACTTGCCTTTTGGTTCGGTACGTGAACGAGAATTAACAGCAATAGTCTGTAATCATTGAAAATTGCTTTGGTTTGCTGCAGTCAATGTTATTTAAAAGGATTTTATGAAAAGTGGAATTTCGCACGCCTCGGCGAATTTGATGGTAATTTTTTGTTATTACTACTTCACTTCCAGTGACGGTAATGCCATGGCTAGTTTCGCAAAGCAAAAAATGTGGTGTTACACGAGCGCGCGGTGGTGTGGGGCAGGTGACAAGCAGAAACATCGCGCTGCTAGTAGCGCAATAGTGAGTGGGGTTATGCTTGGCCCCGATAGTCTACTGCATCAAAGGTATGCTTCAGCACCAAGTAAATGACATGACTGGATTTTAGTACATTATTTTCCCCGCGGGTATGAAGCATGGTTTAAAGAAGATGTGTTTTTGAAAACATAGTGCGGCGACTGGATTTAGCGTTGTGGAATATAAGGCCTGAAGGACGTCATAATTTTTATCCCCCCTCCTCCGTAAGAGACTTATGGGACTTTGGTTTAGAATTTATTATTCTGTAATTTTTGTCTGTAACCAAATGTCGTTTGTTTGTCAATTCTATTATAGCAATTGAGGGGTTTCTTGCAAAAACCACACAGGTCCATTGAAGAAGATTTTTGGCAAACATAAAATAACATTTTCCCACTCTATTGTGTATGTGTAATGGCAGTTACATATTTTTTTATGGTGAAGTAGTTCTTATAAAACATTTGTAACTACTTAATTTGTGTATATCTGGTATAGTCAAGCAAATAAAAAATAAAAAATGAAGGACATATGTGGTTTTTGCAGAATTAATAGACAGAAGATGTTTTGTAAGCAATATAAAACTGTGTTAATGCCATTGTAATATATTTATATTGCATATATAGTCAAAATATAACAAACATTTGAGGAAACAAAATAATAGTATCAATAAACATGAATGTTTTACTACCAGCACTGATTATTAGGATTATAATGTGCAGGTCGATAAGAACTATCACTCGATCATAGGTGCGCAGTAATTAATCTTCACATCCACTGCTGTTGTCATCACTGTCAATGTCTTCTTCATTAAACTCTGCGACCTTCAATTCCTGGGCCTGCAAAAGTTTATCATAGAATGCTCTATCATTAACACTTTCCAGGTAGTCCATGAGAGCCTTCACATCGTGCAGTTTGGCAGGCTTTATGGGAACAAATGAGAGAGGATTCAGGGTTATTTCAGTTGGAAGTACCATAGAAGGCTTAACTATCACACTGTCTCGCCAGGGTCCTGTGTAAGTGTCCCGTAACTGAACACGTTTATTATCTTTGTGAATGCGAATCATTCTTACACACTTGATTTTTAGTGCTGGCTTCGGGTATTTCAAAAAGAATGGTTCAGTACCCGCCCGTATGTAGAACATGTCACAGGCTTGAACCTTTCTCAATGTGAACGGAGATGGGTTTTTCCTTGCTTGCATTATTATTTTGTCCCATCCATCAGGAGTTCCTACATATGGAGTTTTGCGCTTTTTCAACTCAACAAGAGAAAAGTCTTGGTCGTTCGGCAAATAACTGTGACCCCTCATAAGGAAAAGATAAGTGATACTGTTATACATTTTGAAGCCATGAACCAGATAGTACAAGAAATGTACCATTACACGATTTTTATTTTGACCACTACATCCATCACTTATAAGTACCAGATCATCATGGGTGGCTCCTAACTCAATGAGATAAAGTAAAAGCATGCTAGTCACTTCATTTGCTCCCTTTCTACCTTCACCTTCATGGTATGTAAACATAGTAACCTCATCAGTCCCCAAGTTATGTACACCAAAAACATTGTACCATAGTTGTCTTGAGTAAAACACAGTGTTAGTTTTGAGATGGGGATGAGGGAGGTTTTGCATATAGTCAAAACTTAAACAAGTGATATTTCCAGCTTTTGCTTTAATACCATACAGTCGCTTTTTTTGCCCAAAGGCCTCAGCTTTCAGCAAATAGAGAGATTTTTCAAGCAAGAGTTTAATTTTGTCTATGTGTACTGCAGTACAAGATATTCTCTGCTCCAAAGAATCACAGATTGAACATGTGTCGGACCTTGGAGCCAAAATAAATATTGAATTCACTATTGAACACAGTCCAATATAGTTTGTATGGAACATACAAACGATGGTTTTCAATAAACATTTCATGCATTTTTGCAATAGATAAATCCTCTGGTAAATACTTTTTGTTTGGATTATCTCGTAGGGAGTAGTGTGATGTGCGGGCTTTAAAAGAGGTTATGTGTGATCTGATGAGGTCCCGGACATTATCGGGGGCTTTTGATGGTCTGTTTGTGTGCTTCCCACGCATGTCTTTTGGCGATTTACCAGTTGTGATCAAACTTTTTTGGATTCTTCTTACACGCCAAGGAGTAACTCCATGAAGGCTTGTGAATGCTGCACAGCATACAGGAATGTCTTTGCCATTTAACCTTACTTTGTATGAATACGCAGCACAGTGGTCTTTCCTTTCCTCATCTTCTGGTTTCCTTGGCCGTCTACGAGCAATATGATGAAGAGAAATAAGACCAGCTAAATGAGAATCTTGATCATCTTTGCTTTCCATATTGTTGAATTCTTGTACGATGTGCTGCCTTTGTTCACTTGCAATCTTATCAAAGCATTTAAAACGGCTGCATCTGGAAAATAAAAACCATCAACTAAGAAACAAACGTTGGTATACGTTTAAATGGGTATTGTAGAGTTCACAATACTAGCACTATAATGTCAGGAATATAAATTTAATGTCTTCAAAATATTATAACTTACTTACAACATTAGATACAGATATTACATAATTTTTTTGGCGTAGACAAGCGGTCACAATAACATGAATTTATCAGGAATGGCGTACTCACTAATTATAGCAAATATTGAAATTAAATTATTTCGAAATGTTACACTTACCTGCAGTCTTTACCAGTTCCTCTTGCTCCCACTTTAGTTCAACATGGTTAATGTGTTCAATTCCCGCTACTTTAGCTTTCTTTATTATTTCCTGCTTTCTTTGTTTATTTATCTTTCTCTTAGGCCAATCAGTTTTATCATCATCCATCTTAAATGTCAAACTGTTTACATTCACATACGTTTAGACCTACTTAGCAATCACAATATTAATGCACTTCCTTTGTGATTAAATTCAACACATAATATAAACAATCACAGATTATATATAACCATAGACAAAAGAAATGTAAAACCATGTAATACGAATATACCCAAATGATATGCCCATGTATATAAATGTACAAGTGCATTCAATACTCTCTACTTAGCAGGATTAGAAAACATTACACTATGAGAATAGTGATTGCTGAATGCTATATCGTGTGTGGAATAAACAGAATCAATGTGGGTTTTGCGTGATTCTTACAGAATACATTTGGACTTGTGTGTTTCTTTCAGAACTTATCTGGACTAGTGTGGTTTTTCCTGAAATACTGTTTCTTTATTTGACAATATCTCTGGACCTATGTTGTTTATGCAGGAAACTATTTGTGTACCAAATGTCTCCTTCAGAGAAGTTTAACCAACTGTCATAAACCAAAAAATCAACAATTTGGACTTGTGTGGTTTTTGCTAGAAACCCCTCAATTTAAAATGCCACCTAGAGTTTACCTTATAAATACCCTTCCCTTTTTTGGTATGACTATACATTGTTTGAAAAGAATTTAATTTTTAGGATCTTTGGTTTTTCAACTCATTATTGTGCCTATCACTGTAGAGATTCCGGGATTGTCGTTAAATTTAGTTGAGTATGTTAGTACAGCTTTTTGCGCACTTGCCAATAGTGGAGTCAGTCTATGCGCGTCAGTTCAGCTTAAATCCATAGAAACTCAGGACGTTTTTAGTGACGCATTCAAGGGACTGGAGTGGTGAGTGCGAATGTGTACAACTACCCCGGCATAAGGGGAGTTTGCCACAGGTGCGCCACTCTGCTACGGCAGTCTTGTTGTTGGTTTTTGCATTGATAGCGAGAATTACGTTTTCAAACATAATGGCTACCACAAATGAACCAGTGAATAGTAATTCAAGTTTGGAATGCGAAGATTTGGTGGTATGTTTACCGGAAGCGGGGAAAAATGTAGGCCCTGATGATGATGTACCTTTTTTAGAATTGCAATGGGCAGAGTATAATTTAAAAAAGGAGCGAGATATGTTCGTATCGGGATGTGCGGTAGGGCCCCCCGCGGGGGATTTGGCCAGTCGGATTGTGTATGATTCTTTTTGTAAAGACTTAGATAAGTTCCCGGTGTTGAAAGAAAAAACGATTGATGAATTGATTGAGTTTTGTTGGGAAGTGGATCGGGTGCAAGAAAGCTGTATTTTTGATAGTGATTCGCAGTTTTTGAGGACCGTAGTTGGTAAAAGCTATGGGTTAGCGCGTCATATTAATATGCATGGCATAAAATATAAGTTATGTTGGGAGAAGGTTAAAGAGGTATTATGGCGGAATTTATGTCCTAAGCGGGTAAAATTGGGATTAATACACAAACGGCTTGGACGTTTTCAGTAACCCGACGAAAAGGTGTCTGTGTTTGTGTTGGATGTGTTAGAAGATATAAAATTGTTTGGGGTAGAATTTTCTGAAGTGGAAATCATTGATATGATTATTGAAAACATGCGCCCGGATATAAGGAGATCAGGTTCATTTATTAAGAGGCCACAGAATTTAGAAGAGTTACATGAATGGGCTGTAGAAGTCGATAATATAAATTTTGTGCAGGAGGAGTACCTATGTGATAGTGAAAGGTGATCCTAACTACAAGTCGGTTCCTGATCCTGTGGTTTGTATAGGGGGGGAATAAAAATGAGGTTGACGTGATTAAAGGGAATAATTATTACAGAAATGGGGAGAGCAGTAAAAAAGAATGTATCTTTTGTATGGAAAAAGGGCATTTGGAACAGTTTTGTTGGCGGCATTTAAAGGAATTTATGGGGGACGGGAATATGATGAATGGCAGTAACAATAAGAATAAAGAGGTTATTTGTTATTATTGTGGAGAATTTGGACATTTTCGTAAAGAATGTAGTAAACAACGGTGGAAATGTGAACTATGTGCGTATTGTGGGAAAAGCGGCCATAGGTCGTGAAAGTGTAGGCTAAATAGGCAGGATAATCTTTTTAGATTTAAAGATAAGCATAGAGTAATGGTCATGCGGGAATCTAACAATTTCTATGCTTCCGTTAAAGTGGGCCCAGAGTCGGTAAAAGCCTTAGTCGATACGGGAGCGAGTAAGAGTTTTATAAGTTGGGAGTTTTATCATCATTGTAAACAAAACAAATTAGTTAAAAAGGGAAGTGACCTTATTGAAGAGGGGATAACCTTACAGTTAGCTAATGGGAAAGTCCGAGAAAGTATGAGGAGGCTTAAATTACTTATTAAAATTAAGAAATTTTCGTGGGATCGTGAATTTTATGTAATCCCCGACCTTATTTGTAAGATGATTTTAGGTTTGGATTGTAATCGATTGTAAGAAACGACATCTGTGTTTTGGTTTTCAGCCTCGGTTTAAAGTACGTTTAGTGAGACCCTTGGGGAAAAGAAAGGTTATTTGTGGTGGAATTGAAGGGGCGAGAGAAAGGCTTAGTGAAAAAGAAATCGAGAAAATTCAGGGAATTATTAATGATTTTCAGGATGTTATTACCAAGAAAGTAGGAAAGTGTGTTATGGAGCCTTATGCAATTTAAGTCACCGATGAAGTCCCAGTAAAGTGTGCCCCTTGCCAATGCACCCCACCTAAAATGCAAGCCTTTAGGACTATAATTAAGGACTTGCTTAAACAAGATATCATAACCGAATCTAACTCCGCCTATGCTTCTCCCGCCTTTTTAGTGAAAAAGAAAACACCTGGCGAATATCGTTTAGTTCTTGACTATAGAATTTTGAACCATAAGCTTCGGCTAGATCCCTTCCCCATGCCTAAAATTGAGGTTATTTTTCAATATTTAAGCCAAGCTAAATAATTTACCATTCTAGATTTGAATGCCGCCTTTCATCAATGTGTTCTGCAACCCGCTAGTCAAAAGTACACTGGTTTCGTCACCCCATGGGGGCACTATGAGTGGAAGAGGGTCCCTTTTGGGGTGAATATCTGTGCGCAATGCTTATCTAGAATATTGGGGAAACTACTTTAAGTATGTACAATTCAAGTTTGCTATGAGCTTTTTAGATGATATATGCATATATTCAAATTCCCTTGATGAACACCTGGAACATTTGCACGTCGTACTTGGTAAACTGAGGGAAGCAGGTTTCACATTGAACCCCGAAAACATTTGTTGGGCGCAAAGGAAAATACACTTTCTAGGTTTTATCGCAGGAGATGGAAAGATGGAGATGGACCCCCAAAAAATTGCCCCAATTGTGAAATTTTCCCCACCTAAAAATATAAAGGGGGTAATGAGGTTTCTTGGAATAATTGGGTTTTTTAGTCGTTTCATCTCCCATTTTGCTGAATTAAGCAGTTCTCTAAATCACCTAAAAAAGAAAGGAGTTGTATTTGAGTGGGGTAAAGAGCAGGATCACGCCTTTAGAGAGCTAAAAAGAGCTATCTCTAATCTTCCTGTTTTGACTTTGCCCGATTTTAGCAAAAGATTTGTGTACAGGTAGATGCTTCGAGCCTTGCTTTAGGGGGGGGGGTGCTTTTGCAAGAAGGGGGGAGAGGATTACAACCTGTGATGTATATAAGCCGCACGCACAATAAACACAAACAGAAATATAGTGTATACGAGAAAGAGGCATTGGCATGCATGTACGCCCTGGAGCGTTTTGAAAATTTTATTGAACATGACAAATTTGATCTGTGTATGGACAATCAAGCTATCACATGGTTGTTTACCCATCTGTGCCAACTGGGAAAAATAGGTCGATGGGTAATGCAGTTAACAAGATTCAGGTTTAAGATTAAGCACATTAAAGGAAGTGAAAATCCCATCGCCGATGCCTTATCTCGTATGTATGAGGCCGAAGGACTGCGAGAGGAGGAATCGAGTGAGCCTATTCAGACAGGGGATGAGGATGTGGAAGAAGGGGTAGTAGATGTTGAATTTTGTAATGTATTGGGCCAATTTCCGGAAAGCTTTGTAGACTTACGCAAGTGGCAAGAGGAGGATGAGGAAGTGGAGAAAATTAGGAAAGGAATGTTAGAATCACTGTATAAGAATTTTGTATTTTTTCAAGGGATTTTTGTATTACATGAAGGAAGGCAAGAGGAGGGCCTTCGTGCCCCGATCAGTAGTAAATTTAGTTCTACGGTATTATCATGATTCGGTGGTAGGAGGACATAGGGGAATACAGAAAACCTTAGTGAAGATTTCTGAGTCCTTATATTGGCCTGACATGAAAGAAGATGTGGAGAAGTATGTCAAAGGTTGCCGGATTTGTCAGGCCGCAAAACAGCCACGTACTACTAAAATTGGGGAATTTGCGGTGGAAAGGGTTGAGCGTCCTTGGGAGCGCGTCTTTCTTTATATTTTTGGGCCTCTACCCAGGTCGTTAAAAGGGAATATGTACTTGATGAACTTGGTGGATGGGTTTAGTAAGTTTTTTTTTTACCTTTGGGTGGTACTACTAGCGGCCGGGTAGTCAGTGCTTTAATTGAGAGAGTATGGGGTTTGTTTGGTGCGCCTGAATGTTTAGTCACTGATAATGCTACCTATTTTAAGAGCCAGGTTTTTGAGCAATGTGCTTTAGTTGGGGTATCAAACAATTAACTGCGAGCCCTTATTACCCTAATCCGTATCAGGTGGAAAGGGTAAACAAAAATATTAAGATTGCTTTAACTATTTTCAGTCAAAAGGAGCATCGGAGATGGGATGAAAATCTGCAATTTTTGAACATGGCCTTTAATTTGAATAAGCATGACTCCACCCAGCATACTCCCGCGGAGGTGCTTTTAGGGAGAGAATTGAGCCATCCGCTGTTAAATGTATGGAGAATTCACCCGGAAACTTTGAGTATTCATAGTCCTAGACTTTTGGAAAAAGTATGGATAGATGTAGCGATGAATTTAGAAAAGGCTAGAAAAAAATTTGCTCACAGTATAATCAAGGTCGGGCTCCAAATCCTTTCACGGTGGGGGAGGTGGTGTCGTGAACACCATTCGAGTGATAAAAGTAAATTCCATACTGCCAAGTTGGAATTTGCCTTCGGTGGGCCTTATAAGATAATCAAATTTTTGGGGCCAGTGATGGCCTTATTACAGAAAGTAGGTGAGCCCTTAAGAGTAAAGAAGGCACACATCAGCCATTTAAAGGCAGTTAAGTATGATTGGGTGTGCCTTCAATCGTTAAATGATCTAAAAAGTCATGTTTGGTCTAATAAGTTAAGGAACTATGTTTGATAAACTTATTATTAATTTTTTTGTATTTTAGAATTTTAGATTTTTAGTACTTATGTAATTTTTACGATATGTTTTTGCTTTTTTGCATTTATATTTGTATTAGCCATTTTATATATGTATATTTTTGTTAATATTTTATTGGATTGCTACAGCATTTGTTTAAAAAGTTTTAGGGAAGCGTTTTTCAAGTCAGATTTTGGAAGTTAGTATCCTTTAGGATCGTTGCTTCGAATCATTTAATGTAATTCCAGTTTTTTGGATTGTAAGCTCTTATTCTGTAACAGTCAATTTATTTAGTATTATTCTCGTTCAAATTTCAATTTTGTTATTTAGGTGGTGTAAACCTTTTCGAGACTTTGGCTATAGGTCGTGCCTTTTGATTTTTTTTGTACATTCGAGTCTGCTTTCTGGTGTATACGAGTCTGTTTCAAGTTTTCTCTCTTAGTCTTTTCGCGTTTTTTTCTTCTCTTGTATGTGTTTCTTTAGGTGGCTTTATGTGTTGCAGACCTGTTAGTTAAAGGGCTCAAAGAAGTTGTTTTTTGTCGGGGTAGTTGAGGCCACTTGCGCAGCCTCAGTCTCCCTGGATTTAATTATTTTTATATTGTATTAAGTTTATTCCAAGTTGATTATTTTTTTTACTATACTGTTTCAGTATTATGTGTATATTAATTTTTAAATATGTTTTTTTAAGCGCTTATAGTTTTCTTTAATATACTTGGCCGCCATCATATAGAGTACGGTAGTGTGCAAACTCTAAACTTAAAAATAATTTTTCATTGGTATCAGAATTTTTACGAGTGTACTTATATTATTTAGCTGTGTATTGTAATATTTATTCATTGTAATATTTTATTATAGTTTGTTTATTTTACGTTAATTATTCTTACTGTGTAGAGGTACTTACGAGAATTAACGAGAACTTTCCACCGGAGTGAGGGGTGGTAGAGTAAGGAGGCGTAACGTCAGGTGACATGACGAGTGTGATTCCGCTCCCAGCGGCTTGCGGGACTGTGTGTGTGTTTGACCGCCGGCCGCGACAGAGCTTTTTTGCGGCACTGCTCGTGAAGTATGCAGTGTTAGCCCGTGCTAACTCGGATCCCAGCCATGGGGGACTTGCCTTTTGGTTCGTTACGTGAACGAGAGTTAACAGCAATAGTCTGTGCCGTCACCCGACCTCTGATTAAGGCCCGGGAGGTACCTGACGGGCGCTACGGGCGTCGTGGTGCTGCTGATGTCCGGATGGCACCAGGCTAGTGCGATACTAGGCCGTTGATAGTGGGTCGTGGGTACTCTTCCCCTGCGTGCCCCACCAGTTACGCAGCTTGAAACCTATCCTGAGTTCCGGCGCTCGGCCGTGTGGAGGACAGGAGGGTGCAGAATGACGGTAGACGACACAGTTTATATTAAATGGTGTTTAATTCACGTACTTTCCGGTGGTACGCATGGGTACCTTGTACGCCCTACACATACACTACGCGGTACAAAGTCGCTACACAAACCGCGCTAATATGCTGTGCGGCATCTATGCCGTATAACATTTACATGTTAAACAAAACACTACAACAACACTTGGATTTTACCGCGGCAGTCTCGCGGGAACGTGATTAATGATTGCTAGAAACGGCCAGCGCCGAGAGTTAACGAGTCTGGGAGGGCTCGACGAGCGTGACCCTAAATTAACTGTAACATTATTGTGACGTTGGAGCCGGCAGGCGTATGTGCGGCGAATTAACTAAAAAACACTGTGGCTGGAGTCGGCCAGTACCATAAGTGGCGTGATCTTCGACGAGGAACGGAATCACTAAAAAGAAGGTCGGGATAGGCCCGGTTCCGCGGAATATACGCCGAGTCGACGTGAGCAGCAGCGAATTAGAAGGTTAGGTGATTACATTACTTACAGAAGGAGTGGTCGGTGAGCACAAAGGTGAAGGCTGCTCACGAACGTACATGTCTTGACCCAGCGCGGAGTGGTTCGAGACTGCCGAACATGGCCGCCTCACAAAGAAGGGAGGGGGGGGGAACTTTCACTTCCCTTGTGAGACGGCACCAAAAACTTATATTATATTAATTGGTTCAATTATAACAAAAAACACATTCCAGGAGCTTAAATAAAATCTAGCACCTGGTAATTGGGTGCTTAAGGCTTAACAGCTGTTTTGTATTATTTAATGATTTGAAATGTCGCACCAATTTGACGACTGTCAATATAGTGACTAATTGTCTCAATGTAAATTGTTTAGGTTGGATTTCTCCTAAACTGACTTGATCAGGTTTACGGGCACTGTAATTAAGGCCAGCGGCTGCGGCGACTGGTAATGAGGTTCGTTGCCCACTCCATGTGTGCAGTGCTCGCACGGATTACCTACGATGGACTTGCTTAATGCTTATGAATAATTACTATTGTTCTAGTGTCTCATTCATTGATTGTTTTATGAAATCGAGTCCCCGGGGTCTCCTGTCCTGAAGTTTATACGAGTTTATTGAGGTCACGCCCGGGGTGCTCGTTTGACTCATTCCGGCTGATCTAGGAGTGCACTCCGAAAACGGGATCCGGTACTGGCGGTGCGGAGCACATGTTTCAAGGCCATGGTCGGTACGATGTCAAACCCCCCCCCCCCCCCACCCAGTGGAATCCCGTCTCCGCCCCGTGTTCCCGATCCCGCGGCTCGATAACCCCCTAGAACAGCCGGCACCCTCCGTGAAGTGGTCCCGTGGATCGCGGTGTCTTGGCGCTGGTGCACGCCGCCTTGGATGCTGCGTGGGCAGCTGGGCCGTGAAGCATCACCGCGGTGCGTGTTGTGGGAGGCAGGGTGATGAGACTGCCCAGTACGTACTCGGCCAGGTGGGCAGGAGGGTGACGATCCCGTAGGGGGCGCTCTCGTGGACTACTACCCTCGGGGCTAGTCGAACGTGTTCGCCCGTATGGATGGTGTTCCCGTTCGGGTATCAGTGCTGGGCCAGGTGAATTCAGCCCCTGGGTGGTGTCCAGGACGAACTCCCGCAACCTAGCAGGTCGGCGCCGAGTCCGTCGTGGACGGCTGGTCCCCTCCTCGCGCGGTTGCGGACAGTGACGCGGAAAACTGCATCGGCGAGTGAGGCTGCGTGTCTCCAGCCGCCCCTTGTCGGGCATGGGGACGATTCCGCCTCGGTCTCATCCGGGTCGGAGATGATGGGCTCTGGACTAGGGGGTGCTCTGGCAGGGTCCTCGGAGTCTTCCCGCGTGATCTCCGTTACCCGGCACTGGGCATGGCGCTGCCAACCCCTCCTCTGCCGGCGCGGTGTGTTGTATGTCTCGGCGGGCTCCTCCTGCCTCGGAGGGGGCTCGCTCTCTGGGGTCTCCTCTTGTGGCGGGATTGCCGCGGGTCAGGGATACTCGGAAAGGGTCGTGTGGTGGCTCCGCCTCCAGTTCTCCGTCGGTGGGGTTTCCTGCCCTTCCCGAGTGTTGTCCTCGGTGGTCTCCTGCAGTCGTTAGAGTCCTCTGGGTGGGGTTACATCGGGAGGAGCATCTGTCTCGTTGGCTGGGTTCTCGTGGTCGGGTTCGGTCAGGATCGGTTCCGCAGGGGTCGCTGCCACTCTCAGGTGGTCCCGGTGGATCTTTTGTATGTGGGGGCCACCTAGGTCCACCATGTAGGACATCGTCCCTAGGCGCCGTGTTAAAGTATAAGGGCCCTCCCAGCGAGGGGCGAGTCCGGCGCAGTAGTTGTGCGTAACTGCCGACAGGGGGTACATCCGGGTGTACACCCAGTCGCCGGCCTGCAGTGGTGCCAGTGGTCGTGCCGTCTGCGGTGTTATTGCCTGGCTACAGAGTGCTTATCGCGCACGGGCCACATCGTGCTCGTAGGCGCGATGATGGTTGCGCTCCTCCTGGTGCTCTCCCGGGTGTGGGGCGCCATGGGTTGCCAACTCGCCGGGTAGGGGCAGGATACACCCTTGGAACATTTCCGCTGGCATCATCCCAGTGGCCGCATTCATGCGCCGTCGGATGCAGGACAGTGCGTCGGCGATGTGGCGGTCCCACTGGGTGTGGTCCTCCCCTAGGTGCAGCCGCAGTTGTACCTTCAGGTCTTGATTCCTGCACTTGGTCGGGTTGGCCCTGGGATGGTAGAAAGGGTGTGGTGTGGTGGATAATGTGTGCCTCTTGGCACCACCTTCTCCACTGGGCTACCAGGAACTGGCTTCCGTTATCCGAACCGAGCGAGGAACTCACGCATCAAGACATCGATGATGGTAGCCGCCCGTGCGTTACCGCAGGGGTAGGCTTCAGCCCATCGGGTCAACATGTCTGTCACGGCCACTAGGAAGCGCTTACCCTGCAGCAAGCGGGGGTACGGCCCCATCACGTCCAGCGCGAGTGTCTGGAACGGCGCCAACAGCTGGTGATGTTGCTATTGTTGTGTACCGTCTCCTCGGCAGGCCTTGCGGCACTGGCAGGTCTCACACTCCCGGATGTAGACCCGGATGTCCCGGTTCACCCTCGGCAAGTGGTAGTACTGGCAGATGGCTCACCGGGTCTGGTCCGAGCCTGGATATCCGGTGAGGTCATGGTAGTGATAAAACCACAGCGCCATCTTGCGCGCTTCTGGAGGGACGTAGGTTCTCTACCCGTCTGTCTCCCCTGCTGATCTGCTCAGGACCCGGTCATCTCGGAGTTGCCATGAGGGGTGGTCACCTCCGCGCGCTAGCGCGCGGCATCGGTCGGCGTCCGGCGATCGGCGCTGGGCCGTGAGGTCATGCCGCTCTAGGTCGGCCTCGGTGCTAGGCGGGCTTTCAGCCCCCTATACATTGATCGTAAGGCGATTGCAGGCAGGGAGCTCGTCGGCATTTGTGCTGGCGTGGGTGGGGGCAGGATTTCGTCCCACTCCTCCTTGTCCAACACCTCCTGGCTGCAGTCTGGATCGCGCGAGAGCAGGTCGGGGAGCTGAATTTCCGCGCCTGGCATGTGCTCGACCATGAAATCGAACGACTGCAGGAGCAGTGCCCAATGTATCAGCTTCTTCTTTCTCCCCTGCATTGTGTAAAGCCAGGTGAGGCAGCGGTTGTCAGTGCGGAGGGTGAAATGCCTGCCCTCCAGGTGCGGGCGGTATTTCTTTACGGCCCACACCACCGCCAAGCACTCCTGCTCGTTGCTGTGGTACCTCTTCTCCACCGAGCCTAACTTCGCGCTGGTGTAGTCTACCACCTGCCATTCTCCTAGGTCGTCCACCTGGTATAGCACGACTCCGGTGCCCAAGGCACTTGCGTTTGTCTGGAGGACGAGTGGGCACTCGGGGTCAATGCGGGCCAGAGTGTGGCACCGCGTGAAAGCATCTTTGATGGCCTCAAATGCTGCCTGAGCAGGCGTGCCCCAGCGGTAGTGGACTTGGGGTGACATCAGGTCTTTCAGGGGGGCGATGACCTGGGAAAAGTTGGGGATGTAATTCTGGAGCCAGTTTAGTAACCCGATAAACCGCTGCAGCTGCTTCCGGGTGCACGGGACTTCTGCCATCGCGATCTGCTGGAGATGACCTAGTTGAGGTCAGTTCCCCTCCGCGTTTACCACGTGGCCCAGGAAGTCGACCTCGGTGGCTCCGATATGGCATTTGGCCGGGTTGGCAGTCAGGTGGTTCGTGGTCAACCGCTCCATGACCAAGGCCAGATAGCGGCAGTGGTCCTCCCAGCTCGCCGAGTACACGCTGACGTCGTCCAGGTACGCTAGGGTGAACTGCCCGAGGTAGCCATCTAGCACTCGGGTCATAATGCACTTGAAGGTGGAAGAGGCCCACTTCAGGCCAAACAGCATGGTGCGGAACTGGAACTGCCGCCCGTCTGGCACCGTGAACGCTGTCTTCTCCAGGTCCCCTCGTCGTACGGGCACCTGCCAGTAGCTGGACTTCAGGTCTAAGGTGCTGAAGACCTGGGCCCTTCCTAGGCCGGCTACGGCGGCCTCGACGCTATTCTGGAAGGGGGCCGCTGATGGTCACTGCGTTTAATGGATGGAAGTCCATGCAGAAACGGTTGGTCCCATCCTACTTGTTGGCCAGCACAATGCATGCATTGTACCGGCTGTGTGATGGCTCGATGACCCTGCTGTGCAGCATCTCGTCCACCTGCTCCAGGATGGTCCGCTGCTCGCGGAACCCATAGCTGCGAGGTGGGTCAAACACTGGGTCATCGGTCAGAGTGGGGATGTAGTGTTCGGTGACAGTGATCCGCCTTAAGGGCCCGTATACAGCAAACACCTCGGGTCGGGCAGCGAGGACCTTATTTACTTCAGTCTGGTAAGTGGGGGGGACGTCGTGGCACAAGTCTGCTAGGGTCAGTACCATGTCCTGGTGGGGGGCGTCTGTCCTAGGGCATACAGTCAGGTCATATACTTGGTGCTGAAGCATACCTTTGATGCAGTAGACTATCGGGGCCAGGCATAATCCCACTCACTATTGCGCTACTAGCAGCACGATGTTTCTGTGGCTCGGAGATGGAAAATGGTATGTGTACTTGCCAACCAGTTTTGGACACAGTGGTATCAAGAGTACTTACATCAGCTGCAGCCCCGGGGTAAATGGCACATGACACAGCCTGGTCTTCAGGTGGGAGAGCTAGTCCTGGTGGGAGAAGAGAGTGTCCCACCCCTGTCATGGTGTCTAGCGAGAGTCGTCAAACTCCACCCTGGGAATGATGGCATCACAAGAGTGGTAGACGTACGCACACAGAAAGGAGAACTGCATCGTCTGGTACATAAGTTGTATCGTCTCCCACAACAATAGTGATGGTGCATCAAGTGACATACCATACTGTATATAGTGTAAATTGTGTTATGATTATGCTGGAGATCTCAGCCGGTCTCGGCGGGCGGTAATGTTCGGTAAAATAATACACGTGTTGTGCTTATCGTGGGATTCGGCGGATGGATACTACTCCTGCAAGTAGTCATCTGGCAACACTGTCCATTGGTAGAGCAGTAGACTTCAAGAAGGCGCCGCGGTAAGCTTCTTGGGAATTTTGTCAGTGATCTGGCACAGTTTTTAAGTATATACACAACAGTGACTTTTAACGACCGACGAGGATTTAGCATTTAAATAGCTCTAAACTTTCAGGACGCCGACGAATTTAACATTGTAAGTAGTGAAACTCTCGAAAATTATATAACAGAACTCACTACTAAATACCAGGATAGCTTTAACCTGTGCATCCCACAACAGGTGGATATGTTAGCACACAAAGTTTAGAGCGTAAAGGGTTCGGCCTGAAACACACTTAGTGTCTTCCCTACCTAGACCCCTCCAAAATATGCTTAGTTTTAATTTATGTTAGGAAAAAATTTACGAACTGCCAGAATACATCCGCATTTTGATACGACAAACAAAAAATATCGACTATGGCACGAATACACATGGCATCATTTACGAGACGAAGAGCAGATAAAATAAACTACAGTCATATCACTTTGGCGAAACAGCCAGTGGGAAGCGAAAGTCTCACGACTCAGAATCCAGGACCGTAGCGCCTGAACAATGACGAAGGGACTTTTGAATAAATTGTATTAAATACTGCCTCTCCAGACAATTAATGGCCCAGCTTTCCAGCTCCGCGACAATGCACAAGCTTTCGCTAACACCGTGGAAACAGAATTCCACACAAATATGCAGCATTGCGACAGACAATTCTCATCACATATTTACCGCGAACTCCGTGTTAAATTGGGACTGCTCACAGTCTCTGCACATCAGCTAAATCAGGCACAGAAAGTAAAGCGAGACATCAAACATGTCAGTGATGGCACATCTGATCATTGATCGCTTAATCTTTATTAATTCAAACTGATGAAGCGCGAAAAGCCACTGGGAACGACAGCATACAGACTGTTGTTCTCAAGCAGCTTCCAGAAGAGGCCCTAGAATATTTAGCTGCATGCATAAATGCAATGCTTAGATTAAATATTTTTCCCACCCAGTGGAAAGAAAAAAACTCAGTCTTCCACAAGCCAGGTAAATATAAAACATTACCCCAGAACCACAGACCTTATTGGATCCTAATCTATGTGTCGAAATTCGCCGAATGTATTATACTACATCGACTAAAGTTGGTTCATTCACGACAATAAACTACTGCCAAACGAACAGTTCAGCCTTCGCCGTACTCATGCAACAGTACGCCAGTTAGTGCATCCCACAGAATAGATAACAAGCTCATTAAATGTACAAGACTATGTATTCAAGACGTTCTTAGATGTATAAAAAGCCTTAGACAGAGTATTTCATGTGGGGCTAATCTACAAACTCTATACAACAGTATTCCTATACTTCTACATTAAAATAGTCGCGCCCTACTTAGCAGACAGAACCTTCAGAGTATCTATTGAAGGGGCTCTATTTGACATAAAACAACTTAGAACAGGAGTGCCACAGGGTAACATTTTAGGCCCTGTTCTCTTTAATATGTATGTAAGTGACATGCCATGCCCCACACACCGCCTAGTAAAGCTGGGCTGCAATGCAGATGACATGGTGCTGTATAACAGGTCCCACAAACTCCAGCTAGCGACAAACAGGCTACAAGTGGCACTCACTTAGTTTCAAAGTGATGCACATCCTGGCACATTAAAGTAAACACAACTAAGTCAAATAAGTCAAAAACTAATGTGTTTACTCATAAAAGTCCCCTCCCTGTCGACAACAGACAGCAAATAAGTTTGTTAAACAAACACATTCTCCGCAAAAAAAAATGTAGTAAAATACCTTGGGGTCTACATGGAATAAAAATTGCTTTGGCGCCACCATATAGACACCAAGCGAACACAAGCTCAGGGTAGAATGAGCTCCCTATATCCAGTCATGAGCAGGCGATGTGACAGCACTGTCAAAAATGGTTCACTGCTCTATAAAGCTCTCATACGCCCTTTCCTTCTTATTAGTAACGATTAATCATTTATCTTTAATTTTACTGGTATCTGTTTGGAATGGAAAAACGTAATCATTATTGAGGTTTAAAGTCTTATACTCTCGAGATCAGACATATGACATCACATTGTGTCTGAGGCATGGTATACTGTTGCCATATGTTTACAGTAAGTAAATTATCAAGAAACAATAACTAAAGTGAAAACGAACAAAAAAATCTTGACTGACAAAACTACTAAAATTAATACCAACACTAATCTGTAAATAGGTATAATATAAAGTTATCATTTTGTACTATTACTCTAGCAATGTATAGTTTTTATAATTTAACCAGACTGCATGTCCTATTAGAAAACAAAACACTAATAATTCTCATAGGACCAATTAAAGTTTGTATGTGACGTCGTCCCGACCATGGCCTCTAAGCCCGTGCTCCGCACCGCTAGTACCAGATCCCGTTTTCGGAGCGCACCCCTAGCCCAGCGGGAATGAGTCAGGCGAGCGCCTCGGGCGTGACCCAACTAGACTCAAATAAACTTCAGGGCACGAATCCCCGGGGGCTCGACCCCATAAAACAATTAAGGAACAAGACATTAGGACACAATTATTAATTCACATGCATTAAACAAGTGCATCGTAGCATGCACGGAGTAGACAACGAACCTCATTACCAGTAACCGCGGTCTCTGGCCTTAATAAAAGTGCCCATGACAATAATCAAGACGGATTAGGAGAAATCCAACAAAAACAGTTCACAGTGAGACAATATGTTAATAAATTTCCAATCGCCAACTTGATGCCACAATTCAAATAATTAAATACTATAAAATAGTTGTTAAGCCTTAAGCACCCAATTACCAGGTGCTACCCTTTAATTGAGCACCTGGAACATGTTTTTAGCTAATAATAGAGCAAATTAAGTTGACTTGTCCCCGAACAGGGGTCGCTGCCCAAGAGCAGGGGAAGGTCAGGCAGAGGGGAGAAGCGGGAGCGGTCCCCAATAGGGATGCAAACGATACATCGATGTTTTGAAAACATCGATGTATCGCTCATGAAACATCGATGTTAGCATCGATGTTTTGAAGAGCGATACATCGCCGATGCATCGACGAAAAAGTCCAAAAACATCGACTTTGTTCATCATTAAAATTGCCCTAGTTTTTAATAATGTTTTGGCTATCATTTCATGAATATTTATTGAATATATAAAAAAACATTACGATACGACATTTAATTTTTAAGATACAATTTTTTTTAACTGTCTATACTTACTATAAAAACCTACATTTTTAAGTAGGTAGGTATCATAAATGTTGTAAATACTGAACTTTATGGTTGATTTCAGTATATTTTTTTCCCAGTACTTTAAGATGTGTAAAATCATTTGAAAAAAAAAATACTGTTAAAAAAATTTGTTTACATAAGAATTTTCTTTAAAGTTTTGAATAATATAGGGAAAAAGCAGCGAGACTTTATGGACAATTTCATAGCTTGTTGTACATACAAGCTATTGATTGGTACCGATACGGTCTCGCTAGCTCTATCGAGAAAATCAATGTTACATTTTAAACCTGCACATACACTTCATGCTTTTTCCCTATTTTTTTTTCAATTAAAAATAAATTGTGTAAAAAAATTGTTATTTTTTAAATGATTTTGGACTTCGTAAAATACTGGAAAAAAATGGTAAGGATAGCAACCAAAATGGTTTAGCAATTTACCTACTTTTATTTATACTTAAAAATGTAAGTTTTATAAGTATCGAAAATAAAAAGAACGTTTCTTGAAAACTAAATGTCGTATCGCAATGATTTTTGGATAAATAGATCTCTCATGATCTGTACTATTTACAATATATTCATAAAATGATAACTAAAAACATTAAAAAAACAAGGGGAATTTTATTTTAAGTAAGCCTGTGTCTTAAGGCTGCAGTCTGCCCGGGCACACACACGGTGCTCAAGATATCCGAGTGGGGTCTGTTTACAAAAAGCATTTAAGTGTTCGCTGAATGCCGAAAGGTACTTTTGAATTCGGATTAAGTTTTTAAACTGTGTTTTTAATAGAGTGAAAATGGCTAAAAGGCGTGTTTTCTGAGTAATTTTTAGGCATAAAACAACCTATACAGAATCTTGAAACCACTTAAGGGCAGTGTAGTACACCTTTAACTTCATTTCTCGGTCATATAATGTTACGGTCACCGCTCAATTCTCTCAGTTATCCTGTAACGACGAGAAGACCGCGCGCCAGTCCAGAGGAGACATTGCGCTAGAAGCACCAGCGAGCATCGCGCTTATCATCCCACCTCACTAACACACATAAATGCCGAACAGACGGCCAGCTTTACATACATTTAAATTACGGACATGCCCTTTTAATGTTTACCTTTACTTCTGCTAATGTTGTGAAGTTGTAGTCATTTAAATTTGTCCACAACTCTTTGAAGTTTACTGAGAGCTGGTCAAGTAGTTCATGCGGATTTTTAAGTTTTTGGTAGCAGAATTTTCTTTTAATACATGTTTTTGTTCTGCACGAAACACGACTGTAAATAGGTTGTGGATATTGTGGTGAGGAATCTGTAGTAGGTATGGTTTTTGGCTACATACTATAGTTTAAATCATTTTGGCATGTTTTTCCCGATATTTAAAAACATCGGTTAAAACATCGATGTATCGGTTGTCAGAACGATGTTTTTTGACATCGATGCTTTTTCGTTTGAACATCGATGTTCGTGATATCGATGTTTTTAAGAGCGATGTTGCATCCCTAGTCCCCAAGCAGGGGTCGCTGCCCAATAACAGGAAGAGGTAGGAAGGAGGAGCGGTCCTTCAGAGAGGTCGCTGCCTAAATAATACTGTTCAAGTATGTTGTCACTTTTATTAACCCAGAAATTACTGGGAAGAGCTTTTTTCCCTGGCTTAGCTCAGCCAGAGTAAATATACAATGTATGTACATATTCATCAGGGAGGGCACATCTGTACCCTTCCTGTGCATACATATTCGAATTACAATGCTCTTTACATTCACTTGTATAATTTAAAGGCTTCTTGATACAACACTGGGTATTTACATATTTGTCCTGAATTAGGCTGGGCAGGTAGACAAAGTTTCCTTAATTTACATTCCCCTTTGTCTGTCATCTAGGGGCGGGTGGCGAACTAACTTTTCTCCCCATAGATTATGTAGGATGGGTGGCGCACTTAGGGCTTGTGCTATCATACCAGCCGAGGCCAAACTGGTGGACATGACAATTCGCCCCCCTCCCTCTGTGGCCTTGGCTGGGATCGTTGCACATGCCAGGAGTCAGCACACTGGGCTTCAGTCCCAGGGCTGGCTCTTCTACACTGGCCACTACACTTCGCGGAGGTTAGTCGGTAGTGGGCTGGTCTGCCCAGCCGTTCCCATGGTCGTAGGGTCCTGGAGGTAGTTGTCCTGGTGTAGAGGGGCCAGTAGGTTCCTGGGATTCGGGGTTTTTGGACAGATCTGTTTTCCATCTCCATGGCTGCAGGTGAATCCTGTTCTGGGGAAACCATATTCCTCGGTCTGGAAAAGGCTCTTTCTTCCAGTGGCATCTTGCCTTTGAGAGGGCGCCGCTCAGCGGCTGTCTCCATGACTGCATGGTCGATTTCCCCTTTGGGGTTCCTCCTTTCTGGCACCACTGAAAACCACTGCCCGAGTTATTTTGGCTTAGCTTGGTTGTGGCAGAGCGAAGGGAAGGAGTTTCTTGAGGTCTCTGGTCCCCTTGTGTCAACACAACCATAGGTTGGTCTCTGTGTTGTTCAGTGCAGATTCCAGGATTAGGGTTAACACCACTTTGATTAGGGGCATTCAGGTCACCCATTCCTTTGGTGCCCCAGTCAAGAGTCCGGCGGGACGTTCGTCCGAAGTGTATAGTTTGATCTTCAAAGTCCAATATCGCCTGCTGCTGCGTGAGCCAATCTTGGCCCAGCACAAGTTCTTCTCGAAGGTCCTTTGCGACTAGACATGGGATCTCCATCTCCACATCGGCTATGCAGCATTGTACCACAGCATTGCCCAGTAAGGTCATGGTGGATCCCTGGGTGGCAAGCTGTGCCATTTGGGGTTGGGAATTAATAGGGGTCCCTATTATCTGCACAACACTCTCGCGCACATAATTAGTGGTGGCGGCTGAGTCGATAAGAGCCTGAATGGGCTGTGAGTCCAGTTGCACCTTGACTCTTGGCAGTTCTTGTTGTGGGTGGTGCTGTACGCACATAAGGCTCGGGGTCGGTCTACCTTCGAGCCGAGCTTGGGAGTTGAGGTCTTCTACCTTCGGTGTAGGGGTAGGGCTCGTTGGCACCACTCTTTCCCTCCAGGGGTCTACTGTGTTGAGGCTGTTCCTTTCAGACTGTTTGCAGCGGAGCACTGGGCAGTCTTTGTGAAAGTGTTGTTCAGGGCAGTGACAAAACTTCGGCAACCTTTTGTTGGGGGTAGCATATTCTTGTACCAGGGTTGGTGGTGAACAAGGTTTACTTGTTACAGTGCCCCTAGTTTCGAGACAGTCTCGCTGCACGGCAGTGGCTCGAACCATAAGTTCGGATAAATTCTCGGGAGGCGGATGCCGTAGAAATAGCCGTAGGTTGGGCCGCACCAGCTCCAACAAGGTAGGGAGAAATTCATTTGGGTCTCTCCCTGGGTGTAGCCTCTTATAAAGTTTCCTTTTCTGTAGTAAGAAACTTTCGACATCCTCTCCTTCCTTTTGTTTGGTACCATATAATTGGGCAGTAAGCTTGGCCAGTCTTGATTGGTTTCCAAAATGGTTCAGGAAGCCCCCTGTGAACTCTTCCCAGGTGTCATACAGCCCTTCATGGTTATTCCACCATCTAGAGGCTTCCCCAAGTAGTAATGGACTTATCTGGTCCACCCATTCGGTGGGGTGGATTGCATGTGCCCGTAGGGCTTGCTCCCATTGGTGGACAGATTGCACAGGGTCCTCATGATCCTGCCCTCTAAAGGGCCGAGGTACACTTGCAGATCCTGTACTTGAAGGTAAAGTGGGATTCACTCTACACTGGACGCAGGTAAACGACAGCCCAGCAAGGTCCAGTGGTGTATCTTCCCAGCCTAGACAGGCGAGATGGTAGTCGCGATGGCAGGCCTGGCAGGTGACGAAGACTAGGGCTGTCCCTGGGCAGTTCGGCGCGAAGCAGCGCCGGGGAGCTGGAACTGTTAGCTTCTTCTCTACCAGAAGTTGTCTGCAGGGCTGGCATATGTGGATATATGCCTGTTCACTGACTTGTTCCACGATACTAAGGCATCGTAGGTGAAACTGGGAATTGCAGCATACACAGGGAATGCTGGGTCCATCCGGTGCACTGCAGCGAGGTGCGGCACAGGATCCAGAAGACATCCTTCAGTTGGGTTGGGTGCCACCAGATGTTTTCTGCACTCCTGGAAGTGGATGTAGCTCTGGCTGTGCTGATAGCTCTCGTAGAGGCAGGGCGTGGGCCCCACGTTGGGCGCTAAATTGACTTGTCCCAGGCAGAGGGGAGGAGCGGGAGCGGTACCCGAACAGGGGTTGCTGCCCAAGAACAGGAAGAGGTAGGAAAGAGGAGCTTTCCTCCAGAGAGATCGCTGCCTAAATAATACTGTTCAAGTTTTTTTTTATTTTTATTTTTTTTTACAAAGAGGACTCCCACTGAAGGGAGTCACCCACCAAAAAATCCATCATTTAATAATAAAGGGTACAAGGTACAATAAAAGATTGGTACATGGGCACAAGGCCTGCAAGGTGACAATAGTCTTTATTCAACAAAGCAGAGCTACCCCGACGAGGTCGTCCTTGATGCTCAGCTACTTATTGATGGGCGAGTTCTTCACGGCTGCTGGGGGTCCGCAGGGCTCGGATGGTGCCGCACCGTTGATGGGCCGGCGCGGAACAGCGGAGAGAAGATCATCAGGGCGGCGCCGAGGAGGATGGGGTTCCCACAGTGCTACAAGTCGGCGTGGAGGCCCCAGGGTCATCTGTCTGGTCCACCGGCCGCGTCTACGTCGTCCGGCTGTCCTTCGTCAAGTAAGTGATCGTAACTGAAAAGCGGACGTCGTGGGTGCGGTGCGTCGGGCGGCGGCTCCGCCAGCTGCCGAATATACGGATTGTCGCTACGTCGGCAACGACGAAGGAAAGTGTCGGTCGTCTGACAGAGCAGGTGGTGGAGGTGCGGAAGTCCCGTCCTGTCCAACAGTGTCTGGCGGAGCGTGGCACGAGGGAGGCCGAGGGGAAGGCGGGCACCAAGAAAATATGAGCACGTGACAGGGCGAAGGTTGGAACGAGATGAGTGAACCCAGACCGGGCAGGCGTAGATGAAATGTGAGATGACATATGAGCGATATGCGGTGAGGCGAACTGGGAGCGGAACGGCGGAGGACGGCCTGAGTACGGTGGCCAGCTGGGCCAAGACGGCGCGGGACTTGGTGCGGACGAATTCCAGGTGCGGAAGAAAAGTGAACGAACGATCGAGGGTGACCCCGAGATAGCGGAGGGTGGGCGACCAGGGGACGACTACGGTGGAGATGCGGGGGGGGCGGTCCTGGTGAGGATGAAGACGGGAGAAAATGATAGAGCGTGATTTGGAGTGATTCAAGCCGATGCCGTGCGCAAGGAACTGGGCGTTGAGTGAGGTGAGTCCGCGGGCAAGGCGGTCGCCAAGCAGCCGCTCGGAGACGGAGGAGGCGAGGAGACAGGTATCGTCGGCGTACTGCACCAGGTAGGTCCCAGGCGGGGGCTGCAAGTCGGAAATGTGGAGGGCGAACAGGAGAGGCGAGAGAATGGCGCCCTGGGGGACGCCGGCGAGAATGGGCCGGGGTGCGGAAAGCGTCCCCTCTACTCGAACCCGGAAGGAGCGACCCCCCAGGAACGAGCAGAGGAGACGGACCAGGTGCGGCGGAAGACCGATGGCGGAGAGGCGAGAGATGAGTTGGGAATGCGGAACGGAGTCGAATGCACGGGCCAGGTCCAAGAGCACCATGCCCGTGTGTTGCCTCCTGGCGAACCCCTGCACCACCAGGAGTTCCACACGGGCAATGGCGTGGGTGGTGGAATGACGGGGGCGGAAACCGAACTGGTGATGGGGGAGCAGGTGAAGGGTGTTGACTTGAAGAAGAAGGCGCCGGTGGATGACTCTCTCTGCGATCTTGGAGAGGATGGGGAGAAGAGAGATAGGACGGTAGGAGGAAGGTAAGGAGGAAGGCTTGCCGGGCTTGGGGATGGGCGAGACGATGGCGAGTTTCCAAGGAGATGGAAAATGGCAGAGGATGAACATGGCGTTAATGATGCGAGTGAGAAAAACAGTGGCTTTACGGGGAAGATGGCGTAGAACGGGGGTGGGAATGGAGTCGGAGCCGGGGGCCGAACGAAACTTGAGACGGGAGAGCAGAAAGGTGACTTCAGAAGGCGTGGCAAGCGGGAAGGGCAGGGCATCAGGGAGGAGGGGGAGAGTGACGTGACGGGACAAGGGGGAAGGAGCATCATCATCATCCGAGGACTCCGACGACAAGGTGGGGTGGGGGGCGGAGGCGAAGGTGGTGGCGAGGTAGGCGGCGACCGCCTCGGTCCGCTCCGAAGCCGTCTCCGCCACCCCGACAGGAAGAGTGAGGGGAGGGATGGAGGTGGGGACGGAACGAAGGCGACGGATGTAAGACCACAGAGAGCCAGAGGTAGCGGTGAGGGATCCGAGGCGCTGCGCCTCCAGTCGGGCCCTCCACCCCGCGATCAACCGGCGGCACCACCCCCGGAGCACCAGGTAAACTCGGCGATGCAGCGGGGAGCGGCTCGCCTGCCAGCGACCACGGAAGCAGTTGCGCAAGGACACGGCGTCACGGAGATACGGCGGGAAGGGGACGAAGGCGCGAGCGGAATGTGAGAAGAAGCGGCTGTAGAGATGGCGTCGGAAAAGTAGAGGACTCGGTCGTCGAGTTGAGCAGGAGTGGCGAAGGGAAGCGTGAGGTCCAGAGCATCGGAGAGGGAATCCTGGAAGCCATACCAGTCGGCGTGGATGAAGTCGTACCGGGGGAGGTGAGGGTCGGTGTGAGGAAAGAAGTGGAGCGAGCCGAGGACAGGCAAGTGGTCGGAAGTACCGGCGGTGATGGTGCGAAGGTGAGAAATGACGGGAAGGGGTGATGAGAGAGCGAGGTCGATGACACTGGGGCGGCGATGGCGCTGGGCCGGATAGAAGGTCGGTGTGGGTGGTGCGTGAAGAGAAAGGTGAGTACGCCGGAGGAATTGACGGAGGGAGCTGCCCCGCCGGTTCGCGGCAGCGTAGCCCCAAAAAGGATGGGTCGCATTGTAGTCCCCAGCCAGCACGACTTGGGCGTCGAGCCGCCCGAGGGCCACAATGTCGTCGGTAGGGAAGGGGAATTGGGGCGGGAGATAGAGCGAGACCAAAGTCAGGGAGTACGGAAAACCGTGCAAACGCACGGCGACAGCCTCGGCCGCGGGGGAAGACGGAACGAGACGACGATGGTGGGACAAGGTAGCGCGGACGAGTAACGCCACCCCTCCGCCCCGACCATCACGATCGGCGCGGTGAACGGCGTACCCCGGAATATGGAGGGGTGTGGGGGGGGGGTCGAGCCAGGTTTCTGCGAGGAACACGACATCGGGAGAATGCACCCGGAGAAGGTGGAGAAGATCGTGGAGTTTGGGAGGAAGGGAGAAGGTGTTCCAGAGAAGGATACTAAGGGGTGGGGCGTGATTCATCAAAGAAATTTAGGAGGGCTTGGAGGAGCACCTCAAATTTCTCCAATGGGGTCTGGGCACGGGAAAGCGCCGTCAGGACCTGGCGGATGAGTGGCAGGTAGTGGCGGATGAGCGTGATGAGTTCCCTCAACATGGATGTCAGCGAAGTGTCGTCTGAGTCGGCATCGGCGGGGCGAGTGGAAGTGGATGACGTGGCGGGTGGCCTCTGCGAAGAGGATGAGGTGAGGTGAGCATGAGGTGGTGCCCGGGAAGAGGAGGAAGGCGGGTCGCGGCCCTGCCAAGCAGGAGTCCGCAGGGCCAAGAAAGTCCGAACGTCAGAAGGGAGCGGAGCAGACGGGCGCGGAGCGTCGGTCGTCATCGTCGGGTCAGCAGGTCGCGGCGGGTGTCGTCGGATGTATGCCTGTATGACACGGCAGTCCGTCGAGGTAGCAAATTGCGGCCCGTCGCAATTGACACACTTTTTAGTCGTAGAGGTGCAGTCTCGCGACCAGTGGCGCCCAGCGCATTTGAAACACCTGGGGTCCCGCTCGCAGCGTGTCGATGGATGTCCGGTGGACTGGCACCGATAGCACTGGGGTACCCTCCCAGAGCCCAGGTAGCGCTCTACGGTCACCACCCAGCAGCCTAGCGTCTTCAGTTTGAGGAACTGCGTCGCCTCCCCTAGTCCGTTGGTGCAGACGAGGAAGGGCCGGGTTGTTGAGTCGGCGGAGGTGCGGAGCGGAAAGACGGCGCCCACCGGGAGGCCGAGGTCCAGGAGAGCCTCCTTGACCTCGTCCGCGGTGGTGGAGGAGGGCAGGCGCTTGACCACAACACGGTCGGTGCGCTCGTCGGGACGCAGGTGGGTGTAGGGCTGGTAGCCATGTCTCTTGAGGTGGTCGAAGAGGAACTGATGATTGTGAGGATTAGCGGTGTAGAAAGACGTACGGTCGTTAATGGAGGTGGCGGTGAGTGGACCGGTGAGCAAGGACTGCAGGTGTTTGATGTGGAGGAAGGGTTGAGCGGTCGGCGAGGAGCGAATGCCAATGGGTGGCATGCGAGGCGGCTTAGGTGCAGACGGAGCAGAGGTGGCAGGCCGCTGAGTCGTGGATGGCGGAGGTTGCGGAGGGGAGACAGATGTAGAAGGTTGAGGCTGGGGCGGCGTGGCAACAGTCTTATGTCTCTTCGGGTGCTGGGTACGACGAGGCTTGGCGGTGAGAGGAGGAGCAGATGAGGCGGCATCGTCGATGTCAGAGTCAGGCAAGAAGGATAAGGATCCGTAGCGGTTGTTCACTGGGACGGCGTCATCCAAAGAGAGCACGTCGCGGAGAGGCCGCTTGGTGGTCTTCCGAGGCTTCACGAACCCAAAGTCGTCGTCTGAAGTAGCTGGAGTGGCGGTGTCCATGGGGTCCACAGGCGCGTCAACGATGAGAACGGGTAAGGAGGGAGCGGCAGTCACGATGGGCGAGGTGATAGAGGCAGTGGTGGTGGTAGTGGTGTAGACGGACAGAGTAGGAGACGAGGTAGCAGTCGGAATAGTGGACAGGTCGATGACGGCGAGGTGTTTCGAGTCGCTGACCTTGATGTTGGCGCTCTGGGGGCGGACCCCCGCCGGTGCCGAGGGCGAAGGCAGAGCCCCCCCCCCCTTCCCCCGACGCGGAAGAGGCCGCCACACCAGGCGCGGTCGGCTTCGTCGTTGATGGTTGCGAAGATGCAATTGCTTTCGCCGGTCGTCCAGAAGTTTTCGTCGGCGTTGGTCGGTCGGTCAACATGGTGGCTTCGGCCGAAGGCCTCAGACCGAGATCGCCTCCGCCCAGGTTTGGCGTCGTCGGGTGTTTCAGTCAACAAGGTGAAAAACTATCATGTTCAGCAGAAAGGATGCTTTCATCAAACTCCTCGGGAAGAGGATCTGACTGTAAGAATTCGTTACATAGAGCATTGACGGCTGCTTCAACGGTGTCTAGTTGAAGACCCAAAGCATTAATATTATGCACAGCCTAAATAGTGACATCAGGAGGTGCTAATATTGTCTGCATCCTTTCAATTATGCGCTTTAACTGTGTTTCCCGAAGATTGAACCTGAGCACAAATGCTTTGGAACCCATTTGAAAGAGAGAAATACGAGAATGCCAAACTTAATACAGTGTGCCTAACGGCCGCAACGAAACAATGACCGAGATCGACACCAGCACAAAATGACACACAAGGTTGGGTTACATCCGCAAGTCTTGGATACAGATAATTAGGCAGCGTTAATCTGCTTTTCACAAAAAAAAACCTTGATGAAGACTTCAGCAAAAAATAAAACAACCAAATTACTCACACACGTGTCCGATACTACTATGCATGAAATATGCACTCAAACAATTTAGACCCAAACCTAAAAACGTGTCATTCCACATCATATTTTTGTTTTGTTTTGAAGAAGATATTTGAGAAATGTTTTGTGTTCTAGCAGCTCCAGGCGATGAAGCAGATTCACACACAAACACGATTTGAAACATAATTAACGTTGCATACGGAAACCAAATAACACACCAACTCGAGTTCGGGAACTTAATTGTGCGATGATCCGGCCCAGAGGACCAAAAATGTTGTGTATATGCTTAAAAACTGTGCCAGATCACCGACAAAATTTCCAAGCAGCTTACCACGGCGCCATCTTGAAGTCCACTGCTCTATCAACGGACAGTGATACCAGATGACTACTTGCAGGATTAGTATCCATTAGAGCTGTAGCAAACCGTATGTATTCGTTACTGAGTAACGGGTGCGGCATCTAGTAACGAGTAACGAAACGTTACACACGAATGCATTTCGTTACTCGCATCTTTCGTATGTTTCACGCATGCACGCGCGTATTCGTTACAAAGAACTATGTTTGTTTATTAATAAAAGTATAATTTGGAAATTCGTCGTCCAAGTTTTTTACTGTTTATTAAAGGTATTGTGTGTGTAGACAAGTTTTAGATTCGAACAGAAACAACGTAAGAAAGTATTTTTTACAAATTATAACTATGTATGTTTTTGTTTTTTATAATCGCGTATTTTCACGTATTATGTTCTTATCTTAAAATATATTATAATAAAGCCGCTCTAATGAGAGTTAATTGTTTCTTGGTTAACAAAAGCTGTTAATTATCAAATATTTTTAATTGTTTATATTCGATTTATTTTTATTTACATGACGTCATACTGTACGCGTACGAAATACGACTCGATACAATGCTGTTACATAACATAGCATGTGCCATGTCATGCGGTATCAGAAGTAACGAGTAACGATACGAAAGTAACGAGTACTAATTGTTATAGTAACGAATACATACGGGTACACATTTTTTCGTTACTTTTACACCTCTAGTATCCATCCGCCGAATCCCACGATAAGCACAACACGTGTATTATTTTACCAAAAAGTCACCATTAAAAAAAACCGCTAACCTGCTACCTTCACGCGTACACAGGGGGAACACACAATATTTGTTGACGCCACTCCCGCTGCCTTAAGTTTTGAATAAATATTAAATTAAAAATGATCTCAGGGGGAAAAAGGGTGGTTCGACCTCGTGGCTGCAGGCAGGAGCGCGTCGTTATTTTAAACTACCCGGGCTGTTTAGGCCACCCAGGACGCCTTGAAATAAAAGGGAAATGACTGATAAAACACTGTAATTTATTACTGCTTAATACACCTGCTTGTCCAACGCCTGGCCGAGTCTGTTGTCAGACCAATGCTTCACGATCGGTTCAACACATTGACGTTGCGTGCGAACAGGATAGGCTACAAACACGTGTATAAAGTACTATCCTTAGACCGATACTGAAGACACGAAGACTGTGGCAAATTATTGTAGTACTGATAAATTGCAACTGTTTATATGGTAATTGAAGATTAACATACAATGGCAGCAGTATACGATCAAACATTCTTAAATGTGATTGCAATATAACCTACTACAATACGAATGTTTCGGATTTTGCGTAAGCCCAACTAAATGAAAATCATACTAGAGTCACACAAGCTCCTTAAAGGTTGACAAAGTTATTACTTGGTAAGATTGCAAATACATATATTACACAGTCAAAATTAGCTAAATAGAAGACATGTATATTAAAAAATTAGTACACCATTGCCATCAGCCGCGGTCTCGTGTTCGAGATCGGGCGCAGGTCCTAGCGGGTTGGCTGGCTTTCTTAGCGTTTTCTGCTCCGGGAGGGCGCCAGGCTAGCTCGGTGTCTAACCGTGTGATGGTCGTGGGTTCGTTGCCCCAGCGTGGTCCGCTAGAACCATCGGCGGTGGTGAAATTTGTTTCCTGATTGGGTTGTTTAAGTTAATTGACATACACTGTTTGGTTTTTCTACGGGTCGCACGTCGCGCACGGGGGGTGCGGGGTGGACTTTTTATTGTTCACGATTGACACTGGTTCATTACATTGGGCGCGAGGTTTACTCGGCGGTACATGACTGCCAATGGGGCGTCGGAACACGTAGAAGTTTTGATTACACTATGATTACAATTACACTTGATAAACTGGCACTCTGTGGTGCTTTTAAGTACACGATTACACGGCACACGTTATTTGAGAAAGACACCTGCGTGTCTCTACGTGCGTTTACTTAAGTCCTCACGTCAGTTGCAGTCGAGGGAGAGCGTTCAATTAGCATCGGCTAATTTCGTAATCTGTAATTGGCGACGAGCGGGCCCACCTGTGCGGACCGCGGCTCGCTACTAAATTTAAACACGTTTAATCTTGAAGTTAGCCTGTGCCTGTGCACTAGGCGATTAAATAAAGTTCTGGGGTGGCGGGAGACGGCCCGCTCCGAATACTGCACGGCCCCACGTAATGCTTTGTGTGGGGCGTGTTAATTTGATGCGGCTGGGTTAGGCCCTACACCGGAAAACGGACCGGGCGCGCACGGGGAGTATTAAAAAGAGGTTTTGGTGGTGACTATAATTACCAGATGGACGTTCGGTGAAACAAAGAGATGCTGGCTCCCCGTGGGACGTGCGTCCATTCCGGTCCGCGAGTCGCGCTGTACTGACGTGCAGCCCTGGCGCGAGGGGAGGGAAAAGCTCCCTGTCGCGCCAGAGTTTCTAAAGTTCCGTTATTCGTAAAAAATCTATATAATTAAAAATTTTAAGTGGCTCTAAATTCACATAATAAAACATAATGATTAATCTAATATCTATATATGTTATAGAAATGACATTTAATAAGTTTGTCTAAAATAAGTTTAAATATTAGAGTCAAGCTGGAGACTGTCTGTTTCTTGAAAACTACTCCAGTGGCGAACGATAATGCTAATTTGGGGTGGTTTGAATTACGTCACACGTTTCCCTACTGAAATTAGGCTGAAGGCCGCAAGGGTTGCACTCACAGCTGTTTTAGCGGAAAACTACACGTGAGTGAGCCGGGCACTCCTACGTCGCACTTTATTAATTAGGGACTTTTGATTGTTTTTGATTACGTTATTATTGCGTGGGGAATTTTGTAGGCACGGTGAGTGCATTGCATGCGTAATTAGAAATGGTTCGCTATTCTCTACCTTGGGGCTGCGGTCTGCTCACTTGACTCGAGTGGGCCATGGCTAGGGGCGCTTTCCGTTAGCGGAGCCGAGTACTGGCGGGTGCAGGTCGGGCTTTGGGGTGGCCTTCGGCCGTACGATGTCAAACGCCCCCCCCTCGAGAAGCCCGACCTTGCGCCGCGAGTGGCTCCGCCATGTGAGGGGCGCCCCTAGCTTTGGCAGCAGCACCGCTTCAGCGGTGTCCGTGATGGCCGCAGCGGGTAGGCTCTGCGTCCTGGGTGGTGGCCTGTTGACGTTGTCCCTCAGCGTCTGGTACGGCGTGGATGGGTACAGCCTCCTCTCCCGTTCCGGTGTGCCGGGCGGGTTTGGAGTAGAGGCCTCCTCGTCCCCGTCGTCCAGTTCCATCATCATGAGGGTGGTGTCGGCGTGGTCGTTGTGCGGTTGTGCCCTAAGCACCTCCCCGGACTCGTTCTCGGGGGGTGACAGTTGCTCCGAGTGTGGCTGCGGTGTCTCGCAGCGTGCGGCGGTGCGGTGGTGGCCAGGGTGACGGCCGGCAGGGGCGGCGGCGATGAAGGTCAGGCGGCTTTCGGCAGGCGGGCAGCAAGCGCGGGTGGCGCTCGGCACGGCCCGGCTCAGCCTTGCCGACATGCGGGCGTTTCGCGGCCCGTTGTGCCAGACGGATGACAGGTGTCATCGTCTGAGTGACGGTCACGTGCGGTGGTGGGGCGGTCGGGCGTCCAGGTGCCGGGGCGTCGACCTGCATTGCATCAGCCAGATGCAGGGAGCTCAGGCGACCCGGTAGCCGCGGTGAAGTCACGGTGTTGTGGCGCGGCGCCTGTGGCGGCTTGAGTGCGCGTCGCCTCGGCGGCTGCTGTGGCAGGCTGGCCGAGGGGTGGCGTCGTGGCGCCTGTGGCGACTTGAGTGCGCGTCGCCTTGGCGGCTGCTGTCGCAGGCTGGCCGAGGGGTGGCGTCGTGGCGCCTGTGGCGACTTGAGTGCGCGTCGCCTCGGTGGCTGCTGTGGCAGGCTGGCCGAGGGGTGGCGTCGTGGCGCCTGTGGCGACTTGAGTGCGCGTCGCCTCGGTGGCTGGTGTGGCAGGCTGGCCGAGGTGCGGCGTCGTGGTGCATGTGGCGACTTGAGTGCGCGTCGCCTCGGCGGCTGTTGTGGCAGGCTGGCCGAGGGGTGGCGTCGTGGCGCCTCTGGCGACTTGAGTGCACGTCGCCTCGGCAGCTACTGTGGCAGGCTGGCTGAGGGGTGGCGTCGTGGCGCCTGTGGCGACTTGAGTGCGCGTCGCCTCGGTGGCTGGTGTGGCAGGCTGGCCGAGGGGCGGCGTCGTGGCGCATGTGGCGACTTGAGTGCGCGTCGCCTCGGTGGCTGCTGTGGCAGGCTGGCCGAGGGGCGGCGTCGTGGCGCCTGTGGCGACTTGAGTGCGCGTCGCCTCGGTGGATGCTGTGGCAGGCTGGCCGAGGGGCGCTGTCGTGGCGCCTGTGGCGACTTGAGTGCACGTCGCCTCGGCGGCTGCTGTGGCAGGCTGGCCGAGGGGCGGCGTCGTGGCGCCTCTGGAGCATGGAGTGCGCGTCGCTTCGGCAGCTGCTGTGGCAGGCTGGCCGAGGGGTGGCGTCGTGGCGCCTGTGGCGACTTTAGTGCGCGTCGCCTCGGTGGCTGCTGTGGCAGGCTGGCCGAGGGGCGGCGTCGTGGCGCCTGTGGCGACTTGAGTGCGCGTCGCCTCGGCGACTGCTGTGGCAGGCTGGCCGAGGGGCGGCGTCGTGGCGCCTCTGGAGCACAGAGTGCGCGTCGCTTCGGCAGCTACTGTGACAGACTGTCCGAGGGGTGGCGTCGTGGCGACTGAGCCTCGAAGCCAGGCGGGCACCGCGGGGCGAATCCAGGTGGCAAGGCCTCGCACAGGCGTCCCGGCGTCGTGGCCCTGGGCGTTGCCTTGTCCAGCGTCCCTTTTGAGACCGCATACTCATGTAGCAGTGAGGACGGCTGCATGACGTTGAAGCTAGGCGGTGGCGACGGTGTGGCGCGACGTGTCGGTGTCGAGTCTGGTGGCGTCCCGGATGAGGCGTGTATCGGAGACGATGCGGTTTGCATCGAAATGGTTCTTCGCGGCACGGTGACGGTGGTCAGGTGTGGTGGCGAGGCCATCCCGGCGTCGTGAGGTGTCTCCGACACGAGGCGGGTTCGGGACGTCGTGACAGACTGCGGTGGGACGGTCGGCGTCGTGCGTCGTTCGGTCGGCTTCAGCGTGTCAAGTGTCGTCACAGTCATGTTGAGTGGCGTCAGGTCTGCGAGGGTTGTTGAGGCTGGTGGCTTTGGGCCTGGAGGTGGAGGGAGCAGGATTGGCGGCGAGAGGTTGACGAGCGTCGGCGTCGGGACGGAAGGCGTCCTTGGTGAGGCGTAGCGCGTCGGCGTGAGTGGCGTCAGGTTGATGAAGCGTGGTCTCGCTGGTGACGGTGTTTCCGGACTTGGGTCGGGAGGCGTCAGGTCTACGAGGGACGCCGAGGTTGGTGGCGACGGGACAGGAGGCGACGGGAGCGGGATTGTTGGCGGCAGGATGATGGTCATCGGCATTGGGACGGTTGTACGTGACGGTGCGTATGTCGTCGGGGCGTGCGTACGTGATACGTCATGCGTCTGCGTGAGTGGTGTCTTGATGTCGTGAATCGTCGCGGCGTATCGTAGGGGAGGAATTATTAGCGTTGCTTCCGAATACTGCACTTGGGTGGCTCGTTCTGCTGTACATCGCGCGCACGTGAATGTGAAGGACTCGCGCCTCAAAGTCCCTTCACGCTCGTTGGTGCAGCTACGATGCCATAGGCCGGCACACTCGTCGCAGTGGTAGCCCATGCTACTTCCTCCAGGACACGACAGGTTTCCACACATCGTCACCCCATATAGGCGGTACTCTTGACAATAGCCACACTCGTACCCCGCGGCGGTCCTGCCATATGGGTACCAACTCGGGCAGGGATGGTAACACCCGATGCATTCGTCTGCATACATCTCTTGTTATCGTGCGTGTTCCGCTGTGTCGATTCGTGTTTTTCACTCGTGGCTCTGAGCACGCCGTGCAAGTCTGCGCGCGGGGTCGCGCTCGCCGGCTGGGCAGGTGCCCGGACAGCCGCACAAAACGGAGGCCGAGAATGGCCGCGGCGCGGGCGGGGGTGCGGATGGGTGTGCGAGGCGATGGCCGAGAGCGCCCGGACAGCCGCACAAAACGGAAGTCGAAACTGTCCGCGGCGAAGGAGGGGGTGCGGATGGGCGTGTGAGGCGACGGCCGAGTGCGCCCGGACAGCCGCACAAAGCGGACGGGTGGAGGATTGAAAAAGGGGGGGGGGGGAGGGTGTTTGCCCCTTCACGCTAAAGAGAAAGCGGGATGGTGCGGAAGTGAAGAGGGGTTGGGGGTGGCTGCTGGGCTGTGACGTCGCTCGCCTTCGTCGCGCGTTCTGCTGGAATGTCGTGCGCTGGGGGATGGAGGAGGGGGGTCCTTTGTCCGCTCTTCCTGGCGCGTCAGCCTGTCTGACCCTCGCGCGTCCAAAATGGCCGTTTTCTTGCAGTTTGTTCAATTTTCACGTATTTTGTTCAAAATTTAGCCACACGCAGGGGCGCCATTTGCCGTCAGCCGCGGTCTCGTGTTCGAGATCGGGCGCAGGTCCTAGCGGGTTGGCTGGCTTTCTTAGCGTTTTCTGCTCCAGGAGGGCGCCAGGCTAGCTCGGTGTCTAACCGTGTGATGGTCGTGGGTTCGTTGCCCCAGCGTGGTCCGCTAGAACCATCGGCGGTGGTGAAATTTGTTTCCTGATTGGGTTGTTTAAGTTAATTGACATACACTGTTTGGTTTTTCTACGGGTCGCACGTCGCGCACGGGGGGTGCGGGTGGACTTTTTATTGTTCACGATTGACACTGGTTCATTACATTGGGCGCGAGGTTTACTCGGCGGTACATGACTGCCAATGGGGCGTCGGAACACGTAGAAGTTTTGATTACACTATGATTACAATTACACTTGATAAACTGGCACTCTGTGGTGCTTTTAAGTACACGATTACACGGCACACGTTATTTGAGAGGGACACCTGCGTGCCTCTACGTGCGTTTACTTAAGTCCTCACGTCAGTTGCAGTCGAGGGAGAGCGTTCAATTAGCATCGGCTAATTTCGTAATCTGTAATTGGCGACGCGCGGGCCCACCTGTGCGGACCGCGGCTCGCTACTAAATTTAAACACGTTTAATCTTGAAGTTAGCCTGTGCCTGTGCACTAGGCGATTAAATAAAGTTCTAGGGTGGCGGGAGACGGCCCGTACCGAATACTGCACGGCCCCACATAATGCTTTGTGTGGGGCGTGTTAATTTGATGCGGCTGGGTTAGGCCCTACACTGGAAAAAGGACCGGGCGCGCACGGGAAGTATTAAAAAGAGGTTTTGGTGGTGACTATAATTACCAGATGGACGTTCGGTGAAACAAAGAGATGCTGGCTCCCCGTGGTACGTGCGTCCGTCCCGGTCCGTGAGTCGCCATGTACTGACGTGCAGCCCTGGCGCGAGGGGAGGGGTAAGCTCCCTGTCGCGCCAGAGTTTCTAAAGTTCCGTTATTCATAAAAATCTATATAATTAAAAATTTTAAGTGGCTCTAAATTTACATAATAAAACATAATGATTAATCTAATATCTATATATGTTATAGAAATGACATTTAATAAGTTTGTCTAAAATAAGTTTAAATATTAGAGTCAAGCTGGAGACTGTCTGTTTCTTGAAAACTACTCCAGTGGCGAACGATAATGCTAATTTGGGGTTGTTTGAATTACATCACACGTTTCCCTACTGAAATTAGGCTGAAGGCCGCAAGGGTTGCACTCACAGCTGTTTTAGCGGAAAACTACACGTGAGTGAGCCGGGCACTCCTACGTCGCACTTTATTAATTAGGGACATTTGATTGTTTTTGATTAGGTTATTATTGTGTGGGGAAATTTGTAGGCACGGTGAGTGCATTGCATGTGTAATTAGAAATGGTTCGCTATTCTCTACCTTGAGGCTGCGGTCCGCTCACTTGACTCGGGTGGGCCATGGCTAGGGGCGCTTTCCGTTAGCGGAGCCGAGTACTGGCGGGTGCAGGTCGGGCTTTGGGGTGGCCTTCGGCCATACGATGTCACCATGACACTAAAGACTTGCCAAAAGCCCTTATCAAATAAAGATTAAGTAGCATCAAAGCCTGAAAAAATGTGTAAGGCTCAAGTCCACTGTGCGAAGAGTGAATACAAAGTTATTTACATGGAGGGAAAAATCTGAATACAGTACATAGAAAAAACAAACATATTTACAAGAATTTACATGGCACTGGGCCCCTTCCCACAAAAGAGTCCTTGGGGGCTGGTGGTGATGTTTGGCGACTAATTGTTTGTGGGTGGTGATGGAGACGAAGAGCTGCAGGTGAGGCCAGGCCCGTTTGGCTCGGGTCTGGCCTGAAGATTGGCGGCCGGGTCTTATGGTCAGCGGTACTTGTGGGGGTGGGCAGCGGTGTGGATGATTTGTCCCGCAGTGCATTACCGTAGAGGTGCGGGCCACCGATGTTAGCCGTCGGCCCCCCTGGCATCGGCGGCGGCATCTCCGTCGGCGGCATCACCCAGGAGGAGGTGGGCAGTGGAGAAGAGGGGGCGTCTGCGATGTGGAGTGATGGGGGGGGGGTTATCAGCCAGAAGTCGGATGAGAGGGTTGAGGTTGGTGGAGCATTTGTGTAGGAATTTCTGTGTGATGTGGAAGATGCTGTGATGAAGGTGGGGAAGGCCGGTTTGATCGAGGAGGTGTTGGCGGAGGGTGGAGCGTGGGAGGCCAAGGATGAGGCGTGTGCCGAGGAAGAATGAGCGGGTGATCGGGCGAAGGTTGAAGAGGGAGGAGTGTGCCCAGGTCGGGCATGCGTAGGTGAGATGAGAGATGACGTGGGAGCAGTATACCGTGATGCGGTTGGAGAGTGATGTACTGGATGTGGGACGGAGGACGTGTGCCAGTTGCACCATGACAGTGCGGGTTTTTGTTCTGATGGAGTCGAGATGCGGTAGGAAGGTGAAGTTGGAATCAAGGGTTACCCCGAGGTAGCGGGTGGTAGGGGTCCAGGGGATGACGTGGTTGCGGAGTTTGGGTGGGTGGTCTCGTTTGGGGTGGTATCGGGAGAAGAGGATGGAGGAGGTTTTGGTTGGATTTAGGGCGATGCCGTGTGCGAGGAATTGGGTCTGGAGGGAGTTTAGGCCGCGGCTCAGATGGTCGCCGAGCATCTGCTCCGAGACTGAGGAGGCCAGTATGCAGGTGTCATCTGCATACTGGACTAGGTAGGTGCCTGGTAGGGGGGTTAGGTCGGCAATGTGAAGAGTGAAAAGGAGGGGCTGAGGATGGCTCCTTGGGGTACACCGGCGTGGATTGGTCATGGTTGGGAGAGTTGGCCCTCTACTCGGACTTGGAAGGAGCGGTCTTCCAGGAAGGAGCATAGGAGTCATGTCAGGTGGGGGGGATTGTTGGTGGCAGCGAGTCGGTGGATCAGTTGGGCATGTGGGACGGAGTCAAAGGCTTTGGCGAGGTCAAGGAGAGCCATGCCCGTGTGTTGCCGCCTGGAGAATCCTTGGACCACCAGGAGCTCCACCCGGGCGATGGCGTGGGAGGTGGATTGGTGTATGCGGAAGCCAAACTGGTGGTTAGGGAGTAGGTGGTGGTCGTTGATGATGGGGAGGAGGCGTTGAAGGATGTCCTTCTCTGCCACTTTGGACAGGATGGGTAGGAGAGAGATGGGTCGGTAGGAGGAGGGGAGGGTGGGCGGTTTGGCTGGTTTGGGGATGGGGCAGATGATGGCGTTCTTCCATGAGGATGGGAAGTGGCAGTGGAGAAACATGGCGTTGGTGATTTTGATGAGGAGGACTAGGGCTTTTCGGGGTAGGTAGCGCAGGAGGGGGGTTGGGATGGAGTCGGAAGTGGGAGATGATGAACTGCAGCTCCTTTGGTGTGACCAGGGGGAATGGTGGAGTCTCTGGTATGATGGGGAGTGTGGTGTGGCGGGGTAGGTGGTGAGCCTCGTCGTCTGACGAGTCAGACGACAGGGAGGTGTTGACGGCGGGTGTGAAGGTGGTTTGGAGGTAGGCGGCCACTGCTTCAGATCTCTCCTGGGCAGTTTCCGCCACTCCTGTGGGAATGGTGATGGGTGGGATGGTGGTGGGGGTGGCTTTTAGTCGTCGGAGGTAGGCCCAGAGAGAGCCTGTGGAGGAGGAGAGGGCGGCGAGGCGCTTTGTCTCCTGTTGAGCCTTCCACCCAGCTGCCAACCGACGGCACCAGCCCCGCAGCAGGATGTAGATTCTCCTGCTGATCGGGGATCTGGTGGCCTGCCAGCGCGCGCGGGAGCGGTTCGAAAGGCTGCTCCAGCGACGAGGGAAGGACAGAGAGAGGAAGAACAGTGAAGGAAAACAAGAAATATAGAGTTCAGATGCCACTTGTACTACTTAATACCCAGATTGCACAAGGGTAAGAACTCTCTGTCTGGTCTAACATTGCTGGATGGTTATGTCCCCCAGCTTTACAAATTAATCAGTGAGAAACCATTATAATATACTGTTATACATCATATCACAGCACACTGCATATTATTAACTAAATATTTACAACCCTTATATAATACATATGACAAATAATTAGCGCCAGAGTTCCATTGTGGCAAAGTCACAATAATTATAAAGTCGGTTTGTTCATAAATTGGTTGTCGCCATCTATGGGCGCTTGTTGCACTAACGTCCCATAGAGGTGCCAGGTAGGAGATATGTATAATGTCTTTCATATTGGGGTCTGTTCCTAAAAGGGGCGGGTTTACTGGCCGAGGTCAGAATAAGGGATACGACAATTCGCCACCCTCCCTCTGTGGCCTCGGCCTGTACTTTTGGTATCGTTGCACTTGGCTGGAGTCAGCACGCTGGGCTTCAGTCCCAGACCTGACTCCTCTACACTGGCCACTGCACTACACTTAGGACAGTCGATAACGTGCCGGTCTCACCAGGTGGTCCCGGGGTCGTAGCCTTCGGTCTGGGCTGGTTTTCCTCCCTGGAGTGAGACTGGTTGTATGCTGGGCGCTCTGAGGTCCTGCTGTTGATGGTTCCGGGTGGGGGATGGTGGTGGTTGGTTCGAGATCCCGATCTGCATTCCTGGTGGAACCCCCTTGGGTGCTTTTTGTAGTTCCTTTTGGTGTAACTTGACGATCTTCTGGCCATTCAGCCTCAGGTGGTAAACTTGGCCCTGTTTGCCTACTATTGGGTATGGCCCCTGCCAAGTAGGTGCGAGGCAAGCACAGAAGTTATCCTTTTGGAATGACAGCGGATGGGTTCGCCAATAGACGTGGTCCCCGACTTCGATTGCGGAAGTAAGAGCCTTCATAGCAGTTGTGGGTTGGGTTCTTTGGTAGTATTTGGCCAGGTTGTTTCTAGCAACTTGGTGCCTGACCTCCGCCTGGGGTTCTGGATTGGTTACTGAGATTTATTTCTGGTGTTGGATTTGGGTCGCAGGTATTTCCCAGTCTCCGGGTCGTGGGATGTTGTGTCCCAGTAGTAACTGACTGGGACTACAGCCCAGTGGTTTATTATACCTGTTCCGCAGCGAGAACATTATGGCTGAGAGGTGAGAGTCCCATTGTGGTGGTCCTCACGGAGCCTTAGGCGCAGTCCTTTCTTGATTTCCTCCTTCCTTCGCTCTGTGGGGTTTCCTTGGGGGTGGTACAGAGCAGTGGTCCATTTTTGGGCTTGCCATCGCTTACAGGCTTTGTCCCACTGTTCTCCAGAGAATTGTTTTCCATTATCTGTAAGGATTTGTCTGGGGTACCCCCAGCAGGCGAAGACTTCATTTTCCAGGGTTGTATTTAGTTTTGGCACCTTGGAAGTTCTTAATGGAAAAGCTTCCACCCATCGAGAGAACAGGTCAGTAATTACCAGCAGGAACCGGTTCCCTCGAGCACTTTTAGGGTATGCTCCCATGAGGTCGGCCGCGACTGTTTCCCAGTTCCATCTAGGTTGGCGTGGTTGTATGCAGCTGGGCCCTGCTGGGCAGTGGGCCTTGGTGGTGTTGCACAGGTGGCACTGCCCCACATAATACCAGTCAGTATGAAAGGGGCACAAATTACATAGGCATAAAAATTTACAACTTATTACCACAAAATGTCACAAATATAACCGATTTACCTATATTCAAAAGAACAATCAAACAAGTTCTGTTAGAACATCCTTCCTACTCTCTGATAGAATTATTTGGCCTAATAACAGATAAGAAAACTAAACTCTGGTAAATTTTATTTAAAAACATCAGAAAATGAGAAAAATATTGAGTTTTGTAAACTAGGTAACTCTTCACTCTGAGGTTTAGACTTCAGTTTATACAATTTCTTGTGTACCCATGTTCTTTTTTATGTATCCATGTTTTTTTTTTAATCTCTTTCTTACGTTCGAAATGTAAAAAGTACTGTGTAATATTTAATTTTTTGTGGTTGTACAGTTTGTTTGTATATATGTATATATTTGTATTAATTGACTTGTTCTATATCCCGGAGTCCTTACCTCCATATGGGATCTACAGAACAAAAATTGAATAAATAAATAAATAAATAAATATTCTTCTACATACTTTTTAATCCCCTCCCAGATATATACCATTTGTATAGCTCTCCGGGTTTTGGCCATGCCTGGATGGCCCACGAGATCTGCATCATAGTGTTCCCTTAAAACTTTTTGCCTTAAGGCCGGGGGGACGAGTAGCTATGGATTGGCCTTGTTCTCCGGCCACCTTACTAAGCCGCTTGGGTGGAGGCGATGGGTTCTGACGAACTGATAATCGGCAGGTGATCTCTCGGCCGGTGGGATGTTGTATAGGTCTTGCAGACGGCCTACCAGCTTACAGATTCCTGGGTCTGCTTGTTGGCCTAGTGTCACAGTCTGATAGAGACTTTCCCCCGCAATTGCAGTTTGTTGAAGGATCATCTCTTCCTTTCCTGATGTCGGGGGTTGTTCAATGTCCGCAACCATCCTATCACAATCTTGGAAATGTTCTTCCAGCTGTGGCCCTGAGGGGGCCCAGGACAAGGCATCTGCAAACTCGTTGTATTTCCCGGGACAATGTTCGATGGTAAAATTGTACTCCTGCAGCATTAATGCCCAGCGGGCGAGTTTGGCCTTGCAGTCCTTCATCGAGCCCAGCCAGGTTAGTACCCTGTTGTCTGTGCGCAGGGTGAAGTGTTGGTCTTCTAGTTACGGTCGAAATCGCTTGATGGCCCACATGATGGCCAAGCGCTCCAGCTCGTTGCTGTGGTACTTTTGTTCCGCATGTAATAGCTTGGCACTGGCATATGATATGACCTTCTGGTTTCCTGGAGATGGTTCCTGGTATAGTACTGCACCTAACCCCCGTTGGCTGGCATCAATTTGTAGTGTGAAAGTCTGAGTGGGATCGGGTCGGCCGAGCTTCGTGATATGTGAGAATTGCTCCCGGAGAGATGCTAGGGCTTGCTTCTGTTCCGCTCCCCAGTGGAAGCACTCTTGGGGGCTTAGTAGCTTGGTGATTGGTTGGCAGATACTGGAGAAGTGGGGTACAAACTCCCTTACCCAATTGTAGAGACCCAGCAGTTTTCAGACTTGGCGTACAGATCTGGGGGTTTCGGCTTCCATGATGGCCTGTATCTTCTCTGGATTGGCTTCGTTACCTTCTGATGACACTAGGTGGCCCAAATACTCCAGCTGTCTCTTCCCGAAGTGGCACTTGTTTAAATGGCAAGTAAGATGATGGAGTTGACATCGCTCCAGTACTTGTGCTATGTGGGTGAGGTGTTCTTGCCATGAGTTGGAGAATATGATTATGTCATCGAGGTAGGCGAAGCAGCACTTCCCAATGAGGTCCGGCAGAACATCCTGCACCATCATTTGTTGAAAAGTGCTAGGGGCATTCTTCAGGCCAAAGGGGATGACCTTAAACTGATATCACTCGCCTGTCGGTGTGGTGAATGCGGTCAGATGTTTGGAATCGGGATGCATGGGGATCTGCCAATAGCCAGATTTCAAGACCAGGGTGGAGAATACACATTCCGTCCCAATTTCCTTTAGGGTTTCATGGATGTTAACTGCCGGTGGTGCTGCACTGACTGTAGCATGATTCAACGGTTGAAAGATAACACAGAAGCGTGGTGTTTTATCTTTTTTGGTCCCAATCACAATTTGAGAGTTATATGGAGACCAGCTGGGTTCTATGATATCTGCTGCTCGCATTTCTGCCACCTGATCTGCAATAAACCTTCATTTGTGGTGTGATGGCGCCCCTGGTCGGTAGTATATGGGGCGGTCATCTTTCAGCATGATCCGATGGCATAAACTGTTGGTGTGTGGCAGATTCCCATGGGGCATAAAACGGATGCAAACGGTTGGAGAGTGTCCAGCAGCCATATTTAAAGGTTTTCAGGAAACCCTTGTTGTGTATCTGCCACGGTCAGTACTGGTGTGGGGGTTTCAGCTACCCGCCGGGTTACCCAGTACAGTGTTTGGCGTGGAGTTTTCCCAAAACAGATCATCTGCGCTTCGAAATCCATAACAGCCTTCTGTTCGATCAGCCAATCTTGTCCCAGTATCAGGTCTTCATGGAGGTCCTCTGCTACCCAGCAGGATATAACTACTTCTCGGTCTCCAATATGGCACTTTATGGAGGCCCTGCCTTGGAGTGTAATACGGAGGTTTTGTTGCGCCAGTTGTGCATACTGTACTTGTGGTGTCATGGCAGTTCGAGTGCGTTGCACCCAACTGGCTTTTATGTAGCTGGTGGTGGCTGCGGAATCCAGTAGTGCATACATCTAATGACCCTTTAGCTGTATGGAGAGGCGGGATAAAATCCGAGGGTGGTTGTGTTGTATACTCATCACTTGCTTGCTGCCCTCTGCTGCTGCTGTGGCTGGAAGGCTTCTCCTTCTCCCGGATAGGAGGGGCACTTATTCTGCTTGTGGAGGTGTTTCGGGTCCCCTGGTAGTCATGCTGGACTGCTGTTGCTCGGAGGCGTAACTCGGACAAATCTTGGGGAGGTGGGTGTCTCAGGAATGGTCGCAGGTTTGGCCTTACCAGTTCTAATACTGTAGAAAGGCATTCCTTGGCATTCCGATCGGGGTGAAGGTGCTCGAACAGCTTCTTCTTGCCGACGAGGAAGTTTTCTATTTCTTCGCCCTCCTTTTACTTCTGGCCGAACAATTGGGCAGTGAGCACCACTACATGTTGTGGGCTACCAAAGTAGTTCGCAAAACTAGAGGCGAAGTCTTCCCAGGTATCATATAAGCCCTCGTAGTTCTTCCACCATCTAGCAGCCTCCCCCAGTAGTAGCCCACCAATGTGGTCGACCCATTTGGCCTGGGGAGTACCCTGTGATCGCAGGGACTGTTCCCAGTGTCGCAGCTGCTGGATGGGGTCCTCATGGTCCTGTCCTCGTAAGGGTCTTGGTGCTATCTTGCTTTCGGTAGTTCGGGGTGGCTCCTGTGGGTGCCTACACAACCGACACTTAAAGGAGAGTTCAGCGAGGTTCAGTGGGGTGTCCTCCCAGCAAAGGCAGGACAGATGATACTCCCGATGGCAGCTCTGGCAGGTAGTGAGGACTATGGCCGTCTGTGGGCAGTCTGGGGCGAAGCAGCGCTGAGGTTCCAATATGGTTGGCTTCTTCTCTACCAGCTGCTGTCGGCAGGGATAGCAGATGTGGATAAATGCATCTCGTTCAATTATTTGTTCTACCAGCCCCAGGCATTGTAGGTGGAACTGGGCATGGCAACATGCACATTGGTCCCTCCATGTTACTGCAGCGTGGTGCCGTGCAGGTTCCTGAAGCCATCGGGTAAGTTAGTGTGTGCGCCACCAGGTTTTGTTTTCACTCTTGGAAGTGGGTGCTCCGGCAAGATCAGGTTGTGATCCAAACTGAATGGCCCCACGTTGGGTTCCAAATTGACGTGTCTCTGGCAGAGACCGACGGTGATGGAGTGTTTCAGGTGGGGATGAAAACACCCAAGATGTGGTGGGCTCAGGTGCAGCCAAAGAGCTCCTGTAGTCGAGCGGCGAGTCAGGCCGAGGGTCTTGGGGTGGACCTCCCTCGATGTAAGGCTCTGGAGGCCAGTGGTCGGGGACGAAGGTTGATGGGGATGTGGGAGTGGGAGGAAATGGCAAAAAAGGGGGAGGGGCAGGCGAGCAAGAAGGAGCTTAGAGCATAATCCCCAAGGGGCTGCTCCAGGGAGAGGAGGGAGTCTAGATTGTAATACCCGAGGGGCCAATCTAGGGAGGGGAGAGAGTCTAGAGTGTGATCCCCAAGGTGCTGCTCCAGGGAGAGGAGGGAAGCTAGAGCGAAATCCTCGAAAGGTCACTTCAGCGACGAGGGAAGGGGGGAGAGAGGAAGAACCTTGAAGGAAAATTGAAATGTAGAGTTCAGATACCACTTGTACTCTCTAATACCCAGATTGCTTAATTGTAAGAACTCTCTTTCTGGTCAACCATTGCTGGATGGTTATGTCCCCCACTTTACAAATTATTCAGTGAGAAACCATTATAATATACTGACGTCGTCCAGGCCGAAGGCCACCCTAAAGCCCGATTTGCAACCGCCAGTATCTGACCCCGCTAACAGAATGCGCCCCTAGCCATGGCCCACCCGAGTCAGACGAGCGCCGCGGGACTTAGGTATTATCAACGCCCTTAACGTAATCGGCAAGACAAACAGAGTCATGTGCACAGTAAATTCACTAAACTTTAATGAACCCGCCACTTTGAATTAACAACACCGTGCAACACAAGTGCGACGTAGGAGTGCCCTGGCCACTCACGTGTAGTTTTTTACTAAAACAGCTGTGAGTGCACCCCTTGTGGCCTTCAGCCTGAATTCAATAGTGTAATATGTGACGTAACTCAAACCGCCCCAAATTAGCATTTATCATTCGCCACTGGAGTAGTTATCAAGCAACAAACAGTCTCCAGTGTGACTCTAATAATTCAAACTTATTTTATACAAATTTATTAAATGTCATTTATAAAACACACACACATGTATATATATATATATAAATTTAATAATTAAGTTTTATTAAGTGAATTTAGAGCCACTTGCTTTTTGTTATTAATATAATTTTTTTACGAATAACAGAACTTTAGAAACTCTGGCGCGACAGGGAGCTCACCCGTCCCCTCGTGCCAGGGCCAGACGCCAGTACAGCGTGACTCGCGGACCGGGACGGACGCACATCCCACGGGGAGCCATCATCTTTTTGTCTTCATCGAACTTCCATCTGGTAACTATAGTCAGACCCCGAAACCTTTTTTAACTATTCCCCGTGTGCGCCCGGTCCTTTTCCGGTGTAGGGCCTAACCCAGCCGCGTCAACTTAACACGCCCTACACAACGCATTACGTGGGGCCGTGCAATATACAATACGGGCCGACTCCCGCCACCACAGATTTTTAATTAATCGCCAAGTGCACAGGCACTGGCTACAGCTCATCGTAGACGCTTCTTAATTTAATAGCGAGCCACGGTCCACACATGTGGGCCCACGTGTCGCCGTTCACCCATTACGGGATTAGCCGACTCTAATCAAACACTCTCCCTCAACCGCGACTGGCGTGAGGACGTAACGTTAGTGACAGCGCGTCAGAGTGCCTAGTGTATGTATAATGAACAGTGTACTTTATGTAGGGAAATCGTGTGAATGTAATTGCAAATGTAATTTGTCAACGTAATTAAAAGTCCACTCCGCACACTCCGTGCGCGACGTGTGAACGACAGTGCAAAGCCGTGTACTTTATTTCTGAACCTCACCAATCCAGTTAGGGATCAGCGTCCTATGCTGTGTAGGGCCAGTGGGGCAACAGGCATTAGGGATCCCTAACTTCATCACCACCACCGCCGTTCCTAGTGGGCCACGCAGGGGCTTTCGGACCTCACGACCCACCTTGTGGCTAACCACCGCGTTAGCCTGGCGCCCTCCCGGACACGTTTCCCCGCAAGAGAACAGCCTTCCCGCTAGGAACACCGCCGAGTCTCGAACACGAGAACCCGGGCGACGGCAATACTGTTATACATCATATCACAGTACACTGCATATTATTAACTAAATATTTACAACCCTTATATAATACATATGACGAATAATTAGTGCCAGAGTTCCATTGCGGCAAAGGCACAATAATTATAAAGTCTTTGTTCAAAAATCGGTTGTCGCCATCTATGGGCGCTTGTTGCACTAACGTCCCATAGAGGTGCCAGGTAGGAGATAATATGTATAATGTCTTTCATATTGGGGTTTTTTCCTAAAAGGGGTGGGTTTACTGGTCGAGGTCAGAATAAGGGATAAGACAGGGTGTTTATTAATGTAGTATTTGTAAAGACTTTTTTCTTAATAATTAAATCAACACATTGTTTGATAAGGTTTGTATAAAATAGTATGTTATCCTTAAAATTTTTTTTTTTGTGAATTTATTCTACAAATAATCGAGTTTTTTTGTGTCTGCTAGTCAAATGCCCCTACGAGTCCTTGCGCCAAGTTGTTTCCGGTTTTGCTATTGGTACTTTACCAAATATCAACAAACTGGAAAAAAAGAAAGAAACAAACGATATACGATAGCGCTCAAGTATCACAACATCGTACACACGGAGCACACGTTAGTTTCATGACGGAACCTAAAATCAAGGACGATATGGAAGTTTCAACCGTAAGAGTGCAAGAGACTTCCTCCAGTGGTGTTGCATCTATTAAATCTGAGTATGGATAACAATTTTCCTTTTTTTTTTAGGTTAGGTCTGTCGACTTTTCTAAATGAGTGATTGATGATACAGAGCTTTTTAATACTACGAAAAATATTGAAAATTTTTTTTCGGTAATACCTTTTAAGTGGGCTTAGTGTTAAAAATAAAGATAAAACTACAAATGGGGCAGGATTTAGTTTCTTCAGTTGCCGGTAATTGTGAAATTCTCTTGGCGGCTTTTCCATAAATGAATGATAAAATTCCGATATTACTTTTATTGAAAACTAAAAGCATTCCTCTATTTACATTGTAAAAGCGTTTCAAAATTCCAACTTGTTTCTGAGAAATTACCGTTTGCATGTCACATATCCTATACAGTGAAGCGGCCTGACATGATGTGTTTTAATTACGTTCGCGATTGTTTGGTTTTCCATATCTAAGAACGTGTATATGTTGCATTTGGATGTTTTGACGCAATGAAACATAATTAATTAAAAAATAAAGAAACATTAATCCCCTCTGCACATCTACACCCATGCATCAGTCCTTAACAGGGATTTGTATTTAGCAGTATGGAGGTGCGTAGCACTGTATTGTTACTTGCAATAGCACATATATTCATTGTTACAGTAGTAGGTACTCATTACATGAATCAAACATAATATTCCTTTTTGTACATTAGGTTACGTGCTATTGCACTTAACACGTACTTAGTGGAAACCAGTAGGAATTAAAAAAAAAAAAACTATTTTCAGAGTAAATAGATGAACGCCTTTAGTATCTGATTTTATAATATGCTTTTGCTCGTGACTTTGTCTGAGTGAACTTAAGAATTGGATCCAGAGGAGAATGAATAAAGAGGGGAAAATGAATTATAAAAAAAAGATAGATGAGTCTGATTCGTACTGCAGTTTTACACTTCATTGGCATGGTAGTGTTGCAGAATTTATTGGTTCTTTACATTCATAATTTAATGCTATATTTTATGTGTTCTGTATCACGTGTCCAAGTTTATCCCTTAATCCAAATAGTATGATCCTAAATACATAGTACATTATGCTTGATTTTTTAATTTAGTACATCAACAGATACTGAATACAACACAAATTGTGTTGTAACAACGACTAATAATCATATTGTCAAATCAAATAAACATCAGAAAATATATATTTTTCTACTTTCTAGCATTGTTTGTATTGTACCTAATAATTGTAAAAATTTTGACGTATTAAATTAAAACAGCAAGCATCGTACACCACAGGATCAGTCATACAGGATCATGCGATCAGGATCAGGATCACAGGATAAACTTGAATACATGATACAGAACAATTACTCTCAAGTAGAAAACATGATGTATTATTTTCTGCCAGTATGTATATGTTTGAGGACACACAACACAGAGCTGACCATGCGACTGGCATGGGCTGAGACTTTAGCAGCATGTATTGGAAAATTACTGAATATTATTGGGAGCAGGGAAACGACATGCTCTCTCCTTTAGTGGCTCATTGAAAAAAGTTTCTTTTATAATGTTTCTCTCCAGCTCTGTTATGATTAGCCTGGTGCCGTTGCACAATCTCGGTGCACCAGCGGACCAGGTCTCCAGCTGTCAGCTCCAGTTTGTGGGAGGGCACTTCTAAGGAGGAA